>NW_015386550.1:254103-276260 GCF_001527695.2 Protobothrops mucrosquamatus
ATGATGATGATGATGTTGGAAGGGACCTTGGAGATCATCTAGTCCAACCCCCTGCCCAGGCAGGAACCCTACACCATTTCAGACAAACGGCTGTCCAGTCTCTTCTTAAAAACTTCCAGTGTTGGAGCATTCACCACTTCTGGAGGCAGGTGAAAGTCCAAGGATTACAGTCATGCTTAATATTTGTGAACCCATTTGAATTTTCAATGTTTCTGCATAAATATGACCTAAACACGATCTAATCCCCATACTAATCTTAGAACTAGATAGCAAAAATCCAATTAAAGAAATGAGTCAAAAGTATTTAGGTTTTAATAAACCTGGGATTATACTGAGAAACTGCCCTATGGATTGTGATAGGGTTGTGTTCCTCATAATTGCTGGTACTGAGCTGTTTTCAACACAGAGTTCTTTCATAATCAAAATTAATTCCAAATTGCAAACATGGAAGAATTTCTGGGAGTGTGATGGTATAAAAATATAATAAATACTGTAATAATAATTAAATCATTGGGATGAAAATGCAGTTTTGATATATTTATTTGTATTCCTCATGCATTCTTCAGGTGGACCAGAAGAGAGCAAGCAGATTTCTATCGTACTGTTTCCTCATTTGGGGTCATTTATGAGCCAGAAAAGAAAGTCTTTGATTGGACTCAATTCCGATCCATTTCGCGTTTGGAGAAGAAAACTGATGAAAGTTTAGAAAAATATTTCTATAACTTTGTTGCTATGTGTAAAAATGTCTGTCGGTTGCCCCACTGGAAAGATGATGGTGAGTAAGAAACATTCAGGGGTTGCTGTTGAGTGTTTCCTGCTTAAGATTTTTTCCTTTCCATTCTTTATACCCTTATAATTATCATGGCTTCTGAGTATCTTTAGTCTTCAAAGTGTTTCTCTTTTTTTGCTGTAAAGATGTTTTCCATCCATTTCAAGGATTCCAATGTAGTTTCATCTTCAGATTGAAAGCTATGAAATCCAAGTAGAACATTTATCACTGAAAGGCATTGTAATGACCAAGGAGGTTCAGGCCCACTCTCAGTCAAGGAAACTCACCTCTGGAGTGGTCACTTTTTCTCAGTATAACCTGCTTCACAGGGCTGTTGTTGTGGAGATAAAATTAAAGGGAGATCTCCAGGTATAGTGCTCCTAGAAAAGTGATATAACTATCAATTAGCTGAAAGCTTTTATTTATATATAGGGGCTTGAGTAATTTCACAGGGCAAAACTATTCCAAAATAATGCATAACAGATGTAGTCCTCTCTTTGTCTCGGTTAGTGTGACTGTAATAGCCCCAATATACACATAGCTGCTATCCCAGGTTGTAAGCTATCTTCCTTTTTCTGAACATTTTTTCCCTCACTGTCATCTTATGCATTAGCTTTGAACACCAGAGTCATTATCAATTATTAGATATCCTGACACAGAAAACTTATTTCACTTTGATTTAATTTAAAACTATTCTGCTATAGCATCTCTCTCCCTCTCCCTCTCCCTCTCCCTCCCTCCCTCCCTCCCTCCCTCCCTCCCTCCCTATATTTTGGTTTTATCTATTGTTCCTTTCTATTCTATTTCTGTAGGCCCAACAGATCCCAATATTTATGTGGAACCCATCACAGAGGAACGTGCTGCAAAGACGCTGTATCGAATTGAACTCTTACGGAAGGTCCGTGAGCAAGTGTTGAGGTGTCCACAGTTACATGAAAGGCTCAAACTTTGCCGCCCAAGCCTATACCTCCCTGTGTGGTGGGAATGTGGCAAACATGATCGGGACCTGCTAATTGGTACGGCTAAGCATGGGCTGAACCGGACAGACTATTACATAATGAATGATCCACAGTTATCGTTTCTGGATGCCTACAGAAATTATGCTCAGAACAAAAGGACAGGGGTCCTTGGAGAAGAACACTTGTGCTGTCACCACCAAGCAAATTCTAAACTATATTACTCGCCTTTGTATAATCAAGTAGAAAGAAAGCAGGCGTTAGCAGAGGCAGAAATAGATAACTGTGCTAAGCTAATGAACTCAGGGAATGATCTTTTGCAGGTAGAAAACACCTCTCAGGATGGCAGCTGTGAAAATTTCATGTCTAAGGTCCGAAGTATGATTTCTGTTAACTACGATGAGAGTTCTTTACCTGATTCTTTGTCATGCATAATGTATGATGAAAAGGCCTGCAACAGTGAACATAGTTCTTTTGCTCGTGACAGCCCTAGCTGCACAGACATCAGCAGCAATGCTACCAAAATGGCAGAGGGCAAAACAGATGGGGATGAAGATCTCTCTAGTTGTGATGCTGAGACCATACGAGAATCCACTTACTTGGATCATTTGCAGTTCGGCAGTGATCAATTGGAAAGTCAAAATACAGGACAGGAGCTTTCAGAGAAGGAGACAAAGCCTTCTGAGAGTTTTGCTCAGGAAACCTGTAATGTCCTTCAGCATATGGAAAATCAGTATATTAGCCCAAAAGCAGTTCCATTTGAAAGAGATGGTGTGGAGAGTGTTCTGAGCATAGGGGTCTATAGTCCCAGTCTTCATAATTTTGATATCAAAGTACAACCTGAGAAGAGATTGATGGGCTTATTGCAGGAAAAGAGTTTGGAGGAGAAATTAATGCAGAGTCAAAGCCATAGTGAAGAGGAAGAGGAGGAGGAGGAGGAAGAAGAGGAAGAGGAAGATCATCTGGAAGCAGCAACTGACATTGTGAAAGATAGCAGAGAAGCCAAATGTAGCACACAGGAGGAACAGAAACACAATTCATGTATTCTCACCACTCTGGATGCATTCATGGAGGAAAGGAATAAGGTCCTAGTTGAATCAGTCTCAAGTGAGCTGGCAGCATCCAAATGTGATAGTGAGCCTGGGATGGGTGAGGACGATCAAGCTGAATGTGAAAGCCTTGAGGAGCACACCCCAGGCTTGCAGGAGATTCAGACCTGTCACCACCACTACCACCACTCTGCAAGAACCCAGGCTTCAGCAATTCAAGTGGAACTCCTTAAGTCACACCCAGTTTGCATGGTAGGAGACCTCTGGGAAGATGATACTGAGGAGAAGAGAGATAGTCCTATTGCTCAACCTCTTTATGAGAGTGAAATGAAGAGAGAAGAAGAGTGTGAGCACCAAGACCTAGAGAAGAGGGATGGAATCAGTCAAAATCAAGGTACATTATTGTGAAGAAATATTTCAGTTTTTTAAATTTTTCAATTTGGGAATATGTTGGGCTAGAAATGTTCATATCAATAAAGATGATGCTACAGCTTACAGTTTGAGGCATGACAACTTCCCATTTATTGTTAATTAAAATAATCTAAAACAGAAAAATAGAGACTAGTAGAAGGAGTTTTCTACTCCATTTTAAAAAAGGATGAGAAAACCATGTAACGGTGCTAATGACTTGTAACTCTTTAGGTTATTAATTAAAGCAATCATGAAAAAGTAAGCGCACCCCATATAAAGTTTTTCCTTTTTTAACATTTGTAGCCATATCAATATTTTAATCATCATTCAAACAAAGATAAAAATGTAATTGGGAAAAATATGAAAAATGACTTTGCAATTATTTATCCAACAAAAAATTAACAGATATGCCATTTCCTTCTGAATTAAAAGTAAGTTAAGTACAAAGCCCTAAATGGTATAGAGCCTGGTTCCTTTAAGGTCCATATCTTCTACCCGACTGGTTTAATTCTGCAAAGTTGGCACACTCCAGGTATCTTCAATTAAACAGTCATCTATTGGGACCCCAGGAAACACACCTTTTCTACAGCAGCACCTGTCCTCTGGAACAAGTTCTGCCCCTTGAAGACCTGGGTCTTCACCCAACTTATTGATGAAGAAAAATGAGACCCCCTCACTTCATTCCATCTAGTCTGTCGTGCTTGCCATTTTTTATCTTTCTCTTTTACATTTTATTGGTTTTACTGTAATTTCTTTGATTGCCGTGAGCCACCTGCAGATGTTGAAAATTGGGTGGCATAGAAGTTTAATATATTGTTGTTTAATAATAATAGTTGTGCCTTTGGCTCTATCTCATATTGCCCCTCTGGCAGAAACAGGCTCAAGTAGGTGATTCTTATAATTGTCTACCAGTCTCTGACATAGACTGGGAGGAATTTTTTTCTCTACAGAATGTTTTCTGCTGTGTGATGTTTGAATGTTTGATGCTTAGTTTTTCAGTTAGCTATTAGCTACAGTGTCTGAAATCTGTTGTCAAATTTGAGCAGTAAATAATCTGATGAATATTTTATTTTTTTCAGGAATGTTTCAGAACTGTAATCTATTTTATATTTCAAGTTCTAGTCCATATTTAGCCATTTTTCTGCCATTTGACTCAGCCCTCCATCCTTCTGAGGTCAGTAAAATGAGGGCCCAGATTGGTAGGGGCAATATGCCGACTCTGTAAACTGCTCAGAGCTGTAAAGCACTATGAAGTGGTATATAAGTCTAAGTGCTATTTTAGGAGTGAAGGAAGCTCTGAAACAGTGAATACTGCAATTGACATCTAAGTATATTTCAGTCATTTGTTGAAAGTCATCAATTTAGTAGTTTCAAACCTTTAACTAATCTACTGTTTTATTTTGTTTTTTACTCTAGATGGCTTTGAGAAGTTTTCTGAAGATGAAAGTAAGAGCTCCGCATTTGCTGTTCCTGGAGAGAATGATGAACTTCATGATGTTCGGGCACCTACCATAGCTCAACTTTTACAGGAGAAGACACTCTACTCTTTCTCGGAGTGGCCCAAGGTGACTTTGTAGTTTCAGTATGCGTACATAAAGGATTAAGGTCAATGGTCAGTAAGAACTGAGAGCAACGTCCCATGTCTTCTCAAGATGTTTTTTTTACATCAACAGTATCTGGAATTATACTGTTTGCTAGGTTTGTCTTTTGGAATATATTCAAAAGAAGATAAATCAAGGGGGGGAAAAGTGTCCTCATTAGAAAAGAGGACTTATTTTAATGGGTTTTCAGCCCTCTCAGGGTTGTATTGTTGACTGGATTCATAGATCATTCTAAGCTGCAGAAACCACAATAACTTGGTTCACACACCACTGCTAATTAAAATAAACCACAGTTTACTTTCTTCTCTCATTTGTCAAAAAAGAAGAGGACTCAGTCTCTGGTCATATTGTCTCAAAAAATTAGAAAAGGCAAAACAAACCTATATTTGTAGAATTTTAAAAGGTGGAGCTCAGACATTAATTTATTCACAAAATGGTTTATCTTGGCTTGGACCTGATGCAACATATGAATCTAGTCATTGTAATAATAAAGTGTAATTTACAATTTAACATGCCCATAGATAACCTGGCCTTAACCTTATATTGGACCCAGAAGCAACTGCAATTGAACAATGCAGTTTGCACAGCAAAGGTGTTATATGTGCCCTTCTTTGGGCAACCAGTGTGGCTCGCACAGCCACATTCGGCACCAGCTGAAGTTTCCAGATACATTTCAAGGGTAGCCCCATGTAGAGCGCATTGCAGTGGTCCAATTTGGGGATGACTGTACCCAGTTATATTAACAACTGCTAACTCCCTATCTTGGAATTTTTTTTTATTTTTTGAAATTTTTATATTATTTTTATAATTAAAAAAATATTAAATTCTGATTTTAATGTTAATTTTATTGGTATGATATTATAGTTCTTTCTTCCCATTTATTTAATCAATAAATCCCAAAATCGGCAGTTTTTCAGCAAAAACTCAATAAAGGGCTTCCAGTCTTTTATAAAAAGTAATTGAAGTTCCTCTCTTAATCAAAGTAATTAATTTAGCCATTTCTGCAAACTCAGCCATCTTCACAATCCATTTGGCCATTATTTGTGTTTCTGTAATTTTCTATCTTTGTATATACAATAGCCTTGCTGCAAATTATCACATATAAAACAGAGAGTTGAAAACTATATGGTAACTTGATCAGGACATCTTTTCTGAGAAACTGTAGGAATAGATTGTTCTAACAGTAGAATCTTTGTAGAACATCATTTCATCAGCAATTGAGACTGACTCATCCAACCCACTTGTCTGCCTATATAATTAACACGAGTGGAAGAAAATGGCTGTCTCTCTAGGGTGAAGCTTCTCAGATTGCTTTTTTTATTTATACTTCATACAGGAAGTTTCCAATTAATAAGAAACTAACAATGTTTTCTACGTAGCTCAGATTAATTTCTGTAAAATGAACATTCTTCTGTCATGCTACTTACATTATGCTGTATTTGATAGACATGAATGTTACTTTCTATAGCTATTTTTGTGTTTTAATATGCAAAGTAAAAATGTTTTGTATGTGTGATTCTAATGGCAAGCCATCCTTTGGAGGGGGTCAAAAAGTCAAGCTTACAGCTCTTTTCCTATGGGAATGTATGTAGTACTAGTTCCTTGTTTTACATATTTATAAAGACTGGGCCATTTCTCTTTCGAATTTCTTTTTTACAGCAGATATTTTAAAAAAGACAGAGATGTTTATCTCATTTCATCATTGGCCATTTAATCAGTAAGATTCTGTGGCAATTCTTCCTTCATAGTATCTACCATCTTTTCTTTAATTTGCCTCCCCAGCTTGATTCCCTCTTCCTAAAATGCAGTTCCAGGGAGTATCATGTTGGGGAAACCTATCTTGTTGACATACTTCATAGATCTAAACCAATAATCCCATAATTTTTTTAACGTGCAGTCTTTTAGGGATTTAATGCAGAGGTTCTTGATATGGTAGGTACTGTATTTGTAACTTTGTGTCTGCATTCCCAAGCCTGGGGACTGATAATATTCTTGATAAACAGAATAGTAAATATATAGCCCAAACAATCTCTCATCGTCCTATTCGTAAAGGAGTCCTAAGTTGAATTTGTTCACTAACTTTAGTTTTCCCAAGCATTATGAGACTATGCCAACATATACAACTAAACAAAGAATATCTATTCTTTGGCAGGATCGAGTGATCATTAACCGTATTGACAACATCTGTCATGCAATTTTAAAGGGAAAGTGGCCTTCTTCCAGTCAGTCTTTTGACATACCATATATGATGTCCACTCCTGCCTTAGTCAGCAGTACTTGCAATAGGAGTGGCTATACCGAACCAGAAGTCTCAGAATCCAGTTTTAGCAATGGAGTGTTAGCTACACAGCTCCCAAAGGTAAGCTTGGATATTCATTCTATTAAAAGTTATTTGTATCATATTGTAGACTTCTGTTCCTATAGAGAAAACTATTGCATATTTTCTGTTTCATTGTACTTTATTATGTACTGATATATTTGGTGTATCAAGGTTCTGTGGCAGACGATGAAGACCATTAATGTGGACTCCCAGAGAGACCTCATTCACATTAGTTATTGATTATTGTTAGTGGTCCAAATATCCAGTTAGTGATATAATTCTTTAGTGGGAAGTTGCATCTCTTTGATGTTCGTAGAAAAAAATTGTATGAGAGTTCCTTCAATATGCTGGGAAAATATAAGATGAAGACTATGTTAATTCTGCTTTTAATTTAAATTAAATTTGAATGTGACACTACCACTCTAGGAGAGATTGTTGCTTTCTTCAAGACAATGTTATTAATATTTTCAGCAAAGGAGGCAATGATGGAGGAGCAGCAGTCAACTTTTCTAACTGTTATGGGCATGGAGCATCCCTTTTGTAAAGGGGTGCTATAGATTCTGTAGCTATACATTCTGTATATCACTATTCATAAAAAGTGACTTTTCTGGCTCTGGTTTTAACCATAGGAAACTTTTCTGGCTCCCACCTTTGTCAAAGATGAATCGAAGCACCGGCAATCATATGAATTTGAAATGGAGAGAGATACCAAGCACCGGAGTCTTGATCAGCTTGTAGCATCCCACTCCCATACTTCAGCTGTATTAAATGGCTGGCGGGATGCAGTAGATCTCTCAAGAGTGCCAGATGGAACTTCAGGAAGCAGCACTCCATTTTCCATGAGCACAAATATACCTAAGATAGGGGCAGTGAATGCTCTGCAGGGCTCCCTTGGCATGGACTTGTCTGGAATCCTTCAAGCAGGGCTAATTCATCCTGTCACGGGACAGATTGTCAATGGAAGCTTACGAAGAGATGATGCTGCTATCAGAAGACGGCGGGGTAGGAGAAAAAATGTGGAAGGGATTGACCTGATACTTTTGAAGGAGAGAAACCTCCAGGCAGGGCTGCCCGTGAGTACAAATCCCCATATTTGTCATTTTCACTTTTATTTGGACAATGGACCTAACTCCCAGTGGGCACTTGTTACAGCCTGTGGAAACCTTCTGACTATGATTGTTGAAAGCTGCTTTGGAGGCCTAGACTGGGCAGAAAGACAAGCTCACTAGCAACAGTTTTAAAAAATCCATCATGGTAAACAACTAAACCCTTCTAGCTTCCTGAATCAGTGATCCCAAGCCCCTGTCCCATAATCCCTACTGTTGCACTCTTTCACAATCCTGGATGTGGAGACAGTACTTTTGGCCACTGTCACCCCTCTCTCTTTACAGAGAAAATTACTCTATGTAAAAATTTGGGAGGAATACAGTTGGAAAAATTTCTTTTGCTTCCAGCTTTCTTGCCTTTTCTGTGGGTAGTGGACTGGCTGAAATGTAAGCTAAATTTGCCATCAGAATGAGACTACTGATTTCAGAAGATACGATTGTGTAGATCAAGGTTAAGCATCTAAATGAGAATTTGGGACAATGGAGGAAAGTAAAATCTCATGAATCCGACTTTAATTCACAGCTAATCTCCAGACATGAATCTAGACACATTCTCAGTGCAAAATAAGATTAAGATACAGGGAAACAGCTCACATTAATCCATGTTACACTATTTTCAGCCGAGCCTAATTTTCATTTAGTTCAATTTTTTTCTAGATGGTGATTTCCTTCCAATTCTCCAATCCTTCTGCAGATTGGAGGATATTTTTTACTTAACTGAGGCATCTCTTCCTGGAATGAAGGCAAAAGAACAAAACCTAATGGAGTGGGACTGCTTTCTTTTAGGAATTCACCTGAAGTGGCAGCATTTGCCTGCTTTTGATTAGTTACTTGAAGTTTGAATTTCCCAGGCTTTTCTGTAGGAGGACAGCTATGTTAGATGTATGTTATCAAAAAATCAGAAAATGTCTAGTGGCATCTTCTCTAACATATAACAGCCATAAGCTGTTGTTAGCTGCTGCTGACTGAAGTGAACTTCTGATTTTTTTACCAGGCTTTCCTGGCAAATGGTTCTAGAGGTTTAGTTTTAATGGATTTAGTCTTGTACCTGAACCATGTGAATTATTTTCTCCTCTTTTAATATACTTTCTGATCATCACAATACCCACATAGCTAAAACAGGAGGATACGTCAGATAGTAATTAGTAATTAACATAAAGAAAACAATCATATACTGTATTATTGTAATGTGATATATTAAATCTTTTAAAAGACTAGAAAATTTTATTATAAGCAAATCAAGTTTAACCTAATTATTGACAAGCAACACATAGCAATATTAAAGTGTAGTAAATCTTTTGGCCATTCCTCACGTGTGAAATGTCTTCCATTCTCAGTGTCTTGATAGATTCCAGTGTAGCCAGGAAAGATCTGTATCTATCTTATTCCCATCTTCCCCAGACATTCCTTTCTTTCTCAGCTGCTACTGCATATTCCTATTCTGTAGATTTCTTCCTTTAAATATTAAGTCCATTAAATGCACTAATGCAATTCAATATTTTTGAAATGTGTCTTATCACATTAAGAGCAAGTAATAGAATAAATCTAAGAACAGTCAGGGATCCTAATATTTGCTGAGGCTTTAGTGGGATCAAATAATAGCACTTAAGTTGAAGCCAGAGAAGAGCTAAGTTCTGAAAGTTTCTGTTGTCAATCACTAACCCAGATAAAATAATGATAAACCTGAAATTTGAAAAATTAATTCCCTCTTTCCTTACAAGCAATTGTAATTTATGCAGTAAAATCTACATATATGCAAATGTAAAGTATTAGAATTTATATCTGAAGCATGTCTTTTTCTCTGTTTCTCCTCATATTGTTCAGGAAGATGAAGGTCAGACCATAACAAGTAATTCTAATTCAGATGGGCCAGTCATAACTACCTCAAGTCAACAGACAGTTCCCGCTACTAATGTCCAGACAGATAAGATTGTTCCAAACAAGAGTCTTCTGGATTGGCTGAGACAGCAGTCTGATTATACTCTCGAAATCCCTGGCTTTGGCACAGTAAGTGCAAGTTTTGTATTCCAGTGCTGGACAATATTATTTGAGATTCACCTATACTTATTCTTTTTTTTTGTTCTTTCAGAATTTTTCAGAAAAGCCTAAACAGAGAAGGCAGCGTTGTAAAGATCCTAGCAAGTTAGACATAAATTCTCTCACTGGAGAGGAACGGGTGCCTGTGGTGCACAAGGGCACAGGGCGGAGGGTAAGTGGAAGCATTCTTACAAATAATGTGGTCTTTGGCTTTAGCCAGTACAGCTTTTTCTGCTTTTATTTAACATCATACCATTCTAATCAATCAATCAATCAATCAGTCAGTCAGTCAGTCCACAATCTGGACATTTGATCTGGGTCTTCATCAGTCCATTTCCTTTTAGAGAAGGAAATGCAAATTCTAAAATTTGTCCTTTATTTCTTCATTAAAATCCTGTCCTGCGCTTTATGCATTTGAACTGCATATGCAAAAGGAATAGCATTGGAATTATTTAAGTATAAGTGTCCTCATCTCCAAGTATATATACTTCTTGTAAAAATCTTGGCCTGGTGTTTAAACTGTAGACTCCTTTCTTTTTGAAGTTGGGAACTGCTAAGGAAAGATAATCTGATATTAAAAAACTGCTAAGGAAAGATAACCTGAGGTTGGAACTGTGACAGTTCAGCAAATCGATTTTTAAAAACTGGAAAGTTTAGTTAGCTGTATTATATGTCAGGCTACAGTTATTTGCTGATTAAATTTGTTAGCTGAGAAAATAGGCAGTATTAAAGTGTTTTCTCCAAAATGTAATGCAGGAATGAAATAGAGATACAAGCATTAATTAGGTGGAGATTTATACTACCTATTCTCATGTTATAATCTTAGAAAAGCACATATAAGCTAGATTCTGTCATCTTGAAATTTGTCTCTACCACATGGCAATCTTCTCATCACATTTTTGAGTTCATATTGGTTAGTAAATACATGATATTTACTCTATTTATTTTATATCAATAGGTTCCTTCCGAGTAAAAGAAAGGTAGAAAATTCTTTGTAGAACAACTGAGTTAAGAACAGACAGCTCTAGAAAATCTTTGTAAAAGTTCAGTTTAGTTTTAAATTGTCTTCTGTACATGATTAGGATTTTTCTATTTCTGCCTCTCTAAAGTTTCCTGAGGAAGAACAAATTCTAGTTGCCCCTCCTCTGTAAGGATATTTGCTTAAAATACTGTATCAACTAAATTATGTTTCTTCTTTCTGTTTAAAGGGTCTCCCCCCATTGTGGCATTCATTAGTACAGAGTAAGCTGGGAAAGTAGATATTTATTTTCTTGTATAGGTATTAACAGCATAAAATAAGTGAATCTTTCTTTTTAAAAAGACAAGAAATGAGCAATTGAAAAATAAGTGGAGAGCTAAATAGTTAAATGCTTAATTGCGTGGCTTAGAAGTTGTATGCAAAAGAGGTCATTCTTTTACTGTGTTTTGCAGTTAGGGGGAGCCATGGCGCCAGCTTTGAAGGAGTTACCAAGGTGGCTTGATGCAAACATGGAATATGCTGTTGCAGCAGACTGGTGTGACATAGTTAAGCTTTCAGTAAGTAAAAGTATTTGGGAAAATCTCTGCCATTGCCGATATTCCTTGATTTACGGCCAGAATTGGGATTAGAACTTCTGCCACTAAGCAATGCAGTCATTAAATGACTCATCACGCAATTGCACCCTATTTAAGAAACCTTTTTTTGCTGCAGTCATTAAGTGAATCCACCATGGAATGTGGTCATTAAGTGAATCCACTGCCTGCCTGTCGGAAGCCAGTTTGGAAGCTTGCAAACGGTGAATATGTGATCCCAGGATGCTGCAACCACTGTAAATACATGCTGGTTGCCAAGCGCCTGAATTATGATCATGTGACCACTGGGATGCTGACAATATTAAGTGCAAAGACCAGTCATGAGTCACTTTTTTCAGCACAGTGATAAGTTTGTACAGTCAATTAACATTTTTCTGTTTTTGCTTCTTTTCCCTACCCTTCTATTTTCATGGACAAGTAGAAGAGTTTCTAATATATGCAACTGTAATAGTATTTTTATTATATCCCTGAGGTATAATTAAATATGAGATAAACTGTATGGCCAAGTTGACAGATTGACTTAAGTCACATTTATTTTAACCACTGATCATTTGAATTAGCCACCACTGAGTTTATACATTATGTTAACCCACAAATCAAATTTACAAATCGTAATACTTGGTTTCATACAACATGTTAAGCCAAAATGCAAATATATCACATTATGCCTTAGCCAGTCCTTTTTATTTAGACACATAGCTCAAACCCCCTGTCAAACTACCTTTCTTGCACTGATGTTTCATTTGTATGAACAGTCAGCCAAAATAGCATGCAGTAATAACTTGATTATTTCTTTTCCTCACTAAACTCTTTGGATTTCATTGAGAAAGGGTTCTATGATTCATACAATTCCTTCTATTCAGGATTTCATTCTTAAAGTACCCTCACAGTAATCTCAGTGTTTTATAATGACTGCAATAGTATTTTTTGCTAACTTTTGGATAAGAATACAATATTTTTAAAAAGATTTAGATTCTTCTTGAAATGAGTGTGTAAGAGAGAGAATGAATAGCATTCCAATATTATTGAGTATAATCTACAATAAAATAGTTGAGGCTGAAGTTCCAAGTCCACTTACTTAGTAATAAATTCTGTTTAACTCAGTGGGCAACTCTGAGTAGTTATGCATGCCATTGACCATTGTGTGAAAGGATCCTGCATTAGAAAGACTGCTTTCCTAATCCAAAAGTATTTTGCATATATTAAAAATTACTATATTTTAGGGGACATTGACAACTTTTAAATAAATACATAGCTTTACCTACAAAATCCAGGATCATATTTCTGTGCAAATAGTTTTGTCTTTATGAAAGTCTCCACATTGCCCATAATTCTGAGTAACACAGAATGATACTTGAGAATGTATTCCTTTAGGAAATACAGGTAAGATACTTGTTAAGCTCAGAGTTTCATAGCAATAACTTGTGGAAATTTTGTTTTGTTTTTCATATCTCAGGGTTTTTTACCTGAAAGCAAGTTTAATCGTATTCTCACTGAACCCGTACTCAGAGACGTTGGACCTCGACGAAGAGGAAGAAGGCCAAGAAGTGACCTCTTTAAAGCTCCGGGAATAGGAGCAGATGCTTCGTCTGGAATGGGACCATTATTCATGAATGGACTTATAGCTGGAATGGATTTAGTAGGACTTCAGAGTATGAGAAACATGCAAGGCATTCCTTTGACTGGACTGGTTGGCTTTCCTGCTGGATTTGCAGCAGTACCTGCTGGTGAGGATGTTAAAAGTACTCTGAGCATGTTGCCAATGATGTTACCAGGGATGGCTGCTGTACCACAGATGTTTGGTGTTGGAGGACTTCTTAATCCATCAATAGCTACTACTTGTACTTCAACTGCTCCAACTTCATTAGCAAGCACAACTAAAAGTGGTACAACGCATTCAGAAAATGAAACTGAAGACAAACAAAATACCCAAGGTTCAAAAATAGAAACTGTTTCTGAAGACAAATTGAGTCCTAATTCATTTTCTGATCAGTCAGAACCTGCAATAACAACCAGTAGTCCTGTAGCCTTTAACCCATTTCTTATTCCTGGAATGTCATCTGGACTGATATATCCCTCAATGTTTCTTTCTCCTGGTATTGGTATGGCCTTGCCAGGTCTTCAACAAACCAGACTTTCAGAGGCAACAAACCTAGAAAGTCAGAAAAGAAAAAAAAAGAAAACTAAAGGGGAATTAGCAAATGTGGACCCAGAAATGCTCTCACTGTCTGACAAGGAACATGCTAACAAGCAAAACTGTACAGAACAAATACCATATGTGTCAATGGAGCATGAACGTGATGTACCAGCAGAGGAGGAGGAAGAGGAGTTAAAAGAAATTAAAGATATCAGTTAGATTTTTTTTTGTTTTTTTTTCTGAAAAAAATATATTGTGGCTTGTTTCTCATCCCATAAATATTTGTTATTGCTCTTTGTCCCCACTTTACCTTCATAAAAACTGTGTTTCTGTAAGTAATATTATCTACCTAATTCTGGTAAGAAAACTATGGTGACATTTTAATAGTTGCAAGGTCTTGCCATAGAAATAAGCAGTGTTCTAACATTAGTGTGGGAGGAACAGAATTCTGGTTCATTTGTCCACTATTCACCCCTCCCTTCTTTCAAACAGTAGTAAAGTATCCGATCATCTCCAAAACTGGTCATCCCTCCCTTCTTCCAAATAATAAGTAAGTATGTGGTCATTCCCAAAACCGCTTGCTTGTGTAAAAGAAAAAAAACTGGTAAAAGAAAGTGCTTCTTTTAGAGAAAACCATAGAAGAACACAGGAAAAGGTTGATGTTTTTACAATGACACTGAATTTAAAAAAAAAAACAAATCTTGTATTTTGGAGTAAAAAGCACAGCTATAGTAAGTGCTAATGTGTATTTTTTGATTTAAAGTATTTCCCTATTTTATCATGTTTACTAGAATAGTAGTATAGACAGAAGTATATAACTAATGATTGAAATGCATATATTCATTTCTTTTTTTAAGGCATTAATAGTAGATATATAATTTCTTCCTGTTCACACTACAAAGTTTTGGAAACAAACTGCTGTAAGGGGAAAGATTACTTAACTTTTATATTTCTAAAAGAAAATCTTGTTTTATGTTTAAAGTGCATTTCAGCTTTTTTTGTTTAGATACCAAGCCCATTTCAGCTCCTGCTGAGAAATTTATGCACAATTTACCTTTATTAAAAAAAACACAGTGGCATGAAGAGGGTTATAGTAACTACCAATTATTTTTTCAACTTTGTACTACTCATTTCTCACAAAGGCACTTGGCATTTTTCCCCCAGGGAAGAAGAAAGCAATGAAATTTTCTTAAGTGGGAACTGGACCTAAGTTTTATCATTTTTTTCTGTCTTCGTGAAAACTTTGAAAACTGATTTTTTTAAAAGCTGTGGAATGGATTTTTCCATTAGAGTTGACCTTTGACAGGGATTGTCAAAGTTTCATAACTTGGCTTTATCCTTCATTTCTTTATCAGACTGTGAAAACATTTTTGCTATTTCTTTCCATTCCTCTTGAGCCCTTGCTCTCTTAAATGATATTTCCCAGCATCTCTGCATATACATTTTGTGTTTTAAATGAAACTGTTTAAAAACATATGCCAATTTTCAATGTTGAATTGCACCTAAAAGCAGTTTTTATATAGTTATCTTTATTCCCACTCCTGTGTCACTTTTCTTTCACTTGGGCTTGTTCTAATTTATAGCTCGTGATTTGAGACTTGAAAAACAAAGTGGTGCGATGTTTAAATGGCAGACCATTTAAAGGGGCTTGGGAGTGTATGCTAGTATTCAGTTTCACACTTGGTTTGTCACAATTTACTGTATTTTTTTATTTTTTTCCCTTTTACCGTTTGCTAATTTATCAGATGGTCCAAATGTTTTTGACATAACTATTTCAGTTTGCATTATTTATTTATGATGCTTTTTCATTGTCTTTTATACATTTGGGATTTTAAAGTGTGTACATGTTAAATTTAGCATCTCAAAGAAGTCTGTTACCCATGAATTAAAATTAAGGCTGCATGTTGCAGTGAATTTATACTATTGGGTTAGAATCAATATCAACAAATTACACAATTTGGTTACACTGTTGCAGAACAATTGGATAATATTATAGACCCTATTCAATACAGCTGTATAGGACAGATACTGTATGGCTATTGACAGATTTCTTAGAAGTGCTGCTATCTCTGTTTGACTAACATTTTGTTCAGCTTTGCCTCCAATGGAAGCAAAGAGGATTTTTTCAGCTGTTAAATCCAAAATCAATATAATTTATTTATGTAAAAAAATCACTTGATATATTTTTGAACCTTTTAAGTACTAATAACTTTTTATTTAGTAGAAAAAACCATGTACTTGCCCTAAATCCTTAAAATACAAATGCTATAAAACTTCATATATCTTGAAAGCCTTACTGTCAATGGATGCAAATCTCTATCTGGAGTCTACTTGTAATATATACGAATGTTTGGCAGGGTTACATTTATAAGGAACAGGGTTGAAACTGAATTTTAATTTGTCAGCATGTTCTATATAACTTGTCCTTTCTTTTTTAATGTATGTTTGTAGGCTTCGTTTGACTTTCAATATGTGACCCTTTTGCAGTGTGAAGCTGTTCTGGCTTATTTACAGTGAAAGGCATAAATGGCTTTTTTCATATCCATTTTAAAAACATATACGAATTTCTCATTTACTTCATGAACACTCACACCAACATAAATCACCAAAAGATGTGCTGTTAAAATAAAGTGTCTGTGCTTGTACAATGCATAGATTTAAAGGTCAAAATTTTAATTTTTTAATGTAGTGCCTATATTATGTGTTTCTTTTTTAAAAAAAAAAACCTTGGCTAAATCTTGCAAAAAAAATGTACATATCTTTTTCTAGGAAATCTATTTCTGATTGTTTTGCTTGATTTGGAACTAAACATGAATTGCCTTTTTCTTAGCATGAGCACTGTTTTGGCCTGCAGCTTTTCTTTTCTTTCTTTCATATTTTCTGTCTGATTGACCCAAGAATACCCTGCTGTGATAACTCTGTAACTGTTAAAAATAGCTTAGGATATGTCTCTGATTATAGAATATTTACATACAATTCAAGAAACTAAACATCAGTACCATTTTTAAGCCATCCCTTACATCAGATAGTACTTTTCTGTGGTGAGAAGCCCAAGCTATAGGATTAGAATATTTCCAGTTTGTGTATCAATGGATCTGCAAAGAGGTTCATTATTAGGATAATATTCTAGTAATTCATGCATATCATTCACTGAATCTGCACAGCATGTTTAACTAGCAAGAACAAAATGATAGTTTCACCAGCTGACATCCTAAGAATCTCTTTGAAGAATGTGCTACAACAGAGATGCCAATAAATGATTTCGATATTAAATTTCCAAAAGAAAAATCGCTAATGAACATGCTTGCTCTGATTTCTTAAATCTGTTATTTTTTTTAAAGAACAGGAATAGTATACTTTGTGTAAGATAAACAGGTTGTCATTCAAAATCTCTGTATACAAGAAGTTAACCAGAATATGAAGATTAAAAAAAAACCAAGTTTGGATTACAGGACTTAATATAAAAATAAAGTTGTTATTTAGAATATTCTGCTTAAGCAGATATCTTTCAAGAGAATCAATTTCATTATAGGCATGCATTGTAAAATTTGTAATATATAATAACTGAAATAATACATCAACTACACTCAATGTTTTGAACGAAAAAATATATAAGAAATTAATTTGAAGCTGGGTAGGGACTTGAAGTGAAGCTCATCAGTGGCCTTTTCTTAAATAGAAAGAACCTACCAGATTGCATAGTTCCATTATTTATATTTTAAATTTGATCCAGTATCAGCTGATAAGCTAAATCAGTTACTATCACGTTTGATCTGAATAGAAAACTTGTTTGCTTAGTTTTAACAGTTAATTTTAGCAATTATAGTTTATAAACTATTTTTCAGAGTTTATCGTGATATGTGAATTCTCACTTGTGCCTTGTTCGATGACTCACAACTGAGCTGCTATCTTCCTGCTATCAACAAAATAACAGTTTATCAGAATAAGATTTAAGTATTTACATCTCAGAACATCAGCCTTTGGGAAGGGGATGTATCTAAAAAATACCATTATTACCGAGAAAAGATTCCAGATTGTGAACCCAAACCTGGTCTTGGAACCAGCATTAAAACCAGGCAGCTTTTTAAATAGCAATGTCACATTCCTGCTACTTTTACTCCCCCTCCCCCTGTCTTGCTGGTTTATCTTAAGCCCTTTGAACAAAGTAATGAATGATTCATTTAGGAAAAACAAAAACGTAAGTTCCCTATATTTTAACTGATTAATGAAATTAAATCCAAAAGCTTGTTGCATATATTCAACTTGCCTTAGCTTCAGATTTCTGTTCAGTTGGGAAGCATTCTGTGGAGGGGGTAGTTTCCTGAAAATGGGGAACACTATGGTCAAAAATCCAAACTCATTAAAAACCTGTTTCACAATGCAGGTGGTAATTTGTGTGCATCTTTAAGTTAAACAAATTTTGAAAGGCAGCCAAATTAATTTAGAATATTAAAAGTACCCTAAAACATATAACCAATGTGCTATGGCCTAGGTCAGGGATGGCGAACCTTTTAGAGACCGAATGCCCAAACTGCAACCCAAAACCCACTTATGTATCGTCGGGTCCTGGGTGGGCGTGGCCCATTGAGTGAGTGTGGCCCATTGGGTGGGCGTGGCTGCCGTGGTAACGGCAGACTGGGTTGGACTAAAAAGTTCAATCAATCAATTCCAATTTGGTGAGATCTTTTTTTTCCCCGCGAGAAGTTGAAATTGATTGATTTTTTTTTGCACATGGCGGCAGAGGCCTAAAGCGAAAAGGTTTTATAAAACCCAGCTGAAGGCCTAGGACTGGAGCGATGGCGCGTGTGCCCACAGAGGGCTCTGTGTGCCACCTGTGGGACGCGTGCCATGGGTTTGCCACCATGGGCCTAGTTTGTAACAGTACAACAGCAATAGATGCAATTCAATTGAATAATATAGTAATCGAGGCACCAAAAAATTCCTAGTGTTTTCTTTTTATTTCTTTTTTGATGATGTAGATTGACAGCATACAATAAGAACATTCCCTAAAAATTCAGCAGTACAAGATTCTGTTTGTTTCAGTTTTAGTTCCTTGGCTATGAATTATTATTTTAAAAACAAGCACCCTTTATATAGAAATAGGACATGGATTTTTGCCAATTCTAGGGCAACGGAATTTTCAAATCCATTAAGGAAATAAGTGCTCAAAAGGCACATGGATGCCAACAGAAAGAAAAATAAACTATATGACTTAAAGCATATATCTGGATCCACAGAAGACTTTTAAAAGGCAAATATTTATTAATATAACTGCCAGCCTCTATCTATGGAAGCAGCTTATTTGGTTTTAAATGTAGCATGTTCTGTTTTCCAAAACTGGCAATTTCCCTAATACTTGTGGCTCTTGTTAGATCTCTGTAAATCCAGTAGATGTTTCTAGATCATTATTACTTCTATCATAAATGATTTTTAAGAAATCATTTTCAACTACCAAGGGTATAAAAAGGGGGTGGACTATATGTGGATGACAATTTCCAATTTTTAAAAATATAAATCATATTCATGGATACCTTGATGAACTCTCGGACTGTGTCTACAGAATGTAATTGTTGCTAAGCAAATAGCTGATTTTCCACTTAGTAATCTCAACTGTTATGTGTTTTTTTTACAATGGAAAGCTGGTTTCATTACTGTTGCTTGGGGAGTTAATTTTGTTTCCTTGTTTTTTTTTATCATTTTTTTAAAACTAATTTTTATTAAAGTATTTTTTACAGAATAAAACACTACCAAGTTAAAGAAAAGGGGAAAGAAAAATAAAGTACATGGTTGGGTCACAGTGGTGGTGAATTCATCCTTGTCGGAGGAGGTGTTTCTGGTTCCCTTTAAAGAGGTCTGATTTGCTCCCTACTCAAGAAGCCATTGCTGGACCCTACTGTGCTGGAAAATTTTTGTCCAGTTTCCCACCTTCCCTTTCTGGGAAAGGTGGGTGAAAAAGTTGCAATTCCAGAGGACCCTAGAAAAAATAGATTATCTGGACCATTTTCTGGCCCAGATATGGGCCTGAAACTGCATTGGTCACACTCATGGATGATCTGCGGCTTGAGCATAATGGAGGTGGTGTATTCATCCTTACTCTTTTTGATCTCTCAGCAGCTTTTGATACCATCAACCATGGTATCCTTTTGGGAGTTGGGCGTGGGTAGCACAATTTTGTGCTGGTTCATCTTCCTCCAACACTGGTCCCAATCAGTTTTCATAGGGAGTGAGAGGTCCAGCTCATGGCCCCTCCTTTGGGGGTCCCACAGGGCTCAGTGTTCCTCTCCTTTTTAATGTCTACATGAAACCACTGGGTGAGATCATCCATCACCACGGATGTATATCTCTGTCCCAGGTGAAGTGAATGATGCAGTGGATGTACTTTCACAGTGCCTGGAGGCTGTCAGGGTCTGAACGGGAAACAAAACTTCAACTGAACCCTGGTAAGACAGTCTCTGTGGGTAGGACCCTCTGTATCCAGGAGTTTATCATATTTGGTCCTGGATCTGGATGGAGTTGCACTACCCCAGACAGACCTGGTGCATAACTTGGGGATTCTCTTGGATTCATGGTTCCTGCTCAAAGAGTTAAGTGGCAGCTGTGGCCAGGAGAGCCTTTGCCCAATTCTACATTGTCACCCCCCTTCCTCTCCGTTTGGTCACTCTCTGTTTGGTTACTCATGCTTTGGTTTTCTCCCGATTAGACTATTGCAATGTGCTGTACATGGGGCTACCTTTGAAAAATATTTGGAAGCTCATTCTAGCAGGGAAGGTATACTGCAGATCCCATCAGTCAAAGAACTTTGGCTAGCAGGTCTAGGAAGAGGGGCTTCTCTGCTGCTGCTCCTGCAATGTGGAACACAACTGCGCTTAGCCCCCAATCTCTTGGCCTTCTGCAAAGTGATCAAAACCTGGATGCGCATGGGGGACAGATTCCTCACAAATGTGGGGCTGACTACCCTATGAGACCCACCACCACCACCTATATTAACATGGGCTAACTCCCAGCTTGGAATTTTTCATCTTTTGATTTTTATTATATTTTTATAATTTAAAAACTTAAATTAATTCTGATTTTAATGTTAATTTTATACATCATTATATATTGATTATATTGTAGGGAGGGAGGGGAAGGAAGGAAGGATTTTGATCTTTTTTACAGCAGTTATAAAGGCATTTATATTTTATCCTATCTAAGATTACATTATGCCTCAGGATTTTTTTCCATTTTCAGCAAAAAGGTGAAAGGTTTCCAGTCCCTAACAAAAGTAGTTATTGACTTTTCCTAATCAAATAAGTCAATTTTGTCATTTTGTTCTTTGTGGTTGTATGTATTTGTGTATCCACCCATTACTTACTGACATCTTAATCAATATACCTGTGACCATCTTAACATATGAATTTAGGTTTTGTCATACTTGCAGAATATGTTGCTGTTCAAACTGTTGCCAGCTTCTTTATTCTGCAAATAAACCAACACAGCTGGTCTCCCAGAATGTGTTGAAATGAGAAGATTCTAAGTAGAAATTACCTCACCACATGTGCTGTGCAGAGGAGGGGAGAGTTTGGGAGGCTGTGTGCAGGCCATGCATGTATCAGAGGACTGGCATAGGTCACACATGAGTTGGAAGAGGCCTGTGAGGACCAGCAGATGCTGCACCTGGGCAGAGTCTGAAGGCAGGAGCAACTTACTGGAGTGACTTGCAACCTTCTATGCTGGTTTTCCCATTGACTTTATTGTGGGAAAGGGAAGGTCACCGATGGCAATTATAACTGTAACATCCTGCAACATGGTAATCATAAGCTGGGCACCCGGATCCTGGCTTACGATCAGAAGCCCCAGGGGTATGCTCTAATGGCCTGAACTTCCAGTAGTCTTATGTCCATGTTTTCAGAACCACCATAACTTTGTTACCATGGACTTAAACCAAGAACTGCCTGTATCTGACTGTGGTCTCAGTAGTCTCTCTTCCTTCTGTTCCTAAAGGTTATTCATTCTGCCCATTACACAACTAGGTCTTACCAAATTTGGAATAATATCAGGTTGACTGGAACTGCCAGGAAGAAAATGTTTCTAAGTTTTTTCTTTTACTGGTAATCCTGGACACACAACCACTCTTAGTGAGCATTCAAAGTTACAATATTGAAATAGTGACTTATGACCGTTGCAGCATCCCCATCAAATGATCAAAATTTGGACGTT
>NW_015386550.1:276444-288101 GCF_001527695.2 Protobothrops mucrosquamatus
GGACTTCAACTCCCAGAATTCCACAGCCAGCATTGCTGGCTGTGGAATTCTGGGAGTTGAAGTCCACATGCCTTAAAATTGTCAAGGTTGAGAAACTAAGCCAGGCGTTTAAAAACCAAGAACCAACCTCTCTCGGCGTGTTTCTCGCGAATTGTGCCCAAGAAGAGGAATGACAAACGTTGTGTAGCTGGCACGATACGGGAGCCCCAAACTAGCAAAGTCTGTTGCGCGAACCTCACTCGTAGTCCACAATTATGTATATCGAGGGTATGCAAAACACAATGACGTAAGTTTCTTATAGGAGACCAGTGGGGAATACCGGCAGAAGGCTCCGCCCAGCCGTCTCGCGGAGCAGAGGAAGGGGGCGGGGCGGAAGGGGCGTCACCTTGGCCATTACAGGTTGAGGGTTTTGGCGCGCTCGGCAGAAAGCATTGTGGGTAGGGGCAGCGCCTGCGGCTGCGGGAACGGTCGCTATCATGCCTCAGGAAGAAGAGGAGGCTGCCGCTGGGCAGTCCCCTGTCCGGGCCGCCCTCGACCATTTGTGTCAGGAACTCAATCTGGACGTTGACAGCGCGTCGGAAGCCCTTCGGGATTTTACAGCCTTGCGGGGCACCTACAGCCTTGAGGTGAGATGCGGCTTGTCTGTCAAGGAAGGGATGGTACCCGAGTGGCTGACTGACTGAATCCTGCAGCTGGTTAAATGCTCAGGTGGCAACGCAGTGCCGGGGCTTCCTTGTTCTTGGGAGGACGGGGCATAATCCAAGATTGGGGCCCCTGGGCCTCGGTAACGGTCGACTCGGGCTTGTCCTGAGCGGGGCTTCGAGTGGCCGTTCCCGAGGAGGCTTTTATTGCTGCCTTTTAAAGCACTTAACGGTGACCCAGGGACCTTCTGCTACGGCCTTATGGGTGGACGTCGGAAAAGATGAATAATAATAATAATAATAATAATAATAATAATAATAATAATAATAATAATAATAATAATAATAATAATAATAATAATAATAATAATAATAATAATAATAATAATAATAATACAGATATCGTCGCAGGATGGAAGCACGGCCTTACTAGGAACTGCTTCCATCCTGCGACGATATCTGTAATACCATCAAACATCCACATCTGCCTATCCCAGGTCCTGGGAAAGGACTCGATAGGTAGACAAAATGCCAAATCCAGTCTGAACATCTGGCTGACTGTGCGATGATCCATAATAATAATAATAATAATAATAATAATAGTAAAGTTGGAAGGGACCTTGAAGGTCATCTAGTCCAACCCCCTGCTCAGGCAGGAAACCCTATACCATTTCGGACAAATGGCTGTCCAGTCTCTTCTTAAAAACTTCCAGTGTTCCTCGTAAGTGGCGAAGACCTCCGTCCAACAAGGTGACCAATTAACAAGAGTGAGTCAGGAAGTTTCTCCTTAGTTCTAGATTGCTTCTCTCCTTGATTAGTTTCCACCCGTTGCTTCTTGTCCTGCCTCCAGGCGCCTTGGAAAATAGCTTGACTCCCTCTTCTTTATGGCAACCCCTGAGATATTGGAACACTGCTCGCCAGAGGTCCATGGAAGTAAGAACGATCACTGATGTGTGTAAATCTTCTGAGATCCATAGGAGAGCCATTTAACTCAATGCAATAAATCACAGATAAGCCGGAAAAGGATTTTGATAGAAAGCGGAATGCCAAGAAAAAAATGCAGATGGCCTAAACTTTTTGTGCTGTGTTATTTTTCACTGTTTATTTGAATATTTACTTGAAGATGTTATTAAAATACTGCCTCAGGAGGCGGAAATACATAGCCTTGCTTTTTCTGTTCCATAGTTTTAGAAATCTAACGTATAAATACTGAATATTAACCATAATGAAAAAAGTTATCTTTCTTGAATAATAGGAATTACTGTCCAGAAATAGAATGACTAGTGATATAATCAAGGATAAAAATAGTGAATTATAACTTAGGCTAATATGTTACGTGATCCCAAACTGTAAGGTTTATAAGATTCAGTATATTGTATGAACCTAGAAAACTGAGTTATTGAGCAAATCAATGGTTTTTACACTATTCTAGATTATGGAACTCCAAACAAGATACTTCCATAACAAAGGAAAACTTATTTCAATTATGTATAATTTCCTTTTGTATGTCTCCAGAGTATAATATGACATGTGAGATATATTAAAAAGCTGGCATGTCTTTTAGTTTATTTTCGTATTTTTGGGGTAAATACTGAAAATCCATATAATAAAATTTATTTGAATAAAAGATACTGTAATCTTCAATATCATCCTCTGAGCTTTCATTCTGTAATCTTCTAATATTTTTATTTTCCTACTGTTTTAGTGAGATATTTCAAAATACCTGCTAAATGTCTATTCATGTACATGGTAGTTGCTTGGCTAGTGAAATAAAGGAATTCAAAATCCACAAAAGAATTTCAGAGGAGTCTTGGGACAAAACATAAAATACCTTCAAGCTGTATAAAGGTTACTGGTGTTCAATTGGAGCATAATTTAAGAAACAATATAATGAATTATAGATAAACCTTCATAAACATAGAATAGAAAAAACAGTTTGTTTAGTGACCATTCAAAATTACAATGGCTCCGAAAACAGTGACTTACTATTTTTCACACAACTTGTAGCATCCCCATGGTCACATAGTCAAAATTCAGACAGAAATAGCACTTAGACTTATATACCCCAACATAATGCTTTACAGCCCTCTGTAAGCGTTTTACAGTGTCAGCATATTGCCCCCAACAATCTGGGATCCCCATTTTACCGACCTCTGAAGGATGGAAGACTGAGTCAACCTTAGCCACCATGGCTCTTCTTGGCAACTGACTCATATTTATGATGATTGCATGTCCTGAGGTTACATGATCATCTTTTGCAACCTTCTGAGAAGCAAAGTCAATGGGGAAACCAGATTCGCTTAACAATTGTATTACTAATTTAACCACTGCGGTGATTCACTTAACAACTATGGCAGGAAAGGTTGTAAAATGGAGCAAAACTTATTTAACAAATGTCTCACTTAGCAACAGAAATTTTGGGCACAATTATGGTTGTAAGTTGAGGATTACCTGTATAAGATGAATGTCTGCTAATAGAATAGATAAGTAGCCTGAGCTGCTGGAATGGTGGCCTCTTTGGACAGAATTTCAGTTGTCAAACTGGATAAATGGCCTTTGAGAATAGGATAGGATTAAATATTGAATGTTAGATTTTTTTTGACTAAAATAAAGTCTTTGGAAACCTCCCTTCTACCATTTCTGGCTAAAGCTGCAGGTCATAAGTGCATGCAGACTGCTATGTGCCTGAGTTTTGATCATATGAATCTGGACGCGCTGCAGCAGTTGTAACTTTGGGCACAAATTGCAAGTCCATTTTTTCAGCACCATCATAATTTTGAACAGTCGCTGAACAAATGGTTGTAAGTTGAGGACTGCTAATAATTATTAGATTCTTTGATTTAAAAGAACTCTTTTCGTGTGACTGTCGTATCTTTATGTTAGGCAGAGAATTATGACATACATTCAGAATTCATGTGAAATGCTGTACGCCATCATTCTTTTTAAACTGGCAATCGTATATCAGAATGCAGTTAATATATTTTAATAGATCTTTCAAGGGAACTAGTACCCACCCGCAGTGGTTTTGTCCGAAGGGAGTTCAAAGATAAAATTTTAAATTAAAATGTACTTTATTTCATCCAATAATAATAGAAAGCTACTTAAAACAGTAAAATGAACAGTAAAAGCATAAAATACTATTACTGAAAATAAAATGATATTTAGCCACAATCTCATAACAGTAGGAATCATTTAAAAACAATAAAAATACTTGTGTAAAGTGAAATAGCATAGTTTGGATTAAAGAAGTATTTATTTATTAAACTTTACATTTAGTGTTGTAAATTAAGTACATTATAAAACTTTCCTTTTTGTTTATCAAATCAGAATTGTTTATATTAATTTATAAAGCTTCTTGCTTTATAAAAGTGAGTATATATTCACAATATAATCAGCATTATTAATCCTACAGACTGTAAATAACTTATTTTTTCAGGGAGACATTATACATTGGTTGGCTTGTGCTCTCTATGTTGCTTGCCGTAGAAGTATAGTGCCTACTGTAGGAAGTAGTTTGATGAAAGGAAATTGTGTCTCATTGACCAGAATTCTGCGTTCAGCAAAGTTAAGGTATTTTTATTTTAAACAATATTCTCTGTGCTATTCTGGTCTAAAGTTGCAATAGAAATATTAAATTCAGTTCAAAGCTTGCATAAATGAATGCCTACTGTTATTGTTTACTCCTGATATAGCTGAGATGACTAACATTTCCAACTGGGAATTGCAATGAACTTGGTATCTGTACTTTGGTTAATGTTATCACAATGATTATTTAATAATTGTTGCCTAAATCAAGCATCCTCACAATTTTTGTTGTGATATTAATATTATTATGTAAACAGTTCAGTGTAATGTATTTACTGTTTCTTATTAAAGATCATAGGCAGCATGGAAAAGAGGGGTATAGTAATTATATTAACTGACTTAACAGATCACGCTAAGCCATGGTGTGTTCTAAGGAATAAGGAACAATGACTGTCTTTACAGCAAAATGTCTTTATGGTAATTTATAAGCCACAATAATTAAGTTAATACAATATGCTAAGCCAAAAGCAAATAAAATTATGACTTAAGGTCATTTTTAAGAATAGCACAGAGACTTGACCTTGTTTTTCATTAAGCATTCCAAAGAAAGAATAACATAATGATTAATATATTGGAAGCAAGACTTTTTGATAGTAGGTGGTTTGATCAGGTAATTAAATATTGTTATAATGTGATTTTTGTTTGATTTAGTGTATAGCCTGAATCCAGCTATTGTTATTGTATTCAATAAACCATTGTTCAACAAATTAGTGCAATCAAGGACACTGAGTAATGCTAATCACCATTTTTCACACTAGCTTATTTTACAGGATTATAATTAGCCAGTTCAGTCATGTTTACCTAATTACTGTGATATTAATATAGTGCCTTATTTCACACAACAGTTCTAGTGAAGTCTTTTTACATTTTCAGCTGTGTTCATTAAATCATATTAAGTGATATGCATCTATTAATGCATTCTGAATGAAATTGTTATAAAATAGACTGGAATGTCTACAGAAATTAAATAAAGCTATAATTTAATTTTGTTTTCTTTTAAGTTTAATTCAGTTTTTTAGTAAAATGAAAAAATGGATGGACATGTCAAACCTGTGTCAAGAATTTCGAGAGAGAGTAGAGAAGTTGGAGAGAAACTTTGAAGTGGCCACAGTAATATTCAAAAAATATACTCCAATCTTTTTAGATATATTTAAAAATCCTTATGAAGAACAACCTAAGTTTCAAAGGAGCAGGAAACAAAGGTAGATGTTCAAAAGTTTTGTGGTATTTTGGATTTCATGTTGCTAAAAAAAAATAAAGTGAGCAATGGAAGTATGTAATCTTATAAAATTCATTGGTATGTTTCTTGGCAGACTCCAAACACATCTTTCTCAATAATGTAGTTGAGAAAGTAAAGGGCTTGTGTAATATGGTGTGAATCTTTTAATGGAATATTGTATTACAAAAACATGGAGACAATAGGATTGATATGGTAGCAGATGCTTGAACATATCAAAATGGTGTTTTAAGATAAAGTTGCTATAATCATTTATGGCCCTTCTTAAATTTAATAGAATCTAAATCTTCTGTGTGATTTTCAGTAATTCTAAGTCAGTGGTGGCGAACCTATGGCATGAGTGCCAGAGGCAGCACTTGGAGCCTTCTTTGTGGGCACACGTGCCGTCGCCCCAGCCCCACCTCCCCCATGGCCCCCTCCACACCAGCCCCCCCAGAAGAGAGTCGCCCCCAGGCACGGCCCGCCTGGAGCTGCGCAGCCAAGGACATGGCAGTGGGGACAAGACTTCGCCCTTGCGCCCCGTCGCAAACATATGATGCTGCGGGGCACGGGTGGAGGGCATGGCCGCCATGGCGCTACTGGGCCGCCTGGGCGATCTGCGGCGGGCCGTGGAGGGGGTGGGTGGCCCTGCGGGTGGGTGGGGGCGGTGTGGGGGTGGGGTGGTGCCGGGGTGGGGCAGTTTTTGGGCACTCGGTGTCTAAAAGGTTCGCCATCACTGTTCTAAGTAATAATTTGGAACTAAAATGAGACTTCTCTTCCAATAGACGGGTTCCCTGTAGTGCTAAAGATCTATTCAACTTCTGCTGGACTCTGTTTGTCAACGCAAAGGGTAATTTATAATGGCTTATTTTTATTCCTGTTTTTTGTGAAATATTTAGCTCTGTAGTTGAATGACTTGATGCTTTCTGTTTTAAAGGTAATTTCAGTATGATTGGAGATGATCTAGTGAACTCATATCATTTACTTTTATGCTGCTTGGATATGATTTTTGCAAATGCACTTTTGTGTCCATATAAAAAAGATTTAATAAATCCATCTTTCAAAGGTATGTTCCTGATTATCTTCTCCCAACTACAATGCAAAGTTTTAATTTGTTTTTAAAAGTGAATACATACTAAATGTATGGAACTTTCCTTTTATTTTTTTTAAGGTTTGCCAGAAGACTTTCATACAACTGACTCCAAAGCTTCTGAAAGGGCACCATGCATTATTTCTACACTGTGTGAATTACATGATGGACTTTTGTTAGATGCCAAAGGCATCAAAGAACATTACTTTAAACCATATATTTCAAAGCTCTATGATAGGGAGGTATACAGTCAAAAATAATTACTAATCATGTAATTGTGTTTGAAGTTTTTATTGCTAGGAGAACAAAAATTTTCTGGAATTTTTAATGAATATTTGGAAATATAATGTACTATCAAAGATTTAGTTATGAACTACAGTCTTTTTAACTCTTGTATGTTGTGGCACTGTATTTACTTTGTCCCCCCAAAAAATTTTTCTGCTGCCTTTGATCAGAAGTTAGAAACACTCTGCCTTTTGTACTACTTAGTGCTATCAAACAATTCTACTATTACAAGCAACCCTTCTACTATCACTGTTACATAATCTTAATGTATTACAATATGATATCTTCACAAATATGATATTTTCCAGAAGTATGGACTTCTGGAACTCCCAGCATTACCGTAACTGAGAATTCTGGGAATTCAAGGACAATAAAGGTGAACGGTGCTTAGGTTGGAACCTGCAATATAAATAGTTAAAATTAAAGAAATGCTAGGTCTGGTAGTTGATTATGTTTTCTGTATTGAAGGTATCTACAAAGAAAGCAGTTACAGTGTGGTTCTGTTTAGTAACAGAATACTTACAACAGTTCATTTAGTGATAATGTTTGAAGTTACGTCACTGAAAAAAGTGACATGACTATTTTTCACACTTACGACTGTTGCAGCATCCCCATGGTGACATGATCAAAATTCAGATGCTTGGCAACTGACTCATATTTATGACAGTTGCATTGTGATCAATTTTTTGTGACCTTTTGAAAAACAAAGTTAATGTTAAGATTCACTTAACAACTACGTTACTAACTAGCTCAATTGTGGTCATAAGTCAAGGACTATCTATTACAATCCAATTCAGATGCTTGACAACTGACACATATTTATAACAGTTGCAGTGTCCTGGGGTCATGTGATCAATTTTTTGAGACCTTCTGAAAAACAAAGTCAGTGGGGAAGCCACGTTCACTTAACTATGTTACTAACTTAATGACTAACTTAATTCATAATAAGCCACCACTGAAAACTACTTTTAAAAGTAATAATAATGGACCTTTCAATTTCCTAATTATTGCAAAGGTGAAGAGAGGAACTAGATGTAGTTTTTGAGCATTACGATCCAACATAATGCTAATTATACATACAGTATTGTGGTTTGATAAGCCAAGACAGATGCTTTGTTATGACAGTCCCAGGTTATCTTCATCTTATATAAGCTAGTTATATAGGAGATTTTTGTGTGGTTATGCTTTGTTTAGACTATGTAACAAAATATGTGATTGGAAAATGTTCATATAGATACATAGGGCTTAGGGAAGGGAGTTAGATGATGATATTTTCTGAATAATTATTAAAAGAAGATACATGTGTTCTTTATGTTTCAGAAAAGCATCATAAAAATTAGGTTTATTTTAATTGGCAAGTTGTTAACTGCTATATATTTATGTTTCGATAATCAGCAGAGGAAAACACTGCTTGTTAATGGTTCTGAATAAATAATGCTTTCTGTACAAAGTTACCCGAACTACAACAAATTACATAGGCTGTCAAAAAATAATTTGGTATCTTGTTTTTGCTTATCTGTTTCTGTTTTTCTAATGATTTTAGATTTTAAAAGGAGATTGTCTTTTGGATCCAAGCAACTTTGTAAATAACAAGTAAGTGTTTTATTTAATCACATTGTTTAAAGTATATATTAAAATATTCCAAAAGTGGCTGTTCTATGTGACTTTAGCATGCAAATTAGATTGATTTTGAGTAACAAGTATGGTAGCTGTTGGAATAATTGCTCATTGGATTTTTAAAACTAATGTTTTTACTGTTGTTTCTGGGATATATGGTGAATTGCTATTGGGGAGTATTTATGAATGTTAGATGAAACCATATTATAATTACCTGAACAGGCTATGGATAGGATTTAGGGAATTTATTTATGTTAGATTTCTAGTCCTGGCAATAAAAAATTTCAAAACAACCCCATTTAATCAGAGAGTTTCCAGCACCATGAAAGAAGATTGGAGTTTTAAAGGTCTTTATATACCAATTGCAGATGCTTCATTTCTCCTGCTACCACATCAATGTGTTCTTTTTCAAAAATCAGCAGCGAGATAAGGAAGAATATGATTGAGTGTATATTAATGAGGAATAATCATTCAACATTACATATTTTTTCAGCAAGGCCCTGAATAAAGAATATGAAGAATATGTTCTCACAAAAGGTGATTTTGATGAAAGGGTTTTCTTGGGAACAGATGCAGAAGAAGAAATTGGAACACCTCAAAAATGTTGTGCAGCTACACCAGGTGGGAATATAAGAGCTCATGTTGAATGTCATCTTCAACAGCATTTTGAGGTAATTTAAGTTTTGTTTTAAGCAAATATACTAGTTATAGCATTAAACAATAACCAGGGTGGAATATTTTTAGCTTAGTCATTCATCAGCTCTGACCTGGCAAACAGTTATAAAATTTTTGAAAAAAGGAATTCTTTCTATAGTGTTCTCAGATCAACCACTGAAATAGTTCATCTGTTTTTAGTGCAGTTAAATGAATATTGTTGCCAAATATGTAGAAAATATTTTGAATTTACTGCAAAACTATCATTTATTTGATTTTCAGAAGTAAAGAAATGTATTGTGAAAGGATATCTAGGAGGTTCACCTACTGAAAACCATTACAGTTTATTTCCACCATGATGAATGAAGGCTTGTCATGCTAGCTGAAACCAATCATTTTACAGATCATACATAACTCATCATGCATGTTATTGAGAGATTTGGAGGGAGGGGGAGGGGTTGTGTGAAGAAGAGCAGTATTATTCTCTGCCCATTTCAGAATAGCTGAAACTCCATAGTGTTTTGCACTAAAGACCTGCCATAGGAAAGTCTCAAAATGAATCTGTTGTGATGCTGTAATAATATGTCTCTGCCAATATCAATGATTTCTGAATTGCTGTTCATAATTGTTGAAATTTATATAGTGATGTTGGACTATGCAGTTGCCAAAGCAGTTTAAACAAGATTTTATTTGACTTTCAGAAAAGATCTTTTGCACCGTCAACCCCTTTAACTGGTAGGAGTTATCTAAAAGAGAAGGAATCAGTAATTACTCCAGTTGCTTCTGCAACACAGAGTGTGAGCCGGTTACAAAGTATTGTAACAGGGTTGAAAAATGCACCAAGTGAACAGCTTGTAGCTATTTTTGAGTAAGTTGTATTACATTTGTCTTCTATGTTGCTCATATCTCTAATTTCTGATTTTCATCTTTCTGATAATAATTTAGAACATTTGATATTTTATTTGATAATAACCATGCTATGTTTCCTGAATTGTAACCTCTAATGTTAAAGGGCAAATTATTTGAAATTTTAGATATTTTGTAAAGCAATATGCAATGTCTTATTATTTAAAGAACAAATTTTTACTGTTATGTTTAAAGGAACTTTCAATCATGGCTGAGAAACACAATTATTTTTCTATGTATTTGTAAGGTCAGGTTTTCTATTCAGATTCTCAAATAAATGCAGAAGCAATAGAATTTGAAAAAAGTGAAAACTGGAGATACAGAACTTTTGGGGGGGGCAAGAAAATATTTTGCTCATGATTTGAATGATTTGTTGGAAAGGTTAGGCAGGTTGCATGATAGATGAAGGAGTATAGATCTGCAAATTAGTATTTTAAAAGCAAAGGTAATTGACATAGCGTGATGTGCAAATGCTGATAGAAAGAAGGAATGTAGTATATGATTTCCTGCAAGAAATATTTAAAAAAAGACCCAAAATAGCTATTATAGTAACAAGTTTCTTATGTTCTATAAAAATAAGTATGTAAGAGTAATTTGGATCCAGTGAGAATAGCTTGCATAATAGCATCAAAAATAAATAGGTGCTGTGGTTTTATCACAACAAGAATAAAAGAGGATTGTATTGCAAAATAAATACATGAAGGAAGAGTGGATGGAAAGGAAGGAGGAGACTGAGAAACTTGTGCATAGGTAGAATTGCTGAGATTCTCAAAAGAGAAGTTTAAAGAGCAAATGTCAGGAATGAATCTGTGTGTGGAAGAATGATTTGCAAGGACAGAAACATATAGAGAGTAGTATTAATATAAACTTGATTTAGTATTAATTTAATTAATTTAATTTAAATTTAATTAATATTAATGTAAACTAGATTTAGTCAGATTGTTGTTTTTTTACTTATCACCTTCCTTTAATTTCTTTTGTTTATTACTTCTTACTTTTCTGCATTTGGTGTAACATTGCTTACCTCAGGTGGGAGTAGCATAATGAGTATGAAATGTATTAATACATTCACTTGTTAAAATGATTATGGGAGACTTCTTATTTGTAAAGTTTATTATTTTAAAAAACATTACATTATCTGTAATTAGTTTGAAATGCATATTAATATTTTGTTTTAAACAAGATGCTATTTGCCAATCATGTTTAAATTACGTATTTTTATATTCCATTATAGATCATGTATACGGAATCCTATGGAGAATATCCTGAAAGGAGTGAAAAAGATAGGTGAAATTTTCTGTCAGAATTATACTCAATCAGTCAGTGATCAACTGGTATGCCATTTAGGTAAGAATAGGAGAAAAAGCGTGTGTTTGTGGGTGTATGTATATGTGCATGTATGGTTTTATATCTATCTATCTATCTATCTATCTATCTATCTATCTATCTATCTATCTATCTATCTATCTGTATCTCTATCTATGTCTGTCTGTCTGTCGGTCTCTCTCTCTCTCTCTCTCTCTCTCTCTCTCTATATATATATATATATATATATATATATATATATATATATATATATATATATATATATATATATATATATATATATATATATATATATATATATATATATATATATATATATATATATATATATATATAT
>NW_015386550.1:288718-316895 GCF_001527695.2 Protobothrops mucrosquamatus
TATATATATATATATATATATATATATATATATATATATATATATATATATATATATATATACACACATAGATAGATAGATAGATAGATAGATATAGATATAGATATAGATATAGATATAGATATATAAAATTATCCTAAAAATGCGAATCCCGGGTATATTCATAATAAAACTAGAAACACGGATCACTGAAAGTAAACATTTATTTAAAACTGAGCTTTCATCAGCGCCTGCTGACATTGTCAAGAGTGTAAGCCAGGAATGGGAGGCACGCTCTTATAGTCTCTGTGAAGCTAGCAGTTTAGCTAACGAGCGCGTTACAGGTCTATTCAGCCCCCGCCCTCCCGCAATCAATTTTATCGATCCTATTTCCGTCGGGCTGGTTGACGTCTGTTTTAAGTTTTGGCACTTTGCCTCTCTCTACTCGCTCCACCTGGCAGGAGAGTCCCGCCGCTCGAGCAACTCTTCTGCATGCGATACTGCCATTTCGGCTGGTCGCTCCTCCATCGTGCTGGCATCGCTGTCCATGTTGGTCAAATGCCCTCTCCTGATGTCCATGGGTCCGGTCTGCCTCCTTGTCACTTCCTGCTGTGCCGATGTATTGGCCAGTGAGAGGTTACGATCCTCTGCCTCCCTGTTCGCGCCAGGGGGAAGTGACCGTTGGTTCATCCATTCAGTCCTCCTGCATGATAATACATACTGGCGCAGTGTCTGGTAAGCTGGCAATAACTCAATATGCCGGTTAACAGAATGTTTAACAGGCGGCCGCCCTTTGTTGTATCATGAGCAATGACTCTGGCCTCTGCAAAATTGAAAGTATGGTTGTGCTCGATGGTGTGAGCCAACGTAAAGAAAAACGATCGCAGGTATGGGCTCACACACACACACGTATGTATGTATGTATCATTCATTTTTAATGTGCGCCAGTGTGTTCACAGGAAAAAAGTGATGATCTTTATGTTATCTTAATTGTAATGATAATATTTTTCTTCTAGTTATAACTCCTTCCTTTTTAAATTAAAGAATGGCAGTTGAAATGGGCCCAAACTTTTACCTATCCCAGTCTTCTAATTTTACAATAATCTCCAAGAGAACTTGAAAGAAAAACATTACTGTAGTGCAGTACTTATCTGCTGATGTTTCTGAACAAATAGGCAGATTTAGCAAATTTTGGATACTTCTGTATTCCAAATCAAAAGGAATCTGCACGATGAGTGCCACTGCTCTTTCATATCCTAATATGAACTTTGGAATATGTTACAGTGTCTTTTTGTTATTTGACAATTCTGGCATATATTTATCCACTGCTTTGATACTGGGTTTTTCTAACTTGTTAAATATCTCCTGCATTTATAGGCCTATATTCATTTACTCAAATATAGATGCTATAAGCAGTGGAATTTGTTTTTTGATAATTCTACATAGAACTTATTCTTTAAGATCTGAAGCCTTTAATGCATTCTTGATCAATATGAAGTCACATACTGCTTTACAGAAAAATTGCAGATAAACTGGACAAGGTTTTAAGTATTAACCTTTTTATTTATGTATTTATTATTTATCATTAAATATTATCAATATTTGGCTTAATTTTCAGATTTTGCTCTTCACCGATTAAAATTGGCAGAAATTTTGTATTATAAAAGCTTGGAAACAATAATGATACAAGAAAAGCGAAGGCTGCCTGGCAAAGACATGTCTGTAAGTTCAGAACTATGGAGAAAAATACATTAGAACACTTTAAAAAAAATCAAACAGGGCTTTATAATTCACTTGTTATTTGCTGTAATAGTTTTCTCATTCTGAAAATAGAATTTGGCTTAAATGTATAATCTTATATAAGGTTTTTTGATGGAGCACATGCTGAGAAGAGCTCATAAGTAAATTTTAGCATTTCTGAAGATGCTAACCTTGTCAATTTTTTGAGAAACAACAATTCTGTAATTGAACCAAAGATCAGTATAAAGTAGCTTGAGCACATGAATCCTTGTTTATATTATTTTTCCTCCAGTTCATTTTCTTCTTTAGATCAGCGGTCCCCAACCTGTATGATGTTAGACATTCCCATAAAATCTAACCTCAGATGATTCCAAAGAATCGATTTGGCATCCCAAATATTTTTAAGAATTTAAAAATAAATGATATAATTTTGTATGATTATAGGTTTCAATTTTTTTTTCTTCTTTCTAGACCATTTTAGAACAAGATATTTTCCATTGCTCTTTGCTTGCATGTTGTTTTGAAATAGTGCTGTTTGCATATCGTTCACCAAGAACGTTTCCCTGGATCATTGATATTCTTAATGTCAAGCCATTCTATTTCTATAAGGTAAGCACAGAAAAAGCATTGATCTTTACACAAGATGACTTCAGCTTTTCCAAGTGGTCAATCAGCAAGCCCTGTTTTGTTTCATTTGTCATTCCATAATAGATAGCAACCAGTTCCAGCTCTTATTGTATGTATCAGTATAATCCACAGTTGATACTGAATTACTTTTACAAAAATGATGTGCAGTATCAACCAGCACCAAAAGAAATTGGCAACTAATAAAAAAAGGCATAACTGGATTATAGACTTGCATTAGAGGTCAGCCTTGTTTAGCTGTCCTGTTGGGGACAACAATTCCTCCACTAAGCAAAGAGGTTGCTGAATGGGAAATCACGTGATCGTGACTGCTTTCATGAGCTGTGGTGGTGCAATAGTTAGAATGCAATATTGCAGGCTAATTCTGCTGACTGCCAGCAGTTCAATCCTAACCCATTCAAGGTTGACTCATCCTTCCATCCTTTTGAGGTTGGTAAAATGAGGACCCAGATTTTTGCGGGCAATATGCTGACACTTAGAGAGTGCTGTAAAGCACAATGAAGCTGTATAAGTCTAAGTGCTATTGCTATTCTGGTTGGAAAGAGACAACACTTCTCAGTTTCACATCTTTGGCCTTTTTTTTTTGCCTTTTAACTCCTCCATTTAGAATATCTGCTTACTGTCTTGCACACATCAAAAGCAATGTGATTGTGGTGTTATGCAAACAACCTACAGTACTCTCTGAAATCTCTTCCTATCTAATCTCTACTATGCAGGGAAGTGGGAAGCAAGCAATATCTGTAGGCAGTTTGTCTGTCCTTTCCTATCACCACCTTCCCCCCTGCTCTGCTCAGGGGGTGCATACTGACTGTAACGGCAATCACATAACTGAGGGATGCTGTGAAGATGACATATGGTTGTAAATTGGCCATAATGTTGCTTTTTCATCACTATGATATCTTTGAATGGTTGCTGAACGAGTGGTCAGTAAACAAGGACTAGTTGTATCTACCTAATTATATTCAGATTAGTTTAATCATAATAACAGTTCTTATTTTACCCTGAGTTCTTATAAAATTGAAGCTGCTTATTTTTCTGGAAAACATTGAAGTGCTTAAGGTATGCAAGAAAATGGTTCTACATAAGGTCTTTTAAAAACTATTCATGGCAAAATAAATATTTTAAACAATCATTTACTGTGAAAAAAAATCAAAGGAATGCATTCATTTGTAAAATGAAACTCACATGAAATATTTTGTGCTCCTACATTGGGATAGATAAAATTTGGATTTGTATTATGTGTATGTGACTAAACTAATGTTTGCATTCAAGGTGATTGAAGTATTGATCCGTTCAGAAGAAGGTCTCTCAAGAGACATGGTAAAACATCTTAACAGCATTGAGGAACAGATACTTGAAAATCTAGCCTGGAGAGAAGACTCTGTACTTTGGGATGCCCTTCAAGTCTCAGAAGATGAGGTTCCTCGCTGTGAAGAAGTATGCTGTCAAGTAAACAATTCATATTTAAAACATGGAAATTACTTAAATCTTTCAAATCTGAAAAACTGAAAATACTGTATGATTAAAAAATGTTAAGATTCCTTGTATTAAAGACACGAGTTATAACAAAATTGTAAAATAGTATGATTTTTGCCTTTTGAAATTGTTACCTTTTCTTCTCCAGGTAATATTTCCAAATAATTTTGAAACAGGAAATGGAGGAAAAGGATTAGGATATCTTCCCATGATGCCAGCATCTCCTATCATGCATCCCAGAGTAAAAGAGGTTCGGACAAATCATGAGGGCAATCATAGACGAGGTAAGTTGAAGTATTATATTTTATATCTAAAAGAACATCTTGCTCAGGTACAGTGATAGAATTAGATCTAATTAAAGTCCAGAAGAAATGTATTTCAGTCTTTCTGAAAACCATGCAACTTAAAGCTTTTTTAGCTCAATTTCATTAGTGTAACGAAACTTGTTTGAATTATCATCTTCATCGAGTTTTCCACTGTGACATACCAAGGCTGTCCACCTGTGTATAGGCAGTAAGGGAAATACTGTTGAAAACAGTGAGACTAACTGCAAGTATGGATGTGGCTGATGCTGCTGATGTATCAGTTAGCTATTTCAGTGCAGCAGTGACAGGGAAAATATATATTTAAGTCAGTTTTGATTCCTAGCAACTGCTCCCTGCAGGTTTGCAGTATTTGGCAGCATTTCAGAAGTGGCTTACTAGGTCTTTCTTCCTAAGGCTGAGAGAAGTGACTTGCCTAAGGTTACCCAGCTGGCTTGTGCCCAAGGTGAGGCTAGAATTCACTTTCCTAGTTTCTAGTCTGATATCTTAACCACTATACCAAACTGTCTCTCAGATCTATCTCAAATATGTTAGGTATGTTTCTGCACATGTATCAATCCAATATGGGCCTCCCTTGTCCAGTCATTGCAAGAAACCCAGTTTTTTTAGCATCAAAACTATACCAATTATACTTTCAAAGGCCCCCCAACAAGTACATACTCAAGATTATTAAAGGAGATGTTCACATTGTTGGGCACGAATTCAAAAACAAATTAAGTCCACTAATTGGGTTTCAAAGAAAACAAAATTTATTGCTAACAAAGAAAAGAAAACAGCGGTTTGCAAAGCGCAGTGGATCTGAGTCAAGACTTCATGCAGGAAGTTCCCAAGCAACGGACCACACGCGAGCCACGTTGAGCAGTCATTTTTATACATCCTATCGCGATGCCCCATTTTCCTTCCCTTTTGGTCCCATTGGAAAGGCCCGCAGAGGTCACAATCTATCAGAAGCGCCTAACTGGAATACATTATCTCTGTCTTTGTCTGCTCAGGTTACCTCGACAGCCGACATACTACCATATATGGGCATGTTGTCATTCAGTAGAAATTCAGAGTTTGTTCTTTGGTTTTGGTGCACTCATCCTGTTTATTTTTAAAACATCCTTTTCCCTTGAACTGTTTCCGTCAACATGCTGTTCTTCTAATATGATTATAGGCCATGAACTGTTAGCAGTGCCCTTCTAGATGGGAGAGACTTGTCTTAAAAGAATTAATGGCCACAATGTGATATCAAAATAAGGACAAAGTAATATCTGAACATTTCAACTTCTCAAGACATTCTATGGCAGACCTTAAAGTGACTTTTTGGAAAAAATGCAATTTGAATAACACAATTGAAGAGATTGCTGGACTCACATCAGAAAATTTCAAGCAATCTTGAAGTCTCCACAAACACAATGAATTTTAACACATTACAGTTATTAATTGATAAGGTACTTGTAATCTTCTCATATGTAGCCTGCTGTTCCCTCCCACCATCCTATATTAAATCCTACATCAGTCTAGTTAGTTCATGATTTGATGAAATAAGTTGCATCTCATGAAAACTCATACCTTTCAATAAAATGTGTTAGAGAAAGTGCAACCAAATTGAAATGACAATAATTGGTATCAGGAAATGGATTCTAAAGCCATATGAAAGGAGGCTGAGTGATAGCCATGATTTTCACTGCCCCCTTGGAGGGGAATTCTAAATGAGTGAATTCTCAAAGAAGAGATCCTTCCGATAATGTCTCTTCATTCCTTATTTTATACAAACTGGGTATACTACATTTTCTAGTAAATTCCTTGGTTTGTAGAGAACTGTAAAATTCAGTTTGGATATAAATGTGACTGCTTATATAAACTGAAAAAATTTCCAGTGGAATATAGTGTTATAATTTATTGTAAAATGAATTTTATTATTATAAGATTACAGAAATATTATGTGACCTTCAGTGTTCTACTTTTGAACATTGTCTAGTTTATATCGTTCTGAATGCAAAAAGATTTTTGTCCCTCTGATTTACTGCATTTTGAAGTAAAGCTTTTTTGTTTTTTTTTAGATTTGCAGCTATTGTCTCCAATCTCCATTCATGACCGTTACAATTCTCCTATGGCAGGAAGTGCTAAAAGAAGGCTTTTTGGAGATGAAAGCCCTCCCACAAAATCTGTAGAAAAAAGATATGCTGAAGGAATAAAACTGAAAACAGACAAGCATATGTCTGTTTCACCTGATGAAATTGCTCTAAGTATGGCACAAACTACAGTAACAAGACAGAAAGTAACAATCCCATTACATGGTAGGTATGAAACAATACAGTTTTTGTTAGACTTTTTAATGGCAAACGGTAATGGTATGAACATTTTTGGAGTGAAATATTTGTCTTAAATAACTGATATAGATATGAAAAAAGAGCAAATTGTTGTTTAATTTAGTGTTACATTTTTTTTATCAGCAGGGATGGGGAAAGCTATTAAATAGCATTTTGTGTGTCTGGTATGCAAATAATTTAGCTTCTTATCTCTGGGCATCCCTGACGAAAGTGTTGGAAATAAAATATGAGCTCATTTGGGTAGCAAAAAGTCTTTCAGGACCTCTAGGTATAATCTTTGTAAAAATATATTGCTTTGGGGGCATCCATGGGGAAATATTGACACTATATTATGCTATGTCATAGGGGACAAATACACATTAATGTAAAGACAAAATACAGTGTTTATTGAGGCAACAATGAGAAACTTCAGCAGGCCCATGAATCACCTATTCCTAAATTATGTTAATCTATTGAAAAAATTAAGGTTGTATTAAGATGTAGAGCCTTCTGTATTGACTTATCATGCATTTTCAGAATGTTTATTTTAACCTAAGAAAGGATATCATAAACAGATCAATAATTTTTGCATGTATCTTAGGCAATATAAATGAGACAGGAAGGATCACACTGATACCAATTGCAGTCAACTTATCTGAAGATTGTAAAGTGGACAGCTATGGACAAGTCCCACTCAGTGCTAATGCTTTAATGACTGTTTGTCCACGTCAGCCTCCTCCAAGCGAACCTTTTCATTCAGCAAACAAGCCAAAGAAAACTGGATCTCTAGCACTTTTTTTCAGAAAGGTAGAATGTATTTGTAAATATGTTTTGTATTAAAATATTCCACCATGACCACTAGCAGAAATCTTTCATAAAAATAATCTAAACATATTAAAATCAGTAAAAGCTATGCAAAGTAGAGTTATTAAAAGTCACAACACACTTTGAAAGCTAACATGAGATGAGTAATATTCTGCTTATAATAGATAACCTCTAGAAAATAAAAATGTTTGTCATAATCCAATAATTTTTATAATCATAATGAGATGAACTCAAATATGAATCCATAGTAGAATATAACTTGTCAAAAAGAACAAAGAATTGTAAAATAAAAAGACATTTGGAAAAGTACATTTGTGCAGATCTTACATATTGATGTTAGAAGCTTATAAACCAAAACAGGGAATTTAAGTGTATGTCTGGATTCAAACTCTTTAGGAAAAAGAAAATACACAAAGCACCAATGTAGTATAACAACTTAAAGATCAGAAATATGTGAGGCAGACCTCTTGCAGAATGGTTATGGAGAGAAACCTAAAATATTTTTATATTTGGAGTATTCTTTCCCTGGTTAAAATTCTCAAAGTGGTGTTGAAATTAGAATAAGAGAGATATCCAACAAGAATACAAGGCAATTCCTATGACTTTCATATAGTTTTCATATCAATGATAAAGAGATGAACTTTTTAAAAACTCTAAAAACTGATCTAATTGAGTTGGTTGTGAAATCAATTTAGGATTAATTTTAAGTGGCACTCATCACTTGATCTGGAATAGATTAGTTTGACTACGGTGCGTTCAGATATAACATATACATACATAACTGAAAATTGCTGAGGAAGTCAAACAGACCTATTGAACTTTAGAATAAGAAATTTGAAAAAAAAGAAGGAGATGGAGGAGAAACAGGATCAATGTTCCAGAATATTTGAGACTTATTTAAAACAATAATCATAAATGCTCATCTGCAAACTAATTGCAAGTCAGAAAATATATAACAAAATAACAGAATTGGAGTTCTTCTAATTCAACTCCTTCTCAAGCAAAACCCTATACTATTTCAGACAAATGATTGTCTTAAAAACCTCCAGTGTTAGAGCACCCACAACTTCTCAGTGCAAGTCGTACCACTGATTAATTGTTCTAATTGAACAATATTGTTCAGTGATATCTTAATATAACTGATGATGATGTCATGATTAACAAGCAAAAGCAAGAAAGCTATTAAAGGTGACCAGAAAAATAGAAGGCAAAAAAAGAATACAAGCTTGCATCCTCAAAGAGCAGAAAAAATAAAAACAGTAAGGGAACAAAAGGCAAACACCTGCATGCACAGATATCTGCTTGGCTAATCTGTTCTGCCTTAATTGGTAAGAAATAGGAAAGAAAAAAATTGATGAAAAAATATGTCATTTAATAAAGATAAGACCCAATAAATGCCATATTTCTCTGGTAACTTTAGGAGTAATCTGATAGTTGCTATTTATATAGAGTTTCTAAAAGCTTGACAGAATTCCTATTTAAAGGCTCTTGAGTTTTAGTTTTCAAGATAAAAAATGATTACTATGTCTGCATTTGCGTGACTTTACACATGAGCAAAACCTGCCTTTATCTTATTTATTCAATAAAAAGACATGGGTAAAGGAGGCACCTCTCCAGGTGCTTTGCCATGTTATACACAATCAACCAGCCATTTGAGTACATGGCCAACATTTCAAGAAAAGTATAAATATCTGCGTAGCGATTAGTGGCTAGGGACAGTGGCTAAAGAAGGGGGAAAATGAGTTATTGAAAATTCTTCCTTGTGATTTTTTTGTTTTATTTTTTTCAGTTTTGTTTCAGTATTCTTTTTTTTTTACATTTTATGTTCTATACTAGCAATTTGAACAATGTTAAGTAACTATAATGTATATAATAAAATCTCATGTTAAAAAGAGTCTGGATCCAGTCATTATTCAAAGTATGCCTGAAAATAATTAAATTGCACAGTAATTTTCAGCATTATATTCATAAGCTTGCAAAAATTTTAAATTAGCAGCATATACCACTACTAATTTTTCAGAAGGGATTCAAATTCCTGAAAACAAACAAAACAAAAAAACCTTAGTGTGGCATTTCCTCTTAGGTATACAATTTGGCAAGTGTTCGATTACGTGATCTATGCTCAAAACTGGATGTTTCCAATGATTTACGAGGGAAGATATGGACTTGTTTTGAATTCACTTTAGTCCACTGTACAGATCTAATGAAAGATCGACACTTAGACCAGCTTCTTCTCTGTGCTTTTTATATCATGGCAAAGGTAAGAGAGCCTTCAAAATGTAATTTTTTAATGTTCTGAAATGAACTTTATAATACCTTATTTTAATAAATTGCTTAAAGAACAAATGTTCTTAAAATGTTTTTCATATTCCTAGGTTCTTTTTTTCCAGGTACTCTTAAGTTTTTTCTTTTGGCCAACTGAGCAGGATACTGTTACAATAGGTAGTAGGCTGTTTTCCATTATTACAACAGCATAGATTTTGCATAGTTATATGCAAAAAAGAGTTATGCTTTGAAAATAAATTGGAAAAGGTACTTCAAAGTAGGAGCGCAAATATCGCTCCTTTGTCAACTTTGTGCAATAAAGTCTTTTCTGAAGATAATGTAGCAACTGCAGTGATCCCTAAAGAAGATACCATTGCTTTAGAGGAGGGGGGTCAAATTCGCAACGTCACGTGATGTGTCACGATGTATCGCACCTTTTTTCCCATTGCCGGCAATAGGGTGGGCGTGGGTTCGGCATGACACATCTAGCCTGCGGGCCGGCAGTTTGATACCCCTGCTTTAGAGCTATATTTGGGTTCTTGCAAGCTCTGAAATATTTTTCACTTTTTTTCTGAAGTTCTGCATAGCCTCATTAAATAGAAATTTGATAGATGCCCTTGCATTTTGTACATAACCAGTCCCTTCCTATAATATACTTTTAACTGCAAGTACATGTTAAATAAAAGTACTACTACTTTTTGTTATCATACAGCTGTTCCTAACAACCTCATTTCAGTTTATATCTAATGTGTCTGTGACTGTTTGAATCAATCTGTAATTTCCATCCTATATGAGCTTTTTAAATTCCAAATTATGTGATTTGTGGAAAATGAATATGAAAAACATTATGAGAAGAAAAAAGCATCTTCTCTAATTTGTTAGAAGTGAGAAACTATGCGAGCAGTTGCTAAGCAAAAAAGACAAAGAATTCCTTTAAATACTTCAATTTTGTTAGGTGTGAATCCCTATGATATTTGAGGTCAAAATCTTTAGCAAAAATTCAAAAAGGAGAATAGAGAATAGAGGGTTTTTTCTAGTTGTGGTTATATCAAATGATTCTTCATTGAAAATGCTGTAGAAAGCTATTTTAGGTTTATGTACAGGAACCTTTTCTTTTTAATCAGTTACAACTGTTTCTTGTTCAGGTGTCCAAAGAAGAAAGAACTTTTCAGGACATAATGAAATGTTATAGAAATCAGCCACAAGCTAATAGCTATGTAAGTATATTTCAGCATATCTATAAATATTTTGCTTTTGTTATTCAAATACTATCTGCAGATTTAAGAATAATTCCAATCATGCTCCCTCAGATTACAAAATCTTGCTGTCTCTTGTTCTCTAGGTATATAGAAGTGTCTTACTGAAAAAAGTACAAGCTGATGTAATAGATGTAAAACATGAAAGTATATCAAATGAAGGTAAAAGGGTGGTGATTATGCTATACTATTTTAAGTTTAAATGTATACTTGACAATAGGATGCTCTTGAATGTTGCCTGATTATTCAAAATTAGATGGAAGCCATTTTCTTTTTAAATATCTCTATAGGTTTGAAAATACTATTTAATCTAAATTCTTTCCCTATAATCTTAAATTAAAACATTCTAACATATTTAAAGGCTGACTGTTACATAAAGGAGAGAATAGGAACAACCAGAGTAATATTCATGTTATCATACAAACAAGAAAATGTAGTTGAAAATTTAACCTGTAGGTTTAACAAATATGATCAAGATATTTGCTTTGTGACCTCCATTTTCTGATCAAGTAAAGCATTTTAGTTCATGATATAGGCAGTGACTAGGATTTTATAGATCACAGACCCAGAAATAGAATTAAATCTATTCTAAGAAGCATGTGGTTTCTTCAATATTTTTCCCAACATAAATGTACTTACTCAGAAGGATGTCTATCTTCAATAGGGCTTACTCTCTTAATTAATTCATGACATGACATTTAGCCATGGTTTCTTGCTGGGTTTTTTTCATATAGTGTATATACAGAAATCCAAATGAATGTGTTGTGCTATTTTGTTGCTAACAAAACCATAAGTGATACTGACAGTGGTAGGTAGAGGACCTGGTCTGTATTCAACACATAGTGATCTGATTATATCATGTATGTGGACTAGTTCAACTCATATTTATTACAAAACCATTTAGACTAGAATCCTATATATATGCATATAGGACTGACTTACATTCCTCTCATTGTGACTTGCTTCCAAATAAAGCATCTAACTGTGTTGTTTGCTTTCCTTAATTCTGCGGTTTGGGAAAGTGGTGGAAAGCCTTTGTGGTAAAGACAACATATTTTTTGCTTCACTTTTTAAATTTAAAAGCTTATTATATTTATCTTGTCTTCTCTCTTCCTTTCAAAGGTGTCTGTGGGAACGATTATAGAGATTTGGAAAAAGAAGAGAGAGGGGATCTTATAAAGTTTTACAACACTATTTATGTTAAAAAAGTGATAAACTTTGTATTGAAATATGTTTCCAACCATGATTATATGGTATGTGAATCTCAAATTTCCAGATGGGTTCATATAGTTTGATTATTGTTTTTTTTACGCTTATCTTAGATACTAAGAGAGATGGATTGCTTCTAACAATATACACATGTTCACTAAGGTTATAATTGTTGACCAGATTCCCAGCTTATATGATTAAGCAAAGCTGGTCATCTAAGTAATAGTCTTCAGCTAGAGAGTATTCTCCCACAGAGGGCAACTTTTACCTTTCCAAGCTCTGGCAAAAGCCACTTTATTCTCCCTATCCTTTTCATTTCCTTTATTTTTGCATGATTGAATAGTGTGACAATTTATTTAATACAAATTATAAATTAATACCAGGTTGCATTTGATGTGAGGCAAAATTCAATTAGTGCAAAGCTAATTGAACACACAGTTGAGGCTAGCACATTTGAAGTTAAAGTTAGTGCATATACAGTAGTTACTGTTAAGGTTTTAGACACTAGTGTTGTGTCTGCAAAATGAAGGAAATGGAGAAAAGGAAGCTCATTTTGAACACCCAAAACAGAATACAGTAGGTATGCTGTGGATTTATTTTTTAATGTTGTACAGTAATAATTGAAAAGCACATTACTTTTATGTTTTAAAATATTAATTGCCTATTTCCATTAAGCTGGAAACAATTATCCTATTTTCCATAGGAATATCTCTTCAACAAATTGAAGGATTCATTAACTCTACTACGGTAATTGCCCTACTTAGAGTTCTAAGTTGTTAAACTTATTATTTATCAGAATCTCGTAGTGTGTATGAATTTAGAACAAAGCAAATGAAAGATGTTCAAAGATAATATATAAGGATGGATTAGCTAAAATTTTCTAAAAATTAATCACATTTAATTAATTAAATTTCTATACCATTTTTTCATTCAGGAGCAGATGGCAGCATATATAGTGCTCCCTCCTAACCCTATTAGCATGGTTAGGCTGAAAGAGAGTGATTGACCCAGTGAGCTTCAGCAGCAGACGATGTCCAGAGTTTAGGTCCCCCTATTCCTAGCTCAATAACTTAATTATTACATTATCTTTCTAATCCTTTAAACATTTTTTGTAACCAAGAGAGACCTATCTTATAATGTACTTCAAAACATAACATTTCTATCTACTATCATTTGAATAATTGCAAATTGCTTTCATATATTATAGAGGCTAATTTCCAATAATTTTAAAAGTATTTTTGAAAAATCATTCAGTCATCTTGTTCTAATATTTAAGAATCCATAATTCTTTTTATTTTAATTACTGTAACATAGCATATTTTTAATCATTATGGAATAGTAATTGCAAGCATGAGTGGGGAAAATAGGCCTGAAATTCTTCTTCAGTTATGAAGCCCACTGAGTGACTTTGGACCATCACTGTTACCAACCTATTTCCTGGGGTTGTTACAAGTATTACATTTACAGCAGGCATGGCAAACTCGTGACGTCACGTGACGTCGCGCAACGTATTGGGCTGGTTTTGCCATTGCTGGCAATGGGGTGGATGCGGCTTCCATGTGATGCGTCTGGCCCGTGGGCCGGCAGTTTGACACCCCTGATTTACAGGAAGAATATGTCATGCTTTGATCTCTTGAAAGAAAGGCAAGATATAAATGCAATTCATAAGTTAAAAATAACTGTATTTCATAGATAATTTTCTTTTCACATGCTATGTTTTAAATGTATATATTTTAATGGGAGCTTAAAATCTCTGAAAAATATACTATGCTTGTGCATTATGAGTTAAAACCTCAGTAACAAACACTGGAGTTCAGCTGAACTATCTGATGTTGATTTTGCTTTATTTTTTGTAAATAATGGCTACAGCTTCTAGAAATCTTAAGTGAAGAAAAAAGAGCTGCCAGCTAGTTGGGGTATAAAATAACTTGGGTAAATAAATTATTGTCATTTTTTTGAGCTTCAGTTAGGTGAGAGGTTAACTGAGAGAACACATGGATACAAAATACAAACAAATATCACCAACACCGTATTTCAGAAGCAAACAAAAACCCCTATTGTGCAAGCCTTTGTATTGATTCTAGTTATCTAAATAAGTTTGTTAAAGACAACTTTATTACACACAGCTAGTACTATGGGGGAAAAAAATCCTGAAATATTGCCCTACATCTTGTAACGTCTGGATGCCAAAAGGAATAAAAGCAATAATTTTAAAAGAGCAGCTCTCAGATGCAAAAGAGTACCAATTCTGAGTTAACGCACATTAATTCAAATTATAATAGAAAAGTATCTAAGTGTAATCTTTTTTCTCCCAAGGTGGAAGCACCTCCGCTTTCCCCCTTCCCCAGCATTAAACAGCTACCAGTATCTCCTCGGCGAATTTCTCAGCAACATTCTCTTTATGTTTCACCACACAAGAATGGTTCTTGCCTGACACCTAAGAGTGCATTGTTATATAAATTTAATGGGAGCCCTTCTAAGGTAAGATATACGTTTCTAACAATTAAGAGTTAAAAACATAATCCATAAATGTTGATTTCAGTGTAGTCTTTCTGGTCTTTTTTAAAGGTAGATAGAAATATGATAAAGGTTAAATATTAAGCTGAAAATTTGAAAGTGACTCAGCTGCTACCTCAGTCTCAGCTTGTGCTTCAGTAACATGCATTGACATGAACAATGGGGAGGATGGATGGGAGGGGTTGCTTGGGAAAGCGAAAGTGACTGCTGCTTGGGGAGAGGAATTGCTGTATCTCCCCCCCCCCACATCTCCCCAGAAGGCTGTTTCAAGGTCACCCAGCTGGGAGAAGAAAGCAGCTGCGTACCAACCTATGCTTAGAGTGACCATTCTCAAAACATTTTGCTTGAACTGATTAGGGGTGGGGGCAGAGATGGAAGGCAGCTAAGAGAGGGAAAAGTTGAACTTATGAATTTTGGTGTGTGATTGTAATGCACTGGCTTCTAATAAAACTATATCTTTCTCAAGCCAAAGATCGTTTCTGTTTAGAGGTTTAAGTTGCAGCAGGTCTGGCAGTGACAAAAATTAGGCTATTATATAAAAATATTAACTGCAATATACAAATGTATTTTGAAAAATCAAAACCTAATAAAACATTAAGCTCTTTTAACTGAAATTTAGTATTATTTTTGACTGTGATGTTTTCAATTTGACAGAGTTTGAAGGAAATTAACAATATGATTAAACAAGAAGGACAGAGACCTAAGAAGAGAGCAATATCAATTGATAGTGACACAGAATCACCAGCTAAGAGACTTTGTCAGGAGAACGATGATGTTTTGCTTAAACGTCTTCAAGATGTTGTCAGTGAAAGAGCAAACCATTAAATCAGCAAAGATGCTGTGAGCACCAAAGTTTTCTTGTGACTCAATTTTCTGTCCTTCCTAACGTTTTTTATGTTTTGTAGCTAGACGGTTATCAATCAATGTATTAGAATTTTAGGATGCTCCATTATAGAAACAAAATTTATAGCAGTTATGAATTTATGTCATTATTTTGAAGGTTTTGATTAGATCTATATTTAGTAATGCATTTTAATGTAACAAAGGTTATTGGAATTATGTGAAAGTAGGAGCTTGTAAGAAAATCTTGATTTTAACATGGCTTTCTCAACATTTACAATGCCTATTATTTCCTGGCATAGTAATTTGGGTTTATGGTTCACTTCAAAATATTTTGGTATTATTGTTTAAAAGAATATTAGGATCTATGCATTATTTTAATACAAAATAAGATAAGATACAGTTAGTCATTAATACAGTAAAATACGGTGTTTAGAATAGAGATATTTCTCCTGTTTGATAAATGCTTTGAATAAGCTGTTCTGTAAAGCAGGGGTCCCTATCCCCAGGTGACGCCCTGTTTGGAACCGGGCCATGCAAACGTCAGGCGAACGTGTGAGCATGTGCAGCTCCGTTTGCGCGAGCGGCAGGCACATGTGCCCACTGCTTGTCCAAATGGAGCTTCACATGCTCTCCCACTGCTTGCGTGAAACCATCCCCTTTCCCCACCCTGCCGCCATCTTTGCCGGTGGTCCGCAAAGCCAGAAAGATTGGGGACCGCTGCTGTAAAGCACTGAAGTCTTAGCTCCTAATAGAATGGCAGTCTTTGTACAGGATAAGCTGGAGTAGGATTTGAGGTAATTGATTTTAGTTTTGCTACCTAGGACAATTGTGTGAAAATATACCTTCATTATAGCCTATGTTGGTTTACTTTATTCTAAGTTAATTTCCTAAAGGCGATACTGAGCCCTCTGTTGAATAAATGGATGCACTCCTTGTCTATATACTGTATAGAGTTTAAGAGAGCTGCTTCTGCACTATAGCTGCCTATGCACTGTATAACATTTGTAAAAAGCATGTTACTCATACCATTTATAATTAATATGGTTTCTCACAGGGAAAACCTGTCTATATAATACATTATAGTTGCTTAGCTAAGACGCAGTTGTGTCTGACTGTGGCATCTCAAGTGTTCCTCCCCCCCCACCCAGAAGGCTGAAGCATTGTCTAAGTATCTTCCTCTGCTCTTAAAATGGAAAAATATTTCTGCTGTATCAAAGAGATAAAAAAGCATCATGTTGCTGTGTTTATCTTACCATTGGCTAGGTTTAAAAAAGATTTTCCAGCATTTGTTGAGAAGCAGAAAAAAACCCTATAAACTTATGAATTTTTTTTTCTCCCTTCATCCCCAAAAAACCTAGCAAATACTGAAGATGATTTCCTAGGAAAATACTTTTTCTATTCATTATCAAAAGTTTTGATAAGTCAAGGAAAATTATGGCTCAATATCTTAAGGTACTCCAGCCTTCTCTAATAAACTACTTGATAGCTCTAAACAGAGTCAACCACCTGCTAAGCAGCTGTAAATTTTAATATTCTTTTAAAATAAATTTTTCAACCTGAAAAGCTTATTTTCCTTTGTGTAGTATCTACACAAAATGTAAGCCTTATCAAATTAAATGTATGCATAAGATCAATATGAAATATTATAAGATTTTAACTGTAGTGTTTCGTTTGGCTACATTTTTTTAAAAAAATGCTGAATATTTTTATAAAAAGGGAAATTCATTAGAAATATTTTATGAAAATTAGAAAGAAGTTCATCATAACTGTAAAGGATCATTCTCACTTCAAATATATTAAAAGTCAGAACCATAAAATATTTTATATTTCTCATTCATATATAGAAAGGTTTAAATTTTACTTTTGTAACAATTTAATCAGTTCTAAAGGATTTTTATAGTTAATTAGTACTCCATAGTATAATGCATTGAGATCTGTCATTTAATAAACCACAAAGCCAAATAATATGCTAAAAATGTTTTACAATAGACATAAATATATTTATAAAAGATGTATTTTTCCTTTGGGGAGGAAAAGTGTTTTACCTTTTGAAATATTGGCTTGTTATCACAGAATGTGGCATAAAACTATACTCAGAGTACAGTTGTTTCAATTATATGCAGTTGATTCTTTATGTTTCTTTTCCAGTCAATCAATCTTTATGTCTTACTTTTCTCTCAATGATATAAATACATTCAAGGCAGGGGAGGTGACTATCTTGGGATCTTCAAAGAAAAAAGTGTTCTTCCAGACCTTTAGCTTTTTAGAAAAAGAAAAAGAAAAAAAAAGAAAACTGAACAATGAGTTCTGATAGGATTTAATGCATGCCAATAGAGGTAGCTGGAGATATTAGATCAGTAGACAGAAGCAGTCTGTGAGCAGACATAGCAGCTGCCTCCACTAACTCTTGAGACTACCTAGTGGCAGCAAAGAGATAACAGAAATCCCTAATTTATGAATGCCATTTAGTGGTTGTCTGATTTTTAGTCCTGTTCTAGCAGTACAGCTCCACTCCTAATAGAGTAGTCCAGTCTACCACTGATATACAACCCCAGACATCAGAATAGGTCTCCCCCTTCAAATGTAGCCATGTTGATGACTAATGTTTGGATGGAGGCCTCAATCTCCAAGAGGTTTGCCTTACTACCCATGGAACTCTAATTATAGCCTTGCTTGCTTTATTTATTTGTCCAGTATTCTCAGGTCTGACATTAAAAGTTTGGTGCTGAAATTTGGCTTAATTATACATTAATAATTTATATTAATTGGGGTTTTATATTAATTATAATTTTTGTATTAATTACAGGTTGACTATGATATATGACTGATGTTCCTGATTAAAAATTGGGTTTATTTTCTTGAACTTAACCCTTTGGATCTATCCCTGTAAATAGACATCTTAATTAAAAAAACTTTATTCTGATCTGATTTGGACTGTTTTGTTATCTTGAACCATATGGAAAGTATATATTTGAATTACAGTGCTCAATGAATGTTTAGTAAAAATGAGGAAATTAGTATACAAGGGAAGTATTTATGATACTCCCTATCTTGTGTAGTAGCACTGATCTCTGTAGTATCATAAATCTGAGTAACTCTAGAAATGAATGCTCACCGAGACCTAAATCAGGATCTTCCCATCAGACATCTTAGTTTATTCAGAGTATAGATGCATTTGGTAAGTTTATAATGAGGACAAACAATTAAGCATTCTGTGTATTTAAACGGGAAATTTATCAATGCAATTATGCTTACAGAATCACTAAAATGATCCATTCCACTTAAATGTTTCAAGAAAATGTGTGAGCTATGTTTTCAGAGGAACGAATTACTCTTTTTCCTTTGAAAAAATTCTTCTTGTTCTTTTTCTTTTGAAAAAATTCTTCCAGTTACCAAAAGTGTTCCACCTATGGCTTTTGAAATAACAAAGCAAATGCTGAGGCACGTTATCATTTCGAAGGAAATCACTAAAACAGGGAATAAGTGGGGGAATGTGGATAATGACCCTTTCTTTCTTGCATGTTGTTGCCTTTTTAAAAAACTTTTAGACATTATTTGGATTCCTCCCCCAATCCCCCCTCACCTGGCTATGTTTGCTATAAATAAGTGTTATAGTTTCCTATGATTTTGAACACAAATATAAACCCTAAAATAGACTTACCACAAACAAGGTCAGTCACTGACTTCTCTCACATGTACAGACATTCACACATCTTTGTCCCATGTGCTTGATACAGCCTCACCTGATGTGACGGAAATGTGGTCTGGATTCTTAGTTGGGAAGCCAAACTACATTCCATCACACCTATTTGCATCACTACTCCACCAACTTCCAAATGGGGCACACGGCATGCCCTATCTGCCAGCGCAACCATACCACTTGCATTGGCAGAAGGGGCAAGGAATTTCAGCTGGTAGGGTCCAGGAAAAGAACCTTTTCTGCTGCAGCACCCACCCTCTGGAACATCATACCACTCTTTAGGTGAGATCTGACCCCACCCTTTCAACCTTCTGTAAATGCCTCAAAACCTTACTCTGCTGATAGTCCTGGGACCCAATTGGGAGTGTCCCATTCTGGAGGTGATTACTGGATTAGAAAATTAGAAGATTCCACCTTCACTCTATTGTATAGACAGTGTGCATAAATAATAAAAGATGACAACAATGGTGATAGAAGCTTTTGTAATCCCAGAAAGCTGGTTTGCCCAGTTTGTAATGCCCAATGAAAACACTCTGAGGTGGAGATTACAAAATATTTTATTCTGTGCAGAAAAGGGACACAGAGATCACTCCAGTAGGGTGGTGCAAAGGCCACTTCCTTAACAGTACAGTTTTTATAGTTAACTTCTCCATAAGCTCACCTTAAGTCAAGCCCTTTTAGGTAACTGTCCACATTACCTGAGTTCAGCCAATATTGCTTGGTAACATCAGCATTATCTAGTAGCAATCGGTATATTTGTCCCTAATTTCTAGTAACAATTAGTACATTATACAAGTTCCTCTTTTCCCAAGCTAGTAGCAATCGGCATATTTGTCCCTAATTTCTAGTAACAATTAGTACATTATACAAGTTCCTCTTTTCCCAAGCTGTTGCCTTGTCCAATGATATGTCTGAGGTTTCACTTGAGCAAGCTTTTGTAAGCATTCTTGACCATCTTTTCACACTAGCAGATTACTAAGTATCAAGGCCTATATGCTTCTAAGTTTTAGATTTCTAATATAAAGATATTAGGGGAGGGGGATTTTAGCCTTTCCATCACTTTAAGAAACATACAACTATAGAAATAATAAAACCAAGTATTTCAAGCAACAATTGATCATGGAGTAGCTTGCCAACAAAATATTTGCCCTTTAAAACAGCAAATTTAACGCGATCTAAAACTACAATACCAATCTGTCTTGAATGTGTTTTTTTTCATCCTGTCTCTTGCTTTACTTTTTCCTGAGGAAGGATTCTTAAAAACCTCAGTATTTGCACAAGTATTTTGCAATTTACTCTTTGTCTATATTCCAGATATTACCTCAGGGGAGGAAGGGATTTTTTAAAAAAAGTACTGTAAAATGCCCTGAAATCGTAATAGTTAACCTAGAAACCTGATGACTAGTCCTGCCAAAGCCAGCTGGGTGATTTTGGACCAGTCACTCTCAGTTCTAGGAGGCAGGCAATGGCAAACCACTTCTTACATCTTGCCAAGAAAACTGCAGGGTTACCAGGAGTCAACACTGACTCCGAGGCTCACAACTCATGTCTGAAAAGGGGGGGGGGGGGTTTGAGACATTTTGTGCTTGGAGAAGAAATGCAGAGAAGCACATCAGGAGATTTGGGGATGTGAGATTACAACATGGAATTACATAGCCCAGGGGTAGGCAACCTTGGCTCTTTTATGACTCGTGGACTCCAACTCCCAGAATTCCTGAGCCAGCCGAGCTGGCTCAGGAATTCTGGGAGTTGAAGTCCACGAGTCATAAAAGAGCCAAGGTTGCCTACCCCTGAGTCATAGCCTATCTGTCTTTAGATATTAAATTTGTAACTACTTCAGTGTGTATTTTTCAAAGAAGGATTACTGCCTTTTTATTTGAAAACACGGAACAGATAACAAGCAGGCCGATTTAGACCTCAGAACCTGGGTAAAAATATCCCTTGTCCTGACCATCCTGGATACAGCCATCAGCTTTGGACTGCTCATTTCTCAAAGGGGGCGGAGGAGCCAGAAATAGTAAAGTGGGGGGGACGAGTGGACATGGGTGACGCTTTCCATCGGCGGGCCGTGGTATCAAGGCCGGCTCTTATTCCCACGCGTCTCCAGCTCTGTTAACGTGGCAGGGTAAGCGCAGCGGGGCCGAGGCGCGCAAAAATTTCCCCGCACGGTCGCCCCTCCCGAGAAGCCAGCAGCAGTCACGTGGCTCCCTCCCTCCGCGGACTCGCTGGTGGCAACGTGAGGTGGCAGCGGGGGGCGGGTCCGGAGCCCGCGCGAGCGAAGGGAAGCCGCTGCTCGCGCTTTTCCTCACCAGAGCGGCGGAGCGATGTCGAACGATAGCCGGGAAGGGGCCCTTAAACGGGCCCGGCCCACCAGCCCGGCCGATGGCTTCCAGACGCCTCAAAAGCGCGGCGTTACCGCTGCAGGCTCGGCGGATTCTGCTAAGCTCCATCTTCGGTTCTGGGAGACGGAGCAGCTGTGCGTCTTCCTTCAGGAACGGGGCTTCGAAGCTGCGGAGCTGCAGTGCTTTCGAGGTGCGCGGGAAAGCCGGCAAATGTAACTGCGGGTCGGGTCGCGGGGAAGGTTTATTGAGGAGCCGCCATCTAGTGTTGCTGTGGGCGTTTGCCCGACATTTGAATCTTGCCGAAAGAGAGACTAGACTCGGAAAGGTTTTTGTTTCGAAGATTTTCTTGCACCGTTTGGTGCAGGGCGCTCCAAAAGTGATGCCCGTCGTCACCAGTAAATATGGGACAGGCTCTTTTTCTACTGTAGGAAAAAAAATATATCTCGAAATCCAAAGGGATTTCCTCGACATGCTCCTAGCCACGGTATACCTATAGGCTGGCAGCATCCTTTTCCTGCCGTGTTTGGCTTCGTCTGGTCTTCAGCCGCGAATGAGACGTCTTGAATCATCCTTAGTTGTGCAGCTGTTAAGTGTTGTCTCCGCTATGCCAATTCAAAGGCAGCCTCAGCATATTTAAACTCTGCTGCCGGTAGGATTTGTCTCCCTCTTATTCCCACGTGGTGGTGGTAGGAATGGGATTGAGAATGGAAGAACAAATTCCGTAGCAATATAGCTGCATGGCTGGATGTTTGGGTAGCACTTTATATCAATAGTAGGAAATGATCCAGATTTTATTTTTTTTTAGTCTATGGCAGGGGCAGGCAACCTTGGCTCTTTTATGACTCGTGTTGTTGTGGTTAGTGTTTGATGTTGAAAAGACCATCCAATTGCCTTTTTTAAAAAGAGGACTAGCTGATCTAACAGGTCGTCTCCGAAAAGACCACCCAATTGCCTTTTTTTAAAGAGGACTAGCTGATCTAACAGGTCGTCTCCTTGTTTTTCCATCTCCCAAAGTGTTTATCTTCTCTTTCATCTGTTTTTCTTTTTGATCTTCAGGTTCCTTCTTTTCATTTTCATTTTCATTTTATTAAATTTATACCCCGCCCTTCTCCCGTAGGACTCAGGGCGGCTTACAGCCAGTTAAAAACAATTTAATACAATACAATGGAAGTTTTAAAAATCATTAAAAATAAATATATAATCAGCCGCTACTACTAAAATTTGGCTAAAACCAATTTAAAATACCCCTAGGCCAGTCCTGCCCGCTGGAACAACCAGGTCTTAAGGGCGCGGCGGAAGGAGGGGAGATCTGGAATGACCCATAAAAATTCATAAAAAAAAGTCCTTTCCTTTTTCTCTATTATCAATTTCTTTTCTGTATCTTCCATTATCTATATTTGTTGAGTGGTTGAATCTTCTATCATAGCATTTGATTGTTCCACTTTCTCTGTAGAATTCTGTATAGATCTGTGGTGGCGAACCTATGGCATGTGCGCTGTCGCCCCAGTGCTAGGGCTTCAGCTGGGTTTTATAAAACCTTTTTGCTTTAGGCCTCTGCCGCCGTGTGCAAAAAAAAAAAAAGGTTCAATCATTCAATCAATTTCAACTTCTTGCAGGAAAAAAAAAGATCTCGCAAAGTTGGAACTGATTGATTGAACTTTTTAGTCCCACCCAGTCTGCCGTTACAACCGCAGCCACACCCACCCAATGGGCCACACCCACCTGGCACCCAACAATACATAAGTGAGTTTTGGGTTGCAGTTTGGGCACTCGGTCTCTAAAAGGTTCGCCATCACTGGTATAGATGATTCTTTGGTTGAAGTCATAATCTGTGTTTGCATATCCAGGCTGCTTTCTTGTTTTTTCCTGCCTTTTCTTATTTCATCACCAATTGTAAGAAAAGTTTGGGCAATCGCTTTTAACATGCAAAGAGTTTGTTCCTGTTCTTCCGCTGTTCCTGTTCTTCTTCCATTGTAGTATATTAAATTGAAAGCTTATAGTCAAAAAGTCCACTAAGTGAAGAGCAGAGCTGAGCTTCTTGCAGCTGGTGTTTCAAGGTTGCTTATATCTTATCTATTTTCTAAGCCAGTGNCGCCTGCGCTCTTCACACGCCTCCTGCAGGGCATGTTTGGTAAAGTTCCTGCATGCAGGCTGCCGCCAAGCAGAGGGAGTAGCACAGCTAAGGAAAAGGGTAAAAAAAAATGGCGGACGGCGTTGTTTGGCGACCCCTGTGAAATGGTCGTGCGACCCCAAATGGGGTCGCGACCCACAGGTTGAGAACCGCTGTTCTAAGCTGTCAACAAGTCTCTCTTAGGCAGTAACAAGTTGAAATCTCAAGTTTAGCCACCAGGTGTCACTCCAGAGTTGTTTTGATCTTTTCAGTTTTTTTCTTTTATTTTAAAAGAAAAAACCCATATCTTCAGTAAAAATAGCAAATTCGAGAAAAATAAAGAATAGAAAATTACAAATCTTGTAATCCATCAATTTTAGGAAGTAGAGTTCCAAGTAGGATCCCAGTATTTTTTCAATGTTTTAAGCTCCCCTGGTAGTCAGTCTCCGCTGTTTCTGGAGGGAGGGCTGAAATCCCCCTTCTCTCTCTACAGGGGGGAAAGTACTTTAGCAGCTTGAATAGGTACAAAAAAGCAATTAGGATTTAAGAGAGGTAGATCTCTTAAATTGTATCTTTTTTCATGCTCAGCCCCAACTTCCTTTGACTGGTTCAGGTGACATTTTTCCTTTGTTTTCTTAATGACTTTATTTCTTATCTATTTTCCTGAAGGGATCTTTCAGTAAGATTCCTGGCTTTTGATTTTTCTGCTTTTGCACCTGCTTTATCTTTAGTTACGGCAGCTTCAGCCTAATCTCACAAGTCAGCATAGCTGACTCAGGAATTCTGGGAGTTGAAGTCCATGAGTCATAAAAGAGCCGAGGTTGCCTACCCCTGGCCTAGTACCTGCAAGCTGCAAGGGATTGGATGGGGAAGAACCAGTTTCAACTTAGCCCTAGCAAGTGGGTCTGGATTTTTGGGATCCCTGATTCCAGGAATGTGTCATTTTGATTCTTGCCAGGCTAGTGTTCCACCAGTCACAGCTGGTGCACAATTTGGGGCTATTCGGGGACTTGTAACTTCTGCTTGAGGAAAGGTGGTAGTCCTGGCAATGGGGGCCTTTAGACAGATCCATCTCATACACCAATTGCAGTCATTCCTGGACTGGATAGTTTGCTCACAGTAACTCAAACTCTGGTCATTTCCCAGTTGAATTACAGCAATGGCTCTACATGGGAATGCCCTTGAAGTTCATCTGGAAATTACAACTAGTCCAGAATGTGATGGTATTTGCAGTTCTAGATGTCTCACATTTTGTCCACATTTCACTACTATTGCATTATTATTATTATTATTATTATTTTAATTTCTATACCGCCCTTCTCCCGCAGGACTCAGGGCGGTGCACAGCATATTAAAAACAGATACAATAACAATATACAAAAATAAAACCCTTCTAAAACCAAATTAAAAACCAAATATTAGAGGCTGTGTTCCAATTAAAATTATACTTAAAATCGTCCCTAAATAAAATCCNTGTAAGAAAAGTTTGGGCAATCGCTTTTAACATGCAAAGAGTTTGTTCCTGTTCTTCCGCTGTTCCTGTTCTTCTTCCATTGTAGTATATTAAATTGAAAGCTTATAGTCAAAAAGTCCACTAAGTGAAGAGCAGAGCTGAGCTTCTTGCAGCTGGTGTTTCAAGGTTGCTTATATCTTATCTATTTTCTAAGCCAGTGATGGCGAACCTTTTAGAGACCAAGTGCCCAAAGTGCAACCCAAAACCCACTTATGCATCGTTGGGTGCCAGGTGGGTGTGGCCCATTGGGTGGGCGTGGCTGCGGTGGTAACAGCAGACTGGGTGGGACTAAAAAGTTCAATCAATCAATTCCAACTTTGCAAGATCTTTTTTTTTCCCGCGAGAAGTTGAAATTGACTGATTGAACCTTTTTTTTTGTACACAGCGGCAGAGGCCTAAAGCAAAAAGGTTTTATAAAACCCAGCTGAAGGCCTAGGACTAGGGCGACGGCGTGCGTGCCCACAGAGAGGGCTCTGAGTGCCGCCTCTGGCACCCGTGCCATAGGTTCGCCACCACTGTTCTAAGCTGTCAACAAGTCTCTCTTAGGCAGTAACAAGTTGAAATCTCAAGTTTAGCCACCAGGTGTCACTCCAGAGTTGTTTTGATCTTTTCAGTTTTTTTCTTTTATTTTAAAAGAAAAAACCCATATCTTCAGTAAAAATAGCAAATTCGAGAAAAATAAAGAATAGAAAATTACAAATCTTGTAATCCATCAATTTTAGGAAGTAGAGTTCCAATTAGGATCCCAGTATTTTTTCAATGTTTTAAGCTCCCCTGGGTAGTCAGTCGCCGCTGTTTCTGTTTCTGGAGGGCTGAAATCCCCCTTCTCTCTCTACAGGAGGGAAAGTACTTTAGCAGCTTGAATAGGTACAAAAAAGCAATTGGGATTTAAGAGAGGTAGATCTCACCCAGTCCTTTCCATGCTGCTTTGAAGTTACCAGATGGTGAGTGTGGTTTCGGCTGTCTGCAGCCTAGTGACGAGCCATATTTCTATGGCCGGTCTTTCGTCCGCTGGTTTGGAGGGATTGCCGGCTCCAGCAGGAGAGCTACCACTCTCCCACGATCCAGCAAGAGCCTCTCCTTGCTGGTCACCTCTACGGGGCAACTTTCAACCCTTTTCAGGGGCCCCCAGTGATGCGAAACTGGACAGGGAAGACGAAAGTCATCTTTTGAGCATCTATGGCAGCCGTGTGGCAAACCGGAAGCCTCACTGTGAAGAATATTCTCAGCATCTGTTAGATAAAATTGCTTGACTTTTCTTAGAGTTAGATGCTAACTGGGGAGATTTTTTGAAAGTAATTAGGACAGTTGAGCCAATTAATGCAAAAGAATTGAACAGAATCCTTGGGGCTGTAAGCTCTACCACCTATATTTTGGACCGGTGCTCCTTCCTGCTTTGGTCTAGTGGTTAAGGCAGCAGGCTAGAAAACCAGGAACTAGTCTGGCCTTAGCCATGAAAGTGGCTGGCAACTTTGGGCCAGTCACTCTCACTCAGTCCAACCCACTTCACAGATTTGTTGTGGGGAAAATAGGACAAGGAAGGAACGCTAAGTATCACAAATGAAGGCAATTGTATGTGTCCCAGGATAACGTTGCAGGATCCAATCAGGGTCAGTCACTGGGACCGGAGGTTTAGTTTATTGAGCTTTTGGACTTGTGCTGGAGACCATCCTCAGGGAACTTTTCTCTCAGCATGCGTCACACAAGAATGTCTCTGGTGAGAGAGAAGTTCCTTGAGGATGGGCTCCAGCACAAGTCCAAAAGCTCGAAAGACTAAACCTCTGGTCCTGGTGACTGCTCCAGATTGGATCCTGTTGTATTATGTATGTTTGCACCTATAAAATAAAGCTGGGATGAATAAATAAAATAATAAAATTAAGGCCTCTGGTTGGGTCCATGTGATAATCAATGCCTTATGTTGGAAAAAGCTGGTGCTACCCACTTTGAAGGAAATATTAATCTATGCCTCCTTCTCAAGAGACCAGGAGAGGTCATCTGATATCATGCAATGTGTTACATGCAGATCTTGCAAGCCTCCCTTGCTTCCTAAGTGGGTTTTCCAGATAGATCAACTGCTATAGATAAGGCACATATTCCTGTTCAACAGCCAGGAAATAATTAGGGACACACAGAAATCACTTTCAGGCGAACACTGAGGCACAACAGTTTTCTTTGAAATACACAGAGACATGGTTAAACTAACAACAAAACTTTACTGGTATAATGTATAATACTGTCTCCTTCACACACATACCAATGTCCTTCTAAACAAGGCTGCCAAGTCTGAATCCAAAGATGACTCTAGGAATAGGCTAGGCTAGGATCTCTTTTTATTCCCCAAAGTTCTTGCTTTGTTGGTTAGCTGGGATTGTATCTTTTTTCATGCTCAGACCCAACTTCCTTTGACTGGTTCAGGTGACATTTTTCCTTTGTTTTCTTAATGACTTTATTTCTTATCTATTTTCCTGAAGGGATCTTTCAGTAAGATTCCTAGCTTTTGATTTTTCTGCTTTTGCACCTGCTTTATCTTTAGTTACGGCAGCTTCAGCCTAATCTCACAAGTGCAGTATCAATATGCTGAGAATACCTAATTATACATCTCTGTTTCTTGCTGGCTAAGTCACGGCTTTTCAACCTTTTCACCCATTGTACCACTTTTAGGATATGGCAATATCCGAGTACCACTAGTCGCCTAGCAAGATGTCAAAAACTTGATGACCAAAAAGAAAAAAAAGAAAAAAGTGATAAAGTACAGGTAGTCCTCGACTTAAAACAGTTCACTTAGTGACTGTTCGAAGTTACAATGGCACTGAAAAAAGTGCCCAAGCCACAGCCGATCAAGACACCTGCCTGCCCACCTGGCGGCGCTCTTCCTCCTGTCTGAGGTTTTCATTGTTGTGAACATTTCTGTTGAGGATTGGCAGCGGGGGTTGTGTGGGGTGGTGTTTGGTTTTTATTCCCCCGTCTGCTGGGTGGTTGCAGCAGGTTTTGGTCACTTCACATGACCCTGGGACACTGTGACCGTCCTAAATATGAATCAGTTGCCAAGCATATGAATGTAAATCACAAGACCTTGGAGATGCTGCAACATTCCAGCTGATTGGTGCTTCTTCAGGGCTCAGCAGAAGCACCAGGATCAG
>NW_015386550.1:318415-354511 GCF_001527695.2 Protobothrops mucrosquamatus
AGTATAAAGAGCTTTTAGGTAAGTGGATTAGGCGGTTGGAACTTAAGTTGAACTCTGTTTGCTATGAGGTTCTTCACTGGGTGAGTTTGAGCTATTAGTGATTTTTTGTAGCCTAATCCTACAAGCCACAGGTGATATATTAAGTTTAAAACTGATGTCCAGTTTTGCTTACATACAGGCAATCTTTACTTATTATATCTGTGATATCTGTAAAAATGTGATTCTAGAAATGAATTGCTAGAAAATATAATTCAAATTTATCTGAGGCATCCTTGGTGCTTTCTGAACTTGCTTGTTTTCTTGCAGACATTTCATTACCCAAACTAGATAACTACAGTGCTAGTAAGGAGTGCGGTTTGCTGTCAGTTTATATTCTAGTGGCTTGCTCTGTCAGTGTTCAAATTTATCACATTTTAAACTGAAGTTTTTCTAAAATGTATTATGATGATAATTATATTAACTTCTGACCAATCTGTAGGATTTTAAGTATAATTTTTATGAGTTTGGCTATAAAAATAATTACACTGGGCAATACAATAGAGATTTTGCAGATGGTGGCTTGCCGAGTTGGAAACTAACCAGGGTCAAGTGTGGGATGGGAGACAGCTAGGCTAAATTGTGTTGGCATTTTATTCCTTAACAATTTTGTCATGAATTGAGATCAAAGAAACAACAGGCATGAAATTAAGTACTTTATTTTTCAAGAGTGATAACTGCAGAGCCCCCCTCATCCATTCAGCACACATTATACACCTTATAATCAACCCTCCTATAAAATATCACTCCCTTATTCAATCACCTGTCCTTACTAGGGCCTCTAACTTTACTGAGAATACATTTATCTAAAGTGAAGCTATCCTGTGAATGCATACCTTATCTTATTTCCTTGGGTAAGCTATCTTTAAGGCTTGTGAAAAGTAAGAAGGCCAACAATATCTTAAGAAACAAAATGATAACATGGTTTCAGAATCTTAATAAAACTGTAATTGTCAGCTGCCACCTTAATGCTTGCTTGTCCTTTGCTAAAATACAATAGGAGACTGCCATGTACTATGGGGAGGTGGGGAAGGCAAGGGGCAAAACAAAAGTGAATGCTGTATCTCTTTGAGATTCTGCTTCAAGGTCACCTGGCATACCAGCTGCATACCTTCTAGTGCTTGGATTGACCATTACGAAAACATCCTGCCTGAACCTTACTGGTCACACAGGGGTGGGCAATGGGAGGCAGCTAAGGGAGGGAAAAGTTGAACTTAGAGATTTTAGTGCCCGATTCACAGTTCTGGCTATGCACTACTGTAGTGCACTTGACTTCTAATAAAATTATATCTTTTTCAACAAATGGAGCCAAGGATCATTTGTATTTAGAGGTTTAAATTTGTGGCAGGTCTGACAGTAATGCTGTAGTAAAATATCCTAATACTTAATAACTGGCAAGTCAACATTTCAGAAGAAAGAAATTAAAGTAGGCAAGATCAAACTACTTTGCAAGTAGCAAATCTTCAGGGCACTGGTAAGACCATATTCTTTACTATGTAACTTCCTTCCTGTATCCACAAGGAAGTTTTGCAATGTGTATTGGAGGTCCTCTGGTTATGCTAATTTATTCTAGGGTAAATGCAATATTCAGCTTTTCCTATATTTATGGAACAAGAAGAATCACTCTGTTAGAATAACATGAAGAATTAATTTACAGGATATCTGTGCCTTTAATTCTAATAATTTATTAAATATTTATGTTGCCTGGCTCTCAAGACACTATTAACATGGATTAGTAGCCTCTTCATACTTTATATTTTCATGGCTTCTCTGAAGAATGTATGATTGCATGAATCAAAGCAATACTGTACATATTTCAGGGTTATTAATGTATATTCATTAATTGTAGTCCTGTAACCTCCCAAATAATTTCAAAATGATAATTTCAGAAAGAAATATTAAAGTGTATGTATTTAACTCCCTAGAACATAAAATAACCGGTTCAACTGTGCCATATCTCACTGAATCTCATCTTGAAAAAATGGGAATTCGGTAAGCAACTTTTTTATTTATTCAAATTGAAAGAATTATAAGAATTGTATGTCTTCTGCATCTGCAGAGCTCTTTGGTTTTGCATTATTATTGTTTGCCTGAATAGTATAATATACTGAAGTGACTTTAGTTTTCAGAAGCTGATTTTAGGAAGATTTTTTATATTGCCTTGGTAAACAAAAAAAACGGAAGATATAAAAAAGCAAAAATACAAGCAAAAACAAAAACAAAATAAAATGAAAACATAATACATACCAAAACATTTTAAAACCTGTTTTTAAACTTTGCTTATACCCTGCCCACACACAATGATATAAGTTTGTCTTTCCATTGTGTTGATAGACAGCTAGTTCACAAATCATTTATCCAAAATAACAAACATGGAATACCACTGTCTACATTGTGACAGGTTTCTCTGTTACATGCTGTCATAATTTCAAGGATAACACAAACTCAACAGTATACTAGCAAATGTTTTTATTATAATAAAAATATACAATAAGCAACTTTTCTTAGTGAATAACAAAATAAAGATTTTCCCTGATGATATAGCATTGTGTTATCTTTTATTGTTAGTAATGTCTTACTTTTAATAAGAATTTATCTTACTATATATTTTATCTTATTGTCTTATATTGTTTTGTCCTTTTAATGCTATTTATGTTCTTACTATGTTCCTTTCTTTATTTTCTAACTTTATGTCCTGTTTCTGTTTCCTGTACCCTGTTGTCTGTTTCACTTGATCCTTGTAACCTTCCTTATTTCTTTTATCTGTATCCTTTTTGATAAGAACTGTGGCCCTAATCAAAGTTGTGCAGGTCTTTGCAGCCCTAAGTCACACTAAGAAGCTTTTGACTTCTGCCAAAGGATTATTGCTTTTGTCATTGTGGTTTAGGGGTGCCCTGTATCCTTGAATTAACACTACTATAACGTATCCTAATAATGGATACTGCTTTGCTTGCAGGATGTAAATAAAGATATAGTATGCATGCCATTTTATAGCTAAAATCTGCAGAACATTGCTCCGGGTGAAATGAGAAAATGAAATATTTGTATATGTTCTCATTAATCGTTAATGTGGAAATGTAAATCTATTTTTATTTTATTTAAATAAAATATTTAAATCTATTTTATTTTATTTAAAATAAGAATAAATGTATTTTTTGTTCATGAAGTTATCCTTTAAAAATCAGTGATTTATCACCATCACTTTCTGCCAGAAGACATTTTACTAAAAATTTCTGTAAAAATTCTTGTCTTAATATGGAAGCTAAATTAACTGCTACTAAGTTCATTACTAAATAAAATATCGAATAATTGTTTAAGTTACATTATATGTTTTATTTTCAGAGCTGTAGGAGTGAAAGAGAAGCTGCTAATTTGTGTGCGCCAACTGGCTCAAAGTCAAACTGATATAACAAAAGTGAGAGAACAATTTCTTATTTATTATGTATGTTGAAAAAGGACGATACCAAACAAAATTAGTCTTGCTGTAATATTATATAATTTTAATACTTAACCTGGTTATAAAATGCTTATTAGAATATAACAGAAGTCTTTAGATATTGCATCAGTGGTAGAGAATAGAGATGCTTTCATTTTTATATGTTTGTTTAGGTGTTGTTTTACAATTGTAAAACCACCTGGTCTGTTTTCTGTCTGCCCATTAATTTCCAAATCATTGTTATATAATTCAAAAGAATGTTAGTATCTATAAAATTCAACTTTGAAACAAAATGTGTGAAATAACAGTTGTTTAAAATGAAGTCTCTATAACAGAAGGCCATATCATATGAATCATAGGATCTTGATGATTAGGACTCTGGGTTGATGTATAGTCTGAGTTTGAGACCCGAATGCTGTTGTGTGACCTAGTTGTTCGAAAGCGAGCAATCACAAATAGATAGGTACCATTTTGGTGGGCACATTAATGGGGACATGAAAGGAGCCCCCAACTGGGCAATGGTGATGTTACCAGCTAATCCTTTCAGCCCTTTCAATGGAAAAGGATTGCATGAACCAATGTTGTATTTTGAATTATGCATCTCCAATGTTTAGCTGATATTACATTACATTCTTTCTGAAAGGATATATAGATATCCAGCAAAAAATTATACTTTCTGTTAAATTAACTATAATCTTAAAATGATAAAAATAATAGCCAACAGATGCTGAAGTTGTCTTTCACTGATGTTCATCAACTGGATATGCTAATTTCTTCCATGCCTCTGTGTGTCCTTGAACATTTAATTTAGTGTATTCTAACAACTAGAATAACAAGTAGTTATTTCATTAATTTGATATTTTTGCTTGGAAAACTTATAACCTCCTCCTTTATACATGGTAATCTTACAAATGGATCATCAAACAAATCAACTCAGAGTACTCATTTGAGACACAAATGATCAGACTGAAGTCATCCTTCAGACACATTATGGGAAGACCTAACTCTCTGGAAAACTCTACAGTGCTGGGAAGGATGGAAGTAAAGAGGAAAGGAAGTTGACCAACAGCAAGGCTTTACCATTGGAAGAATTAAAAGACTATGTTGACGACAGTGGCTTTGAAAAAAATATATGGTCACTAAAAGTCGGCATTGACCTGATAGCACATAATAAATCGTTATAATAAAGCAAAAAATCCCACATAACCAGAACAAAGTTAAGCAGAAGATCAGTTATTTAATCATATATGAAACTTTGAACACAGGGAAGATTATTGCTGGAAAATAATCACTTATTACCTGTAGTTCTCAAACTGGAGTTATGTTAAAGTGTCAATTTCTCCCGATAATCAAGATCTGATTTAAGCTTCCTTCCCAGTAGCATCCAAATATGTCTTATAACATCTAATGCAAGAAAGGGGGGCAACAGATATTTGAGTAAAAGCAGAACCAAGATCTTTCCAGAATATGAAGGGGGACAAATATTAACTTTCTAAGTATGCCTATATTATTTTTTAAATTACTTAAATTCTGTGATGAAATGGAAGTTTAGATTACCCCAATGATAAAACTGAAAATCTGGAAAGTTAAAATTCCCTGCTTTTTTAAAAAAAAACAAAACACCGAGGTCCATCCCTTCCATAAGAATTTTCATAATATTCTTAAAACAGATAACTTTAAAAAAAATCCTCCTTTATCTACAGGCTTTATTTTCTACCCCAAATCTCTTCAAGATGGTAAGAGAGTAGCCATCTATAGTAGAATGGCGGAAGAAAGATAATAGCGAGTGTCATGGAAAAACCCAATGAAAAAGACAAGAGACAGCAACACAAAACAATAATTCTTACTTTAAGATTCAGAGGTTTATTTTGCTAATAATTTGGAACATAGCAAACATAATAACACAACATCACTTACGTAAAAAACTCATTGCAATGAGGTCCAATGACATAGCAATTCCAATAAGGACTGCGATAGGCCAATGGCAAAACAATCAGGTCCAATCTCAACTCTTTATACCCTTTCCCGTCCTAAGACTGTAGACAGATGGTCAGCAATCTTATACTTTCTGCTGATTTTCTGCTGACTTCCTTCTGACTTCCTTCTGACCCTCTGCTGAACATAACTTTCCACATACTCGTGTACATTTGAACCTGCATCCATCAGCTACTTTCAGTTCCCTATATCTTACTGTTCCAGTCCTTATGTTCTAAATATATTTGAAACAAGCAAGCTTAGCAAAATCATATTAAGTAAAGTACAGTTGCAAACTGCAAAATTAAGCATAGCACAAACTTTGATTCAATACTTTTTCCATGAGGCCTGATTTAGTTTACCTGGGCCTAAACCTTGCATAGAAGAACAATAGCCAATATTTTCATTTTCCACACAAGTATTAAAATCATTACTCCAGATTTTTCAACTTTTGTTTTATATGGGTGATGAATTTGTCCCAGTTGATTTTCATTTGGGCTACTTGTTACTTGTTAGTCAGGGGCTTTTAATTATCCTGTGTTTATCTTAATTTTTTAGAATTAGAAAAAGGCAATGTTTATTCTTCATTGAAACATTCATCATTGATTAACGGATATTTTAAATTTTTGTTTTGCTTTTTCCAGGTATTTAATGATCCAATCCATGGTCATATTGAAATGCATCCTCTTCTTGTTTGCATTATTGACACACCTCAATTTCAGCGTCTACGATATATTAAACAGTTGGGTGGCACTTATTATGTTTTCCCAGGAGCATCACACAATCGCTTTGAACATTCTCTTGGGTAAGGAGTACTGTTTACTTGTTTATACATAGGAATTGCCTTTGTATAAGTAAAAAGATTCTACTGAAGTTTTTAAAACAACCAGTTCCTGCTATATGTTTTCCATTGATAGAAATTTTTATATTTAAATTTTGCTTTATGATGCTGCATATTTAACTATACTTAAAATTTACAATACATAGTATTTTTTCATAAACCTTGGGAATCACCAGTAATAATTGTAGTTGAAAAGAAAGACTACTTGACTTATATAGCTAGTATCTTGAATATAATGCAGTTTATTATGTTGAATACCATTAATAAAACTGGGATTTGTGTAGAGAGAATTTCTGTATTGTAGGGTTTCCATGCTCCATGCAAAAAATAAACAGAGAGGAAAACGTTTCTTAATTTCTGCTTGAGCCAAAGAAAACTTGCCTCTACATAGTGTATATAAAATACAGGCAAGAATACGCAGATATTGTTTTCTTCCTTTAAAAAAAAATCTTCCTTGTTTGACATTAAGTGGATGCATGAGGAAGATTTAATTGTTCAAAACAAAGATCTTTTAATATGAAATATTCTCTACTATCTTATAATATTGAAATTCAGAATTTAAATAAGCCTTATAGCAGTTCATAATTGCATTACATTTGTAACTTAAATTCCCATTTTATTTATAAATCTTAAATTCAAGCCACAGAAAAGATAATTTCTTTCCTTTTTGGAAAAGTGTTAGTCATCTCGCAGGCCGTTTGGTGCAGGCGTTGCAAGAACGACAACCAGAACTGAATATTGATCAAAGGGATGTTCTCTGTGTTCAGATTGCTGGACTTTGTCATGATTTGGGTAAGTAATCTTTTTGCTAATAAGTAATATGTATATATACATTTTATACTATTTCAAACTATTTCTTGTGGCAGTTTTAACAACTGTATTAACTTCTTTTTTTTTGAACAATTTTTATTAATTTTCTAATTTTACATTTAAATATTTGAAAAGCAATGTGGCGGCTGAGTTGATCAATAATTCAATAACATACAAATATCTTTAGTACAGATCTCAAACTATTACATTAAATAATTCCTCTCTTTCCCCCTTAGTATATACTGTCTCATATTTAAATTAATACAATTCTTGTTTATATCGCTTAAATAAAAGTAACTTTCTTACATTTATCAATAATTTTTGTTTATACATATCTTAGTTGTTTTAACATTCAATCTTTTTCGACAATCACTGTCGTGATTAGTTTTTCCCAATTTTTAGTTTCCCATTAATGTTTAAATTTAACGTTTAATATTTATAATTTCCAAGTTTTAAATAACCCCAATTCCCTTTATCACAATTCATCACAGGATCTAATGTTCAGGATACACGTCTTATCTATTTGAGTTCTCACCATCTTACATCAACTAATCAATAATACAATATAATATTCTTATTTTTTAGTAATTTCCAAATATCTTAAATTTAGTAATCAAAATTTCTGTTATTTCAACATGTAATACTTCCTCTCTTTTTTCTCTTAATATCTACTATCTCATATTTAAGCTAATAATTTTTATTATTGCCACTAAATAAAAACATATTTATTACATTCATCGATAAATTTTTAGCTTATATCTATCTTAATTACCTTTACATTTAACCTTTATAAGCAAATCAACATTCAGATTTAACTGTTAATATTTATACTTCCAAGTTTTAAATGACCAAAGTTTTCTTTATCTCCACTCATTACAATATCTAGTATTCAAAGTACACATTTTATCTATTTGAGTATATTCTAATTCTCACTAGTAAGTCAAAACCCCAATTTTCTTCAGTCTTATTCTAGCTTTCTTTCTTTGCCAAATCGCCTTCCATGTCCGTGCTTTTGAATCATCAAATAAATCTCCCTTTATTATTATGTATATTGTTTGACGTAGAAAAAACTATCCGGTCGCCATTTTTTTGAGAGGACTAACAAATCATCTCTCTATTTTTCCATCTCGACGTAGTTGTCCTGAATTGTTTATCTTCTCTTCAGTCTGTTCTTCTTCTTGATCCTCAGTTTTTTTCTGATTTATGTAGAAAGTCTTTTCCCTTTTCCATATTGTCAGTCCCTTTTCTGGATTTTCCATTGACTGTATTTGTTGATCAATTGAGTCTTCTGTCATAATATTTAATTGTTCTACTTTTTCTGTTGTATTCTGTGTAGTTCATTTTTTAGTTGTAATCAAAGTTCGAGTTCGTATCTCTGGGCTGACATCTTGTTCTTTTCTGTAACCTCTTATTTCATCAGTAGCTGTTAGAATAATTTGATGAATTCCTTTCAACATAAAAAGAATCTGTTCCTGGCCTTCATCCATATTCTCTTTGTAGTGTATTAGGTTAAAAGCTTTGCAATCAGAGAATACAGAAAAAAAAAAATTTGTCACTGAGTATGGAACACACCTGGGCTTCTCAAGGTTATATAGCTCTTATCAATTGTCTGGGCTGCTGGCCAAGTCTCTTTTAAGAAATAACAAGTTGTAATGTCAGGTTTAGCCACAAGATGTCGCCTCTACCATTTAAAATTTTTCTTTTAAGTTCCAAATTCTTATAATCTTTTCAATTTTGCTTCTTTTTTATAAGTAAACACCCAGATCTTCAGTAACGATAGAAATTCTTTTAGTCCACAAACTTGAAAAAGTAAAATTCCAATTAGGATCAGATTATTCTCGCAATGTTTTTAAACTCCTCTGGATAGTCAGTTGCCGTTGTTTCTGGAGGGAGGGGTAAAATCTAACTTCCCTCTCCACAGGGGGGAAAGTACTTTAAGCAGCTTTTGCAGATAAAAAAATAGATAGAATAAGAGAGAGAGGTAGATCTCACCCAGTCTCATCCGCGCTGCTTTATAGTTGCCTGGTGGTAAGTATGACTTCGGCTGTCTGCTATGGCCGGTCTTTCGTCCGCCGGTTTGGAGGGCTGCCCCTGATCAAGAGGAAGGGCTACCGCTCTTCTGCGATCAAGCGGGGATCCCCTCCTTGCTGGTCACCCCTACAGGGTGACTTTTGACCCTTTCCAGGGTCCCCCAGCAATGCGAAACTGGACGCGGAAGACGGAGCTTGCCTTCCCGACGTCCATGGCGGCCGCGTTGGCAAACCAGAAGTCTTAACAACTGTATTAACTTCTGCATTCACTTGATAAAATGTATGTTGGCCCTGAGATAGGAAAATGGACAGATTTCATGCTTGTGGAAAAAGAATAGGGTACAATTATAAAATACTGCATTCAACATGAGACAGGTGAGTCAATTTCTATACAAAAGAATAAATAAATATTAATGTGATGTAAACTGTATCAATATTTAAAATGCAGTTGTTGAGGTGGCTAAGGTGTACAAAGGGTTTACAAAAGTCAATTTAATGATGAAATGTCTCAACTAGAATTTGTTATTTTGACTCTTATCTGCTGTAGAGATGTGGTAATTCAGTGCTTCTCCACCAATGGAATGTGACCAACTGATGGCACACAGAAGTAATTTATGTGGGGTGATAGTCTTTCCCAAATCCTATGAGAGAGATAGAAGGTCACAAGGCCAATCCTGTTAAGTATGCTAAAACAAATAGAGCTGTACATCCACAGGAGTATATTTCTGCTGTCGATGATTAGAGCTTTAGAGTCAAAATAATTTATTTTGTTGTTGTTGTTAGCTTTGTGCCATTCTTTATTTGGATATATATACTTACTGTAAGCTTATAGTAGTGTAAGGTTTTTAGCTCAGAATCCTAATAAATCCCAATGAGACTCTGAACACAAGGCAACTGAAAAGAACACAGGTTTATTCTTTTGATCAAAGGAATAAACTGGGTGTCTCAATCTCTTGTCACACGCATGCACTGCTGTGAGACAGAGGAGAGTAAGAACAACCTAATCAGAAAAATTCTGCTTTTTATAACTAATACACATGACAAAGTTCCTGCGTGTCTAAAAAGTTCCTTTGAATTTCCTTATCTATTCTAGCTCGGTCTGAATACACAATAGCTTAATAGCTGGCCATTAGTCCAGAAACATAAGTTGTTACTTCTTCCAGCTGAGCCTGGATCCTCAGCAGAAGAGCAAAAGAGGAGACAAGGAGAAAAAGGGGGTGGAAAAAGAACGAAGTGTTGCAGATTCTCTATCTCTTGGATCAACACAATTTAAAGTAACAGAAACATTTTCTTTGATTAGCACAATTTAGAATACAATGGAGCACATACAGAAAGCAAGCAGGAATAAATGAACAATAGCTGGGCTATGTTATACAGGAAAGATTGATTATACATAAAAGATTATATTTTGAAAGATTATACTTTGCTTGATCTCTACAGTAGCAAACCTTATTTTTAGCCCCAGTTAGCTGTCATTATTTTGTGCAGGTAGCTGTAAAATTTACAGGATAGATAGCTTTTATCACAGTCACTGACCAGCAGTTGAATTTGTCAGGAGTGTTATTACCATGTTTTACTTCATTAATGCATTCCTGCTAGTTCCTGTCTAGTTCCTCAGGCTGCCTCCCTTCAGGTCCCAGATTACTTTCGGTTCATTTATAACAAAGACCTAAGTTGCAGCCAGCCACCATTTTTGTGTTGAATTCTGAGATATTTACAGAAATAATTCTTTAAATGACTCTAATGACACTGTTTTGCTTCACAGCATATCAACTTTTTAAATATTATTCATTTTAATGTTAATATTTAGAAACATCTAAAAGAAAGGTAAGGCAGGAAGATCTTGCCTTGGGAACTCTGGCAATAGTTTAGCATAATTATTCTGTGAAAGGAAAACTAAATATAATTTTTACATGCAGTGCAGTTGTTAGAAAGATAAATCTTGTGTATTATCAATTAGCACAAATATAAGTCCAAATGCTAAGGTTTTTCTGTTTTTAGGAACTGATTACAAACCATGTTTTGAATAATGTAACAGGAAGAACATGCCACTTTCTTTGATTTCTAGTTTGTTTCTTTGGCTTAATATTGCTTTTAACTTTTAAAGTTCTACTCTATAAATTAAATTACTTATTTCAACACAGTTTTTTCAACACAAGCAATTAAAATACCGGTATTTTGAAAACTGTTAGAAACTTAAATTTTAATTCTAGTATAAATCAGAGAGAGAGGGAGTGGATTAAAAAATTACCAATTCAGGTTCAGTACACAATAAGTGAATACTTCGGCTGTAATTTAGTAATACCTCAATAATTTGAGGAACATTTGAGTAGTATATCTATATGTGTTTAAAAATACACAAATACATCTTAACTCTGCCACAAAGATTAATTGCACAATCTTTACTTTTAGGTCATGGACCATTTTCACATATGTTTGATGGAAGATTCATTCCACTTGCTCGCCCGGGATTAAAATGGAAGGTGGGTATTATTTTATTTTATTTATTAAATTTATATGTACTGTAAATGAGATATGTCCATGGAGATTCTCAATCATCCAAGTCATGGTTTGATGTTTGATGGAGGATTCATTCCACTTGCTTGCCCGGGATTAAAATGGAAAGTGGGTATTATTTTATTTTATTTATTAAATTTATATGTATTGTAAATGAGATATGTCCATGGAGATTCTCAATCATCCAAGTCATGGTTGTCCCAAAGATGCTTTTCCAAAAGGCAACCAGACTTTCTTGGATTTTTTTCTTGAAAATGTTTTGCTTCTCATCCAAGAAACTTCTTCAGTTCTGACTGAATGGTGGGGAATGGAAGGATTTTATATTCTTTGCAGTCATCTGGTTGTTAGCACTCTGAGGGTTGATCATTAGCGGTCTGAGAGTTCTTGAGGCTAGTTGGGCATTTATCTGTATCCTCAGAGTCACATGAATCAGAGTGCAAATCGGTGCAGAACCTTCTTGGGATGGCTGAAAGGACTGTGTTGTAGACAATCTTTCCATCTGTTTCTGAAAGACAAAAGTCACTCTTTTGAAGGCAGCAAAAATTAGCATTCTGGTCAAAGACAGCAAGAGAAACCGTAGCTTTTGGAGACTCTGTCGTAACTTTGAATAGTCACTAAATGATTTGTCGTAAGTCGACAATTACCTGTAGGAGCAAGTATTTTATTGCTGCTTATTCCCTGAATGGATAGACAAGCAACAATAACTGCAGTAACTGTAAATATTGTTTGCAATACATACAACCTTAAAACTATAGCAAATTACCTCCAAAATAGCTGGGATTCATAAGCCAAATTTAAATCATAGTGGAGATTTAAGCAGAAATATTAATTATGCTGGATTGATTGATAGTTTATATTGTGATTAACATAAGGGGGTGTGGTGGTGCAGCAGCATAATGACCCTGGGTTTGTTGGTCAGAAATGGTCGGCACTCTGGCTGTTCAAACCCATGACACCACGTGACAGACTGAGCTTCCATCATTTGCCCCAGCTCCTGCCCACCCTAGCAGTTTGAAAGCATGTATAAATGCCGGTAGATAAGTAGATATCACTCCAGTGGGAAAAACTAGTAGCATTCCATGTGGGAGCCGGCGCTGAACCTGCCCAGTTGCAAGGCAAAGTCAGTGGAAGAAAGCCTATATGACCCGACATCCACCAAAAGCTACTAGCCAGCTGGGGCAAAGCTAGTTTGCCCCCTGTAGTGTACCCGTGAATAGCATGCATGCGTGAATAAAATGAAGTAGCTGCCAGAGCATTGTAGACTCCCCTGACTATGTATGCCGTACGCTTAAAAAAAAGTGATTTAACACATATATATCTATATTTACAGCATGAGCAGGCTTCTGTTCAGATGCTTGAACACTTAATCACTTCCAATAAGCTAAGGTCAAAAATGGAATATTATGGTCTCAAGTTGGATGAAGACATGGATTTTATCAAAGAACAGATAGCAAGTCCTGTTGAGAATAAAAGGGGGGTTGAAAAGGTGAGTTCCATTTTTCATATCCCTGGATCTTATCTAAATGTGCAGTTTACTAGAATGAACTGGGATCAAAAGAGGAAAGAGGCAAAAGGCAAGGTCATTAGTTTCTGTTAGTTACTTATTTTAATAAGTAAGGTGCAAGAGGTCAGTAGGACAGCAAACGGTTGCGTGCAGAAAGGCTCAGGCTTAGTCTTGACATTTCTGAGGGTGGAAGATGCTGCTTGCTGACATGTTTAGAGCTATCATTAGAATAAATGCATAAATGTTTTTTCAATCCTGTTCAAAAAATAGATAAATATTACTTTAAACAAAATTAAAAACTGAACTCAGAAATGAGGGAAGGCTTCTAAGAAATTTTTGAAATGTCATACAGAATTAAGACACCCACTAGGGCACATATATAAACTCTCTATATAAATGCAAAACTTTTTTTTAAATCAGGCATCGTACAGCAATGGGAATAATTATGGAATACATCTATAATCGATGGCAATTAATTTTCCCAAGGGCCACATAAAAAACTGAGACTGTTGTGGACAGTCACCGCTGTCCCCCCCCCCCCCCCCGTCCATCCCGATACTGCACTGATGCCCTGGCCCCAATGCCGACACTGCACTACTGTCCTGCCTCTTGCTGACGCCCTTCTCCCACCACTGCTGCTGCCTCACCCCCCCCTCGCCTCCATGGGCCGGGCTAGGGCTGCCCGCTTTTTAATTCTTTATGATTAAAATAGCACTTAGATTTAGCACCTAGACTTATATACTATTTCACAGTGTTTTACAGCAGTCTCTAAGCGGTTTACAGAGTTAGCATATTGCCTCCAACAATCTGGGTCCTCATTTTATCAGTCTCAGAAGGATGGAAGGCTGAGTCAACCTTGAGCCCATCAGGATTGAAGGAACTGAACTCCTGGCAATATGAGCAGAGTAAGCTTGCAATACTCCAGTCTAACCACTGCACCATCATGGCTCATAAAATACTGATTATAGGAATTAATTTGCTGCAGCATTTATAAAACTTTGGAAAGGTACTGCTGAAAAATCTTGGTTCCATTGTAATTTATTTTCACCATGAAATAGGTAAAAATTATTGATTAGAAGACAGTATTTGCTTACATTTTTGTCCTTCTCATTCAGTGGCCCTATCATGGTCGTTCCCAAAAAAAGAGTTTTCTTTACGAAATAGTGGCTAACAAAACAAGTGGCATTGACGTTGATAAATGGGACTACTTTGCCAGGTATGGAAACGTTACTATTTATCGGACTTGAAAACATTTTTAGAAGTGATATTGGAAGAGTTTTGCCTACAACACCTTCAACAAACTGAAATTTTTCCATTTCTAAAAGAATAGGAATGTATTTTTCTTTGCAGTTAGACTCCTTGAATTTTATCAATGATTTTAAATGTTTTTATGCTTTGTATGTTATTATGTATTATTTTAGATTGTTAGTCATCTTGATGTAAAGGCAAGCATACATAGAAATAATAAATAACCTAATGTGGTATCCCTCCTCTATTCATATATATCAAGAGTGGGCAAGAAATACCAAACTCTATTCATATATATCAAGAGTGGGCAAGAAATGGGCTAGATCTTAGCTCAGTTTTACCTCAAGCTTTGTCATGTATTTTAATAAATAAATAAGAAATTAAGTTATTAATTGGATCATTTTGAGAAATCTTTGATAAGCCAATACGTTGGTACCAAATTTAGTTCTGTGTAAAGTAGGTTGATATCAGTACAAATGGAAATTTTCAATTATTTTCATTCCACCTCTACAATATCTCGACCAGTAGCACTCTTTCTATTGATTCTGCAGAATAATATATCAGAAAGCTGTAGAGGAAGCTGAGTAAAAATAAGCATCCTCACCAGTCCACATTTGATGTTTTTCTGAGTGAAATGATTCCTGTGGATCTATAATTCATAGTAGAAAAAAATATGGTGGAAAATGAGAAAGAATGTTGGTCAGATGATAACTATGACTTTAAAATCAAATAAATGAACATTAAAAATGTTGATCGCTATAGAATGTTGAAATACATTATTGACCTTTTTCATGTTCATCGTCTATTTTGGTTTAATAATTTTACTACTGTTTTGCTTTCCATAAATAATATTTTAAATCAGTACTGTATGTTAATTTGTGTGCAATAATATTTATTATAATCATTATAAATATATTCATGAGAAAATATAAAATCCAAACTAGATTTGAAAAAAAATATATTTGAATGGTCTTATTTGTCTTTTTGGAATATACTCAGAGATTGTCATCATCTTGGAATTCAAAACAATTTTGATTATGAGCGCTTCATTAAATTTGCTCGGGTGTGCCAAGTGAAAGATATGATGCATATTTGTACCCGTGACAAGGTAAATTCCCTTGGACAGATTATGTATTTTGTATATTTCACAAAGGTATCAGTTATCCAAACTACACGACAGGAATAAGAAAAGGTTATAGTTCTTCTGAAGGAGAATACAGAATTTTAGAACTGGATTTCTTACTAGTCTAAATTCTGACTTCCAAAGATTAGAAAGCTAACTCTTTGCTTATCAAAGTTAGTGAGTTTATTGAATGGTGAAAGAGTGGCACTGAAAGCCTTAAAGAGCAGGCTTTATGTAATCTCTAACCTATATTTTATTTATTAGATTTGTTTACTGCCCATCTTGTCTCAAGATGACGCTGGATGGCTTATTTTTATTTATTTATTTATTAACTTTTTGCAGATATATGCTGTCGTCATCATCATCAAAGCAGAAATAAGGGTCAGAAGTGTCCCCGTGACACCTTTTATTTCACTTAAGATTTGCAAATTCCCTTTGAAGGGAAGGAAGATCTAGGCTTGAGGGGAGATGGGGCTCCCGCGTGGCCCTTCAGTTCCACTGTGCTGGCTATTTTAGCCATGACCTGTCATTTTAAATGCTGAATATAATATTGCCTTGTGGGTCTACTAAAATATAAGATGAAATATCTAAGACATAATGATAGAAAAATTATCTAAATAACAAAGCAATGTAAACTGCAAAAATAACTGTTGGAGAATTTTTCACTGATTAAAATAATTTTATATTTATAGAACTTTCATACAATATATTGTCAATATACAGTCTATATATTGCTCTATTCAAGAGCAGTTTTTTTAAAAAACATTACTATTTAGAAAAACAAACTCCAGTATGAGGAACTATGGTAAAATTGATACAGTAAGATTGCAATAATAAACATTTAGGTTCGAGTGATCCTCTTTAGACTTAGACTTATGAGAAGCTATGAATCGGATGACCAATTTAAACTTTTGATATATAGCATTACATAGTGAATATTTTATTCATAATAAATGTTCCAGAAATATCCCGTATTTCTTCAAAAGAGTCATCAGAATTCATTTCTGTAAATCTAGAAACGAGCATTTGGAGTGAGTATTTCATATATCCCTGACCATTAAAATTAGAGAGTCAGAGATTTTGCAAGTGGATGTTTTTGTGAATTAGTTGGTTAATACTGTTCTCAATGCTGTATTGTTTTGTAGCTATAGTTTTAATAACAAAGATAAATATTTTTTATTTTTAAAAGGAGGTTGGAAATTTGTATGATATGTTCCACACACGAAATTGTCTGCACCGCAGAGCATATCAGCATAAAGTTGGCAACATTATTGAAACCATGTAAGTTTGAAAGGATCTACTCTGGTGGGAAATGTTGATTAAATCAATTCTTATAAAAATATACATTTTAATAGTTTTAAATCTGCATACATTTGCAATGAACAAGATATTATTTGAAGAAGTTATATCTCTACATGATTAGGGAGGGAAATGCTGCTTCAATAAGGCTTGATGTTTAGCTGTACTTTTTATAAATAAGTTGTGTGCAGTTAATATACTTAGAAGTATCATTGGTCTCTCAAAATATTTTTAATAAATTACTCTAGCCAATTAACTGTTTTTCTCTGCTAATATAGCCCAGATGAACAAACTCCTTCCTTTCTCTCTTAATAATTGTCAAAGTAGATTTCATTGAAGAAGGTAAAATGTTTATATTTAAGTACAATTAAATCTGGAGTTTCTGGAAAAGAGTTTTTAATAATTTCCAGTTTGTATCATCTATTTCATATTAGGATTACTGATGCCTTTTTAAAGGCTGATCCACATATCAAAATAAAGGGCTCAGATGGAAAAGTATTCCAGATCTCTACAGCACTGGAAGACATGGAAGCCTATACAAAGCTGACAGGTGAATATGTGGGTTTGCCAGAAATTCTTATCACACTAAATATGAGAAGTATTTCTCTCCGGTTTCAGTTTGTAGCAAGGTGCTATAATACTGTAACAATGTTTCCACTGAAACTGCAAATCGTCTCAAAAACTGGGTATTTCTGCAGGTCTCTACTGTTTTGGATGGTACTCCAGTTATATAATCTATAGTTTGGAAGGGTTTGTAGAATTAGAAAATGAGGAAAAAGATCTTACCCCAGTGATGCCGAACCTTTTAGAGACCGAGTGCCCAAACTGCAACCCAAAACCCACTTATTTATTGCTGGGTGCTGGGTGGGCGTGGCTTACTGTGTTGGCATGACTGCGGTAGCCACGGCTGACTGGGTGGGCACGGCCAGGGTGGGCATGGCCACCTCGATGATGCTTGTGGGGAGGGATGCCTGTGAGGGCCAGGCAGGGTTGGGGAAGATCCAGGGGGTCTCTGGCGGCTGGGGTGGTAGGCTGGAGGCTCATCCTGTGGGGTGAGGCGAGGCAGGGCAGGGGTGGCAATTGCCGTGGGGCAAGGCAAGGCAAGACGGGCCGGGGCAGCTGCTGCCTGACACCATCGGCCCCTGCACACAGAAGCCAGCGAGCGCATGGGGGCAGATGGTGTCTGTCAGTAGCCACAGCCTGCCGGCTGTCCTGCATCATGGCAAACTAGCCACAGAGCCCCATTGATGCGGGCGGAGACGGCCCCGGAACGGCCGGAAGGAAGCCCTTGCCTGGCCTGGGCCCCATCTGCAGCTGCTGCTGCTCTGACAGGCCAACCACACAGGGAAGCAGGGGGAGGGGGAGGGGCAGCGGGGGTCTGGAGCTGCCTCGGCTGCTCACTGGCAGCCCGACAAGAAAGCGGATCTCACGCTCTTTCTTTTAGTTTGCATTATTGTTTATTATTGAAATCTTTAATAGAAATATATGTGAGAATAATTATTTATATATTGCTTCTGTGGCAGATGAAATCTTTTTAAGGATTCTACATTCTGATGAACCAGAGCTGAGTGATGCACGGGAAATTCTGTGTAAAATACAGCAGCGTGATCTCTTTAAGTGCTTGGGGGAAACGCAGCCACCAGAGGGAAAGGAAATTAAAAAGGTAGAGACAATTTTTTAAGTTGCATGTTATGTCATTTCATTGTATGAATTCACTTAGCTATAATAATGGAGCAATAATTCATTTTCCATATTCTTGAATATAAATCTGTCATAAGATTCATAAAGTTTGGCAATATTTTGAAATTTGGATCATTAAAAATAGGGAAGGATGAGCAAGAGCATTTAAAAGTCCCCTAAGGGGACTCATCACTGTGTGTGCCACCACAGTTGCCTCTACTGACAAGATGGGTGGCACATAAATGTAATAATAAATAAAAATTCTGAACCAGTTGAAGTTTCTGGGTAGTCGTCAGAATAACAGAGTTGAAAGAGACCTTGTGGGTCATCTAGTCCAACCCCCTGCTCAAGCAGGAGACCCTCTACCATTTCTGATAAGTCGTTGTCCAGTCTTTTCTTGAAAGCCTCCCATGATGAAGCACCCACAACTTCTGAAGGCAAGCTGTTTCATTGGTTGATTGTTCTCACTGTCAGAAAATTTCTCCTTATTTCTAGGTTGAATCTCTCCTTGATCAGTTTCCATCCATTGTTCTTTGTCTGGCCTTCAGGTGCTTTGGAAATTAGGTTATCTCCCTCCTTTCTGTGACAGCCCCTCAAATATTGGAACACTGCTATCATGTCACCCCTGGTCCTTCTCTTCACTAGACATGACCAGTTCTTGCAACTATTCTTCATATGTTTTAGCCTCCAGATCCCTAATCATCTTTATTGCTCTTCTCTGCATCTACATGTTGCAGTAATACAAATAGGAGGGGACTAAGGCATGAGTAATTGTGAGCAAAGTCTCCCAATCCAGAAAAGGTTGTAATTGGAACACCAGATGAATCTGTGCAAAGTAGAACTTTTGCTGTTTCAGAATGTTTCATTTATGTGTGTTTTAGTGAAATGGAATTCTTAGTAGTTTGAGTGCTCCATTTCTATACTATTAAAACTCTGTGTCCTTTGATTGGATGAAATGGTGCATCATAGGATAACAATTTCTGAACCAAGTTACTTCAAATGGGCTAACTTACAAAATGTTTCCAAAATCTGGGGCCCATGACTCCCAAGGGATAAAATTTGGGAAAGTTGTGGCTGCTATAATATGATCTTTATTTTCAATCGTCTTATGACAGTTTTTGAGCCAGTATCACAATCCCTTGCTTCCTCCTCCACTCAGCAGCAGCTTCTTACCTGCCTACCTGAAAGAGAAGGGAAGAAAATGGGAAAGAGGGAGGGAGGGAGAGAGAAATATTTCCTATCCTCCTTGACAGATTCCTAGAAGGAAACTCAATGGGGAAGGCAGTAGGAAATTGAAAGTCGCTTCTATTCTGACTGCTTTTTTTGCCCAACTTTATTTCTCTGTTTAAGTAAGGAAATATCTCTGAAACAATAACCCAACAGGGCAAGGATTGTCTAATCAGAACTAATGTTTCAGTGTTCATAGAAAATCATGGGAATGAGCCTTTTCATCCCAGTTGCACAGGAAAAGAAGAGGTGGCAGCCTTTGGTAATTATTGGGTAGTGTACTTGCAGGAAACAACATGTTTTTGAAAATTGAAAAATCCCTTTGCAATGAATTAGGTAGGATATTTTCCATTTACAACAGAACTTCTATTGGAAATAGCAATAGAATTAAATTGCTGTCCATGCACACATACTCTCAAAAGGCATATACTCCATACTTTCCTTTCAATAAGGTACAAGGCACTGGAAAAAAACCCCAAAAAAGTTTCCTTTCAAAAATGTATCTTCCAATAAATTCATTTTGTATTTAATAATTATTTTTCATGTTTCTTCATTCCGCAGTTCAGATATATGACTAATATTCTTATTTTTCTTTTTGTAAAATTGAATTGTTGCTTTTCATTCATAAGAGTGCTGTATCTTTTAAGGATCCTAATAATGTAGGTACCTTAGAGGCTGTTAGAGCATATGAGCCATACTTTTTATTAAATCCATATTTCAATTATATACTGTATATTTCCAAGAAAATGTTGTTATAAGTTTTTATCATGAAATAATAAATACTAAAATATAGTAACCTTGCCTTCTCTTTGTAATGGAGATTAACTTCACTCCAACTGTAGTCCATCTGAAGAGTGTTCGGAATGCTCTTGCCAATGTAGATGTAATTACTGCTTTGAAAATTATACACACACACACACACATATAGATTATATAGATAGAATATAATGTTATAGCAATTCTATATTTGTTGCAGTAAATGATATATGTAACTGAAATATTTTTTTAAATATTAATCAAGTTTCTGAAAATACTGTTGTCTGCTGACTCAATGAAAAGTTAAAAATGTTATGCCTTCCAGGAAGACTATGATAGATTGTGTGCTGAAATTGTTGAATGCAAACCTATTACAATTTCTCAAGATGTGGAACTGAAGGCTGAAGATTTTTTTGTTGATGTAAGTAAGGTGCTTTTTTGGTTTTGTTTTTACCAATAAAGGAGAATATTTGTAGCTCAGAGGGTTCCTTGGTGCTCTCTGAGCTTAGTTGTTTTTTGCAAACTAGGTATCATTATCAGTTTTAGTACTGATCTTTTTATCTAATCTGGGTAATAAAATGTCTGCAAGAAAACAACTAAGCTCAGCCTTTTTTAAAAATAAAATACCTTACTTTGCTTTCTTAGAGTATATTTATATAAATTGTTAAGTGTGCTCTATTTTGATTTTGCCATATAAAGGTTATTGATATGGATTATGGAATGAAAGAAAGGAACCCCGTCAATAATGTTCATTTCTACTGCAAGCATGACATCACTCAGGCAGTCAAAATTGCAAGAGAACAAGTAAGTAAAAATGGGAGTGGTTGATTTTGCCAGTTTATTGTATTGGTTTTAAGAAAATAGCCACCATATTACAGGTAGTCCTTGATTTAAAAGTATAATTGAGCCCAGAATTATGTTCAGAATTCATGCAGTTATCATATAACCATATCTGAATTTACAATAATAATAATAATAATAAAGTTGGAAGGGACCTTGGAGGTCATCTAGTCCAACCCCCTGCTCAGGCAGGAAACCCTATACCATTTCAGACAAATGGCTGTCCAGTCTCTTCTTAAAAACCTCCAGTGTTGGAGCATTCACAGCTTCTGGAGGTAAGGAGTTCCACTGGTTAATTGTTCTCACTGTCAGGAAATTTCTCCTTAGTTCTAGGTTGCTTCTCTCCTTGCTTAGTTTCCATCCGTTGCTTCTTGTCCTGCCCTCAGGCGCCTTGGAAAATAGCTTGACTCCCTCTTCTCTGTGGCAGCCTCTGAGATATTGGAACACTGCTATCATGTCCTTCCTCGTCCTTCTCTTCATTAAACTAGACATACCCAATTCCAGCAGCTTTTCCTTATATGCTTTATTTGTAGCGGTTGTAACGTGAACCCTGTGATTGTAATGCAAACCCTGTAAGCATTAAGTAAAACTTGTGTCCTCAAGGACCATTTTTTGCCAGAATCAGAACTATATGCTAGTTGCTGGCAAAAAAAAAAAAGAGTAAATCGTGGTCATGTGATTGCGGGATTGTGCAAATGGCCGTAAATGTGGTCCACTTGCTGAGTGCCCAAAATACGATATGAGACTGGGGAGGAGAACAGCCATTGCGGTTTCAGATCTGGGTCAAAAGTACCTTTGGGGGTGGGTTCTTTGTAACTTTGAACAGTCGCTAAGCAATACGTCGAGAATTGCCTGTAATGATATTCAGTTTTAAAGGGTGAATCTTCTACCCTAGCTCCATTATGCTTGTACTGGATGCTCCTTTTATAATGGCTTTCAATGTTCTGTTTTACTGCTTGGGGAAGATCAGGAAAGTCATTGAAGTTATTAAGCGTTTTAATTATTTATGTCTTTAAGGTTTCAAAGCTGCTCCCAGAAAAATTTGCAGAGCAGATCATCAGAGTTTATTGTAAAAAAAAGGATACAAAGATAATTGAAGCTGCTACAAAATATTTTGTTCAGTGGTGTATGAATAAGGATTTCACTAAACCACGGGTAAGATGTTCATACATGAATGAAAGTACACTCATAATAAGACATCCTCCTGAAAATTTTGGAAAGTGTAATTCTTTTTTTTTAAAAGTTTTATTATTATTATTATTATTATTTTTAAACAGAGTTCGATAATAATTATTCAACAAAAACGTGTTGTGTGGGTATCTTATTCACTAATACGAATTAAATTCCTAATCCCTAAATCTTTTCTCTAACCATTGATAAAATAGGTCCCAAGTTTGAAAATATTCTGTTTCTTCTTTTTCTTTCAACCTTAAAGTAAGTCTGTCCATTTCCGCACAGTCTAATATTTTTTTGATTATTTCTTCTTCTGGTGGTATTTCTTCGTTCTTCCAATATTGTGCAAATATAATTCTTGCCACTGTTATCACATGTAGAATCAAATATGTACTTTGTTTATCAAGTTTTTCTGGCATTATACCTAGTTAAAAAAAATCAGGTTTATAGTCTATGTGTTTCTCTAACATTTTTTCTAACCAAGTGTGTATTATTGTCCAATATCTCCGTGCTTTAACACATGTCCACCACATATGATAATAAGTACCTGGTTTGTGTTTACATTTCCAACATTTATCTGACATGTTTTTAAACATTTTTGCTAATCTTGTTGGTGGCAAATGCCATCTATAAAACATTTTATATAAGTTTTCTTTGTATGAAGCTGACATTGTCAATTTATAGTTTCTTTCCCACAAACTTTGCCACTTTTCTAAGTCTATATTATATCCAAAATTCTTTGCCCATACTATCATTGTCTCTTTTACTTGTTCATCTTCCATTTTGAAATTTAATAAGAAATTGTACATTTTTTAAATTAACTTTTCATCAGAAATTAATAATGTCTGATCAAACATAATCTGTTCTTTGTAAAATCTATACTGTTTAATATCTTTATCATATCTGACTTGCATTTGTAAATGTGACCACCATGTTAAATCGATGCCCTGATTTTCCATCTCATGCCTGGATTTTAAGTTCCCTTCAGAATTTAGAATATTTTTGTATGTCCATATTTTATCGAGACTGACTAGATTTGGATGTACAAATGCTTCCATTGTTGAAAGCCATCCTAGTTTTTTCAAATAAATTTTACATTTTATTTTTTCCCAAGTTAATAATAATGCGTTTCTAATGTAGTGGTTTTAGAAGTATTTATATATTTTATTTTTTCCGTACCATAGAAAAGCATGCCAACCAAGCTGCAGGTCATGTCCCTCCAGATACAGAAATCTTTTATTTCTAAGAGTTATCCATTCTTTTTTCCATGTTAACACTGATGCTTGATAATATAAAACCCAATCTGGCAAGCCAAAGCCTCCATTTCCCTTGGCTTCTTGTAACATTTTCAATTTAATTCTAGCTTTTTTTCCTTGCCAGATAAATTTTTGAATTAGAGAGTTTAAATCTTCAAAGAATTTTTTCTCCAGTTTTATAGGTATTGTTTGAAATAAAAATAATATTTTTGGTAATACATTTATTTTCACCATAGCAATTCTTCCTAACATCGACAGTTGAAGATTCTTCCATTTTTCCAAATCAAGCTTTATTTGGTTTAACAATTTAATGTAATTATCTTCTTTTATTGTTGGAACATCTTGCTGTCAAATATATTCCCAAATATTTGACCTTTTTGACTATTTGCAATTCTATTTTTTCTGATAATTGCTTTTTTTGTTTATCTGTAACATTTTTAACTATCACTTTAGTTTTTTTTCTATTTATCTTTAATCCTGCTATCTCTCTAAATTGTTCTATCTTTTCCAATAGTTTAGGAATCGTCTCCCTTAAATGTACACATAAATATTTATTTCAATTGTCAGGAGAAAAGATGACAAAATATCTTAACAGTTTATCTGAAATGCAAAACTTAATTTCTCCATTTTGATTATTTGATAGGATGGTGATGTGGTTGCTCCAGAACTTACTCCAATGAAAAAAGGCTGGAACAAGGATGATGAAAATCAGGTTTCAAACATAAACAGTCCTGCTTTAAATTGTAAAACAAAACTTTTTTAAAGATTGAGTTAGTATATTCCTTCAATCTTGTGTGTTTGCATGTATCTTTGTGTGTGGATGTATTCTAGCCAAACTTTCTCCAAAAGATATTCTGTAAAATTACAGAGTAAGCCTGCACAATCCCTTTGAAAAACTGCAGTGGAAAATACCTGTAGACTTTTTCACAAAATTGTATATTATTGTGGTTTTGAGAAAGCTGTGCAAATAATTTATCAACACTATTTTAGTGTTAATTTAAGATAAACATCACTGTTCTATATAGCAAACTTACAAAAATACCTCAGGGTTTAAAAGTCAAGAAACTAAGATTTATAAATCATTTTTCTAAAATATTCTGAATACTTCACTGAACCCAGCATTGTTTTTATAAGTGTAAATTCTCTAAATTTGCACAGGGAGAGGTAACCAATTTTCATTAGGCTTTATCTTCTCCTGAACTGTTTGAAATGTGCCCCCCCCATTTCAGAGATGCTTCCTCAAGGGATGGGGAAAGGGTTTATAGTAAGTAGGCCTGAGTGATTTTTATTTATTTCATGTCCAGATTAAACCTTAAACTGCCGAAATGAGGCTACCTTTTTGGCTTTATCGTTGGCCAGAAACAAATCACTTTCAGTGCATTCTACTGGTAGTAATTGACAGACCAACAAATGGGCCAGACTCTGCCTCTCCCCACTTTCATATTGCATGTTGTTATCCTCCAGCAACCCCCTATTTGAGCATGTTGATCTTACTTTTAGGTACTTCCATCGTCAACTTTTTCAGTGTCTTCCAACTAACATAGGGAGATCAAATCCCTCAGCCATGTTCTCTTTTGAGATTATTTCTTGTTCCATAAATTCTGTTCTCCATCTTCTAATTTAGTTTTGCTCCTCCCATAAAACTTCCTAGATTTAAGTCAACGAGTTTGGGGTATGTATCCATTCAGAGGATGTCGGGGGATAATTCTCTCGTTTGGTTCTCAGTGTCTGCTGCTACTTCTCTCCTAATCCTAGGTAGAGCAATACCAGCAAGAGGGTACATTTTCTCAATTGGTGTGGGTTTAGAGCATCTGACAGTGATGTCAACTTGCTTTGCATGTGTGGATGCATTCCATTCTAGAGCAGCATATCCTGCTGCAGAAATACTCAGGTCCAAAATCGATGTCTGCAGTGTAGATGGCTGAGCCCCCCCCCCCAATGTATAATTTGTCAATTTCATGAAAATATTATTCCTTGCACTAACTTTAGCTTTAGTATTCAGGCAGTGTTGTTTAAATTAAAAATTACCGGTAAATCAAAAATTGGATTACTAATATTCACAAATATTCTTTCCACTAGTGCAAACCATAAACAGTGAAATGAACTAGTGAATAAAACCCATAACTTCCCATCTGAGTAAATACATAAAATAAAATTTGAGAGTGGGGAAGCTCTTCTGCTACTTGCTTGAAATTTATATATTTTCTATGAAATTATTCCATAATTTCTTAACTTTTAGATCATGACAGCTGGTGAATGTATACTGATTTAGAGCTAAATATGTATTAGCACAATAAATATTACAATATTTAAAGTTATGAATATTTTGATAATTGTTTTAATAAAAGAAACAACTATAAAACAATATAGGACTCATGCTTTCAATGAAACACAAGAAAATTATTTTGAACCATAAAGAGACAAAACTGTAAGAGGGAAGTGTTTCCAACTTCTCTGAAGCTAACTTTGAATGTATTTTTTATGTCTTGTAGTAATCAGATAGTATGGATTCTTTGTTCAGAACAATATGATGTTTCTTTACATTATTTCTGGAAACCAAATTCTACAATATTTACTTTATATATTAACGTAGCATGTTTCTGTTAATTACAAGAACTAATATTTCATTCTAAAGTATAATTCTTGTTTTAGGCCCATTCAAAAAAATCTGAATTCAGAAGAATTCTTCATTTTTTAATTTAAAAATATGATGTTGGCTACAGATTTGCCTTTCCATAACCCATTATTCCTGTGGTATGGAAGAAAGATATATATTCCCACTGAAAAAAACAAAAGTGATTTTCATCCATTTCATCTTTCACACCACTGATTTGAAGAAGGTTGCAAGGAATTGGGAGACATTCACCTCCTTTTTACATTGAGAATAGAATTTAACTAATAAAATACTCAGTCCAACCTAACTTTATATTTTATAGCCTGAATTTGAATATCAGCTGGTGAACATTTCATTCAGCAATAACATCTGCTGCTTTATGCCTTAATCTGTTTAAATTTAACTAATCTTTCTTCAATTTTCTTAAAAATATTCAAGCTTAAGCCAAGCTAGAACTTTGCAATTAAAATATAATATGGGCAGAAAATTATACTTATCCCTCAGTGGATTTAGAATATGGATGTATTGGGGGCGGGGGTGTTGTACATTTAATTGTTTTTGTGTTAGGAAAGCCTGAGGTTTTTTTCAAGGATCTACTGTTGCTGTTAGTTGCGAAGTCGTGTCCGACCCATCGCGATCCCATGGACAACGTTCCTCCAGGCCTTCCTGTCCTCTACCATCTTCTGGAGTACATTTAAGCTCATGCCTACTGCTTCAGTTAATCCATCCAGCCACCTCATTCTCTGTTGTCCCCTTCTTCTATTGCCCTCAATCTTTCCCAGCATTAGACGGAATCATTACAGCAAATCCTTATGGCAGTTGCTGGAACTGCAAACTGCTGCAAGCTCAGGGTTTATATGACCATGAGAAAGAAATTGTGAAGCTCCTAAAGACCTGCTTACCATATGGATTCAAACAGCATTTGGTCCAGCTGAGAGAATTTTCAAACGTTGCTCCTATTTGTAAATCAGGTTGTTCTTTCAGCTTCGGGTGTGAATGGTTAGTGAATTGTTCATGTTAATCCTGGGCTTCTGTATTAACTTGCGCTTTTGCGAAAAGAAAATTACCACCCTGCATCCTTTTTACACAGGAATATACAGATATCCATCAAAAGGAGGATGTGTCTTCCATTTTGTCTTCATGACCGCCATCCAGCAGACAGCCAAATGTTGTCCCCCCCCCTTTGCATACCTGAGCTTTCCTTCAGAAGAGGAATATAGATCTAAGCTTCCCTAATAAATGCTAACGGCAAGTTAACAAACAAGGTTAGATCTATGACCTCAATTGATTAGAGCAGGGGTGTCAAATTGCCGGCCCACGGGCCGGATGCATCATGCCGAAACCGCGTCCACCCCATTGCCGGCAATGGAAAAAAAAGTCACGATACGTTGCAACACGCCATGTGATGTTGCGAGTTTGACACCCCTGGATTAGAACCTTCCCACTTGTACTGTTGCCTGAAATTGATAAAACCTTTATCAGTTACATGCTGAAGGCTTTTGCCTCCTAAGCTGCTTCTGGGACAGAACCACAAACATGTTAGGCAAACAGCTGGCACTATTTACTAGGCACTATATACATTCATCTCAGTGTATATTCCCCATTGTGTGGCTGTTTACTCAGTTGTAATTCCTTCCCCTCCCATGAATGTAAATACAAATATTAAATAGCGTGTATTCTTTTTCCCCTCATTTGTCTTCCTTTATTTGTTCAGTTTTCTGGTAACCCTATATATGGATGCAAAATCATGATGCATATAAATGTTATAGAATGTTGAAATGTTCATAAAATGATGCCAGAAATGCAATAGTGAAAATTGTCCATATTACAGACAAGTTTCTGGAGACAAAATGTTGCAAATGCATTGCTAATAAAACTGAGCTTTCTATAATAGAAAGGAAAACACTAAAAAGTTTGATGTAAAACCCGAGTGAGGCTACATTGTATTAAAGAACAACTATCATTTACAAAGCTGCTTTTGCAGGCAAAAAAAAAAACCCTACAGGTCCTAAGATGCAAAAACAATAGTTCCTTGCAAGAAACCAACAGCAACACACTTTTGTATGTATGAAGCCATGAATACTGAATGGACCTGTCCATTTTACATCATCAGAGTTCAGCTCAAAAGGTGACTTGCTATGGAAAAAAATGATTGTAGTATTTCATTGCATGTGCTACCAAGCTCAGAGAGCACCAAGGACACCACAGTTCAACCCTGAGCTATAAATATTCTCTTCTTTAAGTATGGAGCCATTGTTTGTAGGCACTAACACATTTAGAGAAATATGTCTCTTTTAGAAGGTATTTGGGCATGTGAACACAACAAAACAACAATAGAAATGTGTTGTGATATAAATACTCAACTATTCCTAAGTATGGCAATTAAGTCATAGGAATTCCTATGAAAGTCTCTAGAGATTTCTCAAAGCATAAAGCCGAAGTACAGAATCAGGGTTGGAAGGGATCTTGGAGGTCTTTAGTCCAACCTGCTGTTCAGGACCAGGATCCTCTGGCTACCCAGACAATTGGCTTTCCAATCTTTTGCTTGAATGGAACAACCTGCAACTCCAGGAGGCAGCTTGTTCCACTGCTTAATAACTCATTGTCAGGAAATTTCTCCTTATTTACTTAATATTTTACAAGCAGGTAAAAATGTCTTAGGTGAAGCCTAAGAGCAATATGTTTGCTTCTATTATGAAAGTAGCTTGACCCATAAATGGGCAGGTATCTGTTAAAGCAAAGAACAACATCTTTTTATGTTACTTCCCCAGCAAGCAATAGTGGCAAATACGTTTACTGCTTACCAATTCCTAATAGGGTTGTTACCCAGACATCACTTCCTATCTGCACTACAGATGTGTACCACTGACCCGGATACATCCAAAGAACAAACTACTTTTAGATGCAGCTTACTTGAGAAGAGGCTGGTAATTGAGGGATATAAATATTAGAAAATTGGTAAGATTCTTCAGCTTTCTTTCTTGCCAATCTATAAAAGACATGGGGAATCCACAACAGGTTTATCCTCATTTGAGGAGGATTTGACAAACTGATGCAGGACTGCTGACCAAATCCTCTTTCTCAAGAGCTTGGAAAGTTTATGTGAAGAGATGTCTGATTTTTCTCCCAGTCTTCCAGTTAAGACAATGTCCAAACTTCTAAGTCTCGGATGAGGAATTCCTCTTTGGGTGATAATGCTTCATTATTGAAGGTTTCACAGGGGTGGCTTCCTCCATGGTTCAGATCTCCATCTAGCCAGAGTCCAAATTTACCACTGCATACAAGGCAAGAGATAGCACATAGAATAACTTCCATAGCACAAAACCTATTCAATGGTATGATACTGACTCATTTGCTGGAGTCCATTTAGTGCATAAGCTTTGCATTTGTTTTCTAAGTTGGGGTGCTGGATGGTGCTACCAGGTGATGGAAGCTATGCTAAATACAAAAAGCATTTTGCTTTTTATTCCAAGATCTTGTTTTGCTCTGGCAGAATTGTGACATACCTATCACTTTAACATTACTATTAAGAAAATCAAATGTAGAATTCTTTCATACTCTTGGAAACCTTGGACATTTTGGAGATAGTTTCAACTGCATCACTTGACATTCTTCCAACACTTGCTAGTGCATGAAAACCAAAGAGACTGGTGTGGAAGAGAAAATGCCCTAGCAGGGAACTTTGGCAAGTAATAATATTCACAACTTGGCAGTTATTCCAATGTCCAATAAAATGGCATGCATAAAAACTCAACAGCTGGCATGTCATTGGAATAACAAGAGTGTGAAGATAGCAAATAGGGGATAGGATGACATATTCAGCATGATATAACAGGACAAAGAAGTAAGGAAAGGGTGCTAGTGATGACTTGCATTGAGTAAAAAAAAAAAGAATCCACATTTTTAGGGCAATTTTACTGTTATAGATCATTTAAAAAAATAAATTACTTGTCTAGTGGCAGCAATGACAATGTCATTTATGAGCTACAAACATCAATTCATGATCTTCCTTAGCCATGCAAAAGAGCTAATGAGATTGCAATGCAGCAGGCATGCTGAACTGACAAATTAATTTCCTTATAACCCAGCTGTCTTTCAAAGCTACCTACCTGCCACCACCAATGGCTAAAGAGTCTGCATCTCCTTTCATGAAGAAGGTATTTTTGCCTGTCCATTTAAATACCTGACAAGGGAATCAAATGCATAGCATTAAGCAATTTAGGAATAAAACTATACAGGCTTCCTATAAAAAAAAAATCCCACTCATGTTATTTCCAGTGATAGCTTAAACCTTTTCATAGTGTGATTTAATAGATTGTATCTAATTGTATGTCCAGCTATTACCTTCCATGTGGACATGTATAGAAAGAAAGCATCATAGAGAGGTAGCATGCTGGCTGGACAATTCCTGAAAGCATCCTGATTTATAGTGCTGGTACAATTCACTGCTCAGTATATGAATCTATATTAACTCTCCCAACAGAAGACTGTCTACCTTCATTTGAAGATATTTAAAGAGGAAGAACCCATTGTCAAAGTCCTTTTGTTATTAACAAACTTTTTTTCTGACATTTCATTGAATAATTTCCACTGGGTGCATCTTTTCATGTTGTTGAAGAGTGCTATTGTACTCTCCTTTAATATTCTTTTCTCAAGGCTAAATATCCCAGTTCATCCAGCCTCTCTTCATAAGAGATAGTTTCTCATCTTGTTGCTCCTTAAATCTGTTTTAGATTGTCTGAATCTTTCTTAAAGTGTGGTGCCAGAAACAAACACAATACCAAAGATAGGGCCTGAATCATAAAGTGGAGCTCTTATTTTTTCTTGAACTTGGAAACAATTTTTATATTGATGCAGCCTAAAATTACATTAGTCGACTCTTTTCCCAACAATATCAAAATACTGACTCACGTTTAATCTGCACTTATTCAAATTATTTGTCCAATATGCTTTTCACAAATAATAAATTACCAGACTAGTTATATTCCATTCCATACATTTACCTATGCTTTCTGTTTCATGATTTCTGTTTTTTTTTTTTATTTATTCTTTCTTCTTCATCACAAGAAGAAATTCACATGTTTCTATTAAATTTCATTTTCCCTTAGCCCATTCACTAATCTATCAAAACCTTTTTGGAATTTACCAAGTTATATTTTGGAACCCAATAATATCACAGAATTTTTTAAAGTGTGCCCTTTATAGCCATACCAATTTAATGACTGGCAAAATTTGAATAACTATTGGCTCTTGAAGTTGTAAATACAAAAACAACTCACTCAACATAGGGATTAACATATGGAGTTTCAATCACCTTGAGTTGTGGAGTGAAAGAGAACAGAAATGTTTCTCCATTGCCATAAAAACAGCTGCTCACATGAATAGCTGTAGAAGAAAAAGCTCCAAATATCTGAAAAAGATACAGAGAATATGTTTCAGGATTCAGCAATTTAATCATGCCTATCTTTATGCACATTGCTCATCATGATAAATCATGTTCTGCTTAGCCTATTATATTGAATGAACCAAAATTGACTATTTATTAAACATGCTAAAATGTAGATCAATTCGGTCTACGAATTATTGAATTATATTTCTAAGCCATTTTTCTATTTTAAATCCAGTATCCTTTCTATTATTAAAATGTTGGTTACAAAATGGCCTAGGATTTTAAATAGTTGTTGTCAAACAATAATAAGACAACAACAGTTTGTTTATCATAAACATGAATAGATTTTATAAATGTGAACTGTTACATTTCTAAAGTGGAACTCAGCTTTCCAACAATCTGTTAAAGTAGTAGCTCAGGGGGCAGATTATGCCTTGGGTGGTGAAGCCAGGTACCTTTTTCTATCCATCAAGATGACTTGCATTACCTCCAATCTACACATAATGAGCTGTTTATTTATTTTCCGCTTTATTATTTTTACAAATAACTGTGAGGCGAGTTGGGCTGAGAGAGAGTGACTGGTCCAAGTTCACCCAGCTGGCTTTCATGCCAAGGCAGAACTTGAACGCACGGTATTCTGAGTTCTAGCCCAGTGCCTTAACCCAGAGGCCCCCAACCATGGAGAAAGAGTTTTCAGCAGATCAGAGGGGTGGTGGTTTTGTGTACTGCCCGCATCCCCTGGATGGGGGCTTCGCTTGTTTGTGCGGCTCGGTTGCTGGCATGCCATGGACTGGTGCTGGTCCACGGACTGAGGGTTGGGGACCCCTGCCTTAACCACTAGACCAAACTGGGTCTGCAATTATTATATCCATTGTAAAATGGATCTTTTCCTTTCTCTTGCATCTTCCCATTTCCCATTTCAAACCCTTTCTAAGTGATCAGGAAGATGTACTAAATATTGTTGACTGCTTCTTAATGTTGTGAAAGGAGAAGAATAATTGCCTAATTATTTAAAGTTGATTAATTAGACCTAATTAATTAGTATTCTTCTTTTCCATATCATCAATCTTACATATGTAAAGTTGTGATTTAGACCTATCTGGATTACCTGCCCATCAGTATCCCTGATAATCAATAACACAGGAGAGGCCAAGTTGCTCATGCTTCTATACATGGTCTTCAGACTAAATCCATCCCTTGCTGTACAGTAGACAAGGTTCCAAGGATAGGCAGTCACTCGCAGAGGGAGATGTGGAGTTAGCTAAGAGGGACCATATAAACAAGATCAATTTGCCTCATTTTGCAGTCTTTTCCTTTTATCAACTTTTCTCAGTTTGTTCATCTTTGGAAATGTTAGATTAGAATCAGCATGATCTTTGCAGGCTAGAAATTGCAGGCTGGAAAACACATAACTGAAAACAAGACTCCCTCATCCAGCATCTGGATTCTGCCTAAGCAAAAGTAAACATTCAATCTTTGCCAGAAATTAGTTCAATCCTGCCAGAAACTTGCCTATTTGTTTATTAGGGAACAAAATGGTTGGATTTACATACCACGCTAAATCATTGTTTATTCAAATGAATAAATCTCAATTTACACCCTAAGCCACAAAGTACAATGGCTGGAGTCACATAATGTGCTGTTGACAAGCTACATTGTGGGTTAGCATGATGTTTGAACCCAGTTCATGTGTCAATAAAACTTGCATCAGCTAAATGCATTGTCTGGAGGAAATGGGCTTTTTCCTATGCAATTCCCAGGGACAAGCAAAGAGGCTAAGCTATGATATCCCCATGAAAAATGTAAAATTCCAAAGCATAGAGAGAAAATTTATTTACCTGTTGGATTTCTTCTGTATGCAAGATGCTACTTTGAGCATTCAGTATAGGCTCATTCAATTCTTCTGCAACTTGGGATGGAACATCTGCATTTGTCCTGACTGAGTCTAGCCCATCAGTTTCCTCTTCAGGTTCTAGAGACAAAGTTTCATCACCCAGATTGGGCTGGCAAAAAACACATCATTAAATAAGGTGAGAATTCTCTTTTCCTACCTGGCCTATGGAACATCTCCCATTAAATAGTTGGATAAATCAGCCTATCATTACAAAAATAATTCTAATAAGGCAATGACATGTACATGAAGTTAGTGAAATGAGTAATTTGTCCATAACAAGCAATTTTAAAAAGTGTTGGGAATCTTAATTCAACAAGCTGTACTTTTTTCCATTAAGCCTTTAATAGTCTCATAAGAGGGAAGGAAGGATTGATTATGATTTATGTAATATTGCATTAGTCCATCCTTCCTATGAATCTATTTCTGTAGCCAGAATGTTTTCAAAGCCAGCCTAAAATTTGCATTGCATTGGGAAGTCTTCAGGATTAAACAGATTTGCAGTAATAGTTACTGCATATTCATTTTCCTTCATCTATTCAGTATTGCAATGAGATTTCTGCATAGGATGACTAAGACCTTTTCCAAACCTTAGAAACATCCATTCATCTGAAAGCCATTACAAATGTTATTAAGATTTGTATGTATGTTTGTGTATGATGTGTATGCAAAACCTGTACCTTGGCTGAAAAGCTGGGGTCAGCCACTCAGACCCACAGCTATTGGGTTCCAGCCTTGGTTTCGTAAGCCAGAACCCAGCCATACACTTACAAAATATCTGCGTGGGGCTTCACACAGCTTGGACCACCTCACCAGATTTATTAATACCACTTTACAATGCCTTGGTAAGGCCACACTTGGAATACTGTATCCAGTTTTGGTCACTACGATGTAAAAAAGATGTTGAGACTCTAGAAAGAGTACAGAGAAGAGCAACAAAGATGATTAGGGGACTGGAGGCTAAAGCATATAAGGAACGGTTGCTGGAATTGGATATGTCTAGTTTAATGAAGAGAAGGACGAGGGGGGACATGATAGCAGTGTTCCAATATCTCAGGGGCTGCCACAAAAGAAGAGGGAGTCAAGCTATTTTCCAAAGCGCCTGAAGGCAGGACAAGAAGCAACGGATGGAAACTAATCAAGGAGAGAAGCAACCTAGAACTAAGGAGAAACTTCCTGACAACAATTAACCAGTGGAACAACCTGCCTCCAGAAGTGGTGGACACTGGAAGTTTTTAAGAAGAGACTGGACAGCCATTTGTCTGAAATGGTATAGGGTTTCCTGCCTGAGCAGGGGGTTGGACTAGATGACCTCCAAGGTCCCTTCCAACTTTATTGTTATTATTATTATTATTATTATTATTATTATTATTATTATTATTATTATTATTATTATTATTATTATTATTATTATTATTTCCCCCCCTCTCATGTGATTAACTTCCATTGGCAGGGTGGATCAGGACTTCAATATTTGACTTTGGAAGACAATTAATTGTAATACTTCTTTTATGGATTGTTAATCTCTAACTCTGTTAGCTCTCCTTCTGAAATTCTTATCTCCTTTTCCTGCTGAATGTTTCATAGGTCAATTGGTCTCTATACTCTACTAGATTGATACACTGTATATGTATGTCAAAGCTATCATCAGTCATGAATTGGCATTGGACATAACCTATTCTTTGTGGAATAAAAATTCAGGATACTCTTTCCCCTTGTTTAATGATCACAGTAACAATCTGTACTTCCTGAATGTATTATTTAAGAATTCTATGGTATCGCAAGACTGAGTTAATACTTGATATAAAATATAGTTTATCTTATGGCAAATAATGATAAAGGAAATTTATATAAACTCTATTATGTGATCCCATATACTCCTTCCCTCAGTTTTGTGGGTCTAACAACACTCCATCACATACATACATGCACATAAACATCCCTCAGCTTTGTATAGGTAACAAGCACGGGTATTCTTCACTGAGCTATTTCGGTCATTCCCCCAGCTGTTTATTATTATTTTTTTTCCATGTCATTTTTACTATCAATGACATAATCTGAACATCAATAGTAGAGGACATGATACTCTGTCATTAAAACAGTGGGAAGAGAGGGAATCAAAATTCAGAACACACAAATAAAAACTGATACTGATGCTATTTATTTTGCATTTTTCCTCCAAATTTGGTGAAGAGAAGATACTAAGATACTAAAGCTCCATTCATTTCCAGCTTCAACACAATGTGATTTCATGACTTATAGTCATGGGGGACCTCAACCTGCCATCGGCGGGTGAAATGTCGGCGGCGGCTCGGGAGTTCTTGGCCTCCATGACGACCATGGACTTGACCCAATTAGTTCATGCCCCCACTCACACGGGAGGACATACACTAGATCTAATTTTTGTCTCTGGCCAGTGGCAGAATGATCTGGAAATGGGGGAGATAAATAT
>NW_015386550.1:356389-381973 GCF_001527695.2 Protobothrops mucrosquamatus
GCCGGCTGGCGACCCCAAGGGGGAGGGCCTTCTCTGTGGGAGCTCCCACCCTCTGGAATGAACTACCCCCAGAGATCAGGGTGATCCCTGATCTCCCTTCCTTCCGCCGCGCCCTCAAGACATGGTTATTCCAGCTTGCAGGACTGGCCTAGGGGAAATTTTTAGTGGGGGTTTTAAAATAATTTTAAATTATTTAGACGAATTATTAATATTTGTTTTTTAATCATGTTTTAATCTTTAGTTTTGGTATTTTGTATTTTTATCTGGTTGTTAGCCGCCCTGAGTCCGCAAGGAGAAGGGCGGGATATAAATATAAACAATAAATAAATAAATAAATAAATAAATAAATAAATAAATAAATAAATAAATAAATAAATAAATAAATAAATAAATAAATTAGGAATTGCCATTATTCTCCAGAATAGTGGGGTGTATTTTGAAGTCAAAATCCAAGATACCTGGAAGGAAACCCTTTACTTATAGTTAATGCAACTTAACCTGTAGCAGCTTCTTACACCCAAAGTCACAACTGATTTCAAACACAGAATTCATTTATCCAACAGTTAATTCTTCACATTTAACTATTTACTACTAGCCCTAGGTTCTAGTTGATTCTGCAATGTTTTTTAGCCAAAAAGCTCCAAAACAAAATTACTGCTTGACCTTGAAGAGGCTTCCCCCTTTTTTCCATTTGGGATTATATTACTTGGGAGTAGACATCTTTATGCAGAGTGGCAATATATTTGGTGTGGGAAAGAATTAAGTGACAGAAGAATGTCTAGAACCATTAGGTCAGATGGAAGTTTCACTCTGCTTTTCCTTTTTCCATTTGTACCCTAATGCATGCCCAAAAGTACGTACCAGAAGAATGTAACGGCAGCGTGGAGTTTTCATTCTTTCTGTTATTGTCCAAACCAGAGTCCTGGACAGGAGTGTTTTTTACTGGCAGGGCGTGGGTGGAGAGCAGGTGTCTGCCGATAACCTGTGGAGAACACTCCTCTGTAAACACTGTGTACTTTATCCCTTCTCTCAAGAAGCTAATCTTCCTGCTTCACAGCTGCTGTCATCTAAGATAATAGGAGACAAATCTCTTAAAAATCTTTTCAGTTTTTTATTTCCAATCTGCAGCTTTACAAGAGTGTGGATGTAGATCAACTGGCCATAACTGCCAGTATAGGTGGGATGAACTACAAAAGGTCAAAATTGTTCCCAAGCTAATTTATCAAAGGAGAAATGAGCAGGGAATCTTGCAGAAATGTATTCAGAGATGTAGAAATCCATTAGTGGATCCAGAATATTAAAAATCAGGAGAAAAATATATCTGATTAAGCATTTCTAAAATATGTAACTTGATCAAAAGTGCCTCTTCCAACTTTTTTTTTATCTCCCTACCACCTAAAACGTTTGACCAATTTACAGTTTCTAGAATGTAAGAATAATTCTTGTTCTTCCCACTGGGTTCCTGCTCTTTTCCTTTTTCCAGCCCCCCAAACCCATCAACACTACTTGGCTTTTACTGAGGCTAGGGTTGGTCCTCTTACAGAACTCCTGGCAGTAATATAGTGTATGTTGAATAAGAACTTGCTGCCACAGACCTTTTTAATTCATTGTTAGAAGGTTGGTCAAAATGTGGCCAGAAATCTACATCTATTCTGGTTTTTTTTTTAAATCTAAGATTAAGGAAAATTGAGATAATGGTGTGGATGATCCACAATACTTCTTAAGTCCTATCCAACGGGCAGCCAATAGTTTTGGTTGAGCTTCAAGCAAACATATTAATGATAGGTTAAAAGGATCCTTTTCTTGCCCTCCCTTTGCCATCTATCAGAAATGATGGGGAGAATGAAATCTGTGCCTAGAAGTCATTGTGAACTCAGGCTGGAGAAGCAGCAAAGAGGCAGAGACCCAACTTTACATTCTGTAGAAAATCTGCTGTCTTAAAGCATTTTCCATAGAAATGAGACTGGTGAATGAAACGTAACTGTTCATGCTGTGAACTCCTGTCTTTTGCTTATCTTGTACATGTGCTCCTTTACATCTTAAAAGTGGGGCATAATATCGGCTGTATTGCAATTAATGCCAAGGCAGGATCTTTTAAAGAGCAATTTATAGCAACCACCAAACTACACTATGATTTAGCATTCTAATTGCTGCCATTCTAAGGCTACTAAATTTAGTGAGTTATATCTTTTGGAATAGGCGTATTTGATCCATGCCTCTGGGTGGTTAATTATTTTATACATTTATATCTCATTAAATGTCCAGGCATTCAATATTAGCATTCTCTATCCTTCTAACAACCCTGGGAAATCGGCTGAGCTGGGGAGGAGGGGCCGGTGGCACATAGCCTCAAGAGTTACACCAGGTATAATGACCTTCCATCTCTCAATCAATTCCAACACTAATTAGACCCACTGGCCTCATGTTACATGAATTGCCACAGCATAGGCAGGTTCATGACACTATGTCCACAGTCCTATTAACATAAGTAGCATGGTGACCATTTGGTTCTTGAGAAGACATTCACTTTTCATACTAAGAATGCAGTGGAAAAATCACATTTCAATTGTATGGAACTACCTATTTCTTTTCAAACAACATAAACAGAAGCCCTTCTGAACATTTGATGAATATGGATGGGATCTATTATGTGTGGGCCATCTATCATTTTCCTGTTTGTTTATGTCCTTCAGACATAATATCTGCTCTTCATTATTGTGGTATTCTAAAATATGTAGCAGCAACAGAAGTGGCATAAATGATGAGTAATTTAAGGTCAAGATTACCAAAATCTAGCATGAGTGGAACCATAGCTTCCAGAGTGATTGTCTCAGCATGCACTCCAATCCTTTTGGATTAACATCTCAACCATTGCGGGTCTTTTTCAAGGAAAGTTTATGTATGAAAAGTAATGGTGCCATTCAGGAATAATTGAGAATAATGGTATGAAAAGAGAGTTCCCCAAATTGATTCATAACCTTTCTGCTTCTGGTTAAAAAAAAAAAAGAGTCTCATATTAGTATTTACCCCAGGAGTATTTGGTAGGCTGCATTCCAGAATGGTCTTCCCCCTAAGAGCAGGGGGCATATAGTTTAAATGATTCAAAGATGAGCAGCCATTATAAAAAAAAGACCCGCAAAGGATACCATGGAAACATGCAAATTAATATGCTTTATGAGTCATGTGAATCATTGTCTTATGGAATCAAGACATGGCCTTTTGAGGTCAGGGGAATACAGTGTTACATATGATATTGTTTTTACAGTAGTGTTGGACTTCATGGCTTCCATAGTAACCATGAATCTATTCCAATATGCTTTTAAGCGCAACTGTACTTTCTCTGAAAATGGAGAGCCGTTCCTATAAATCTGTCCCCAAACATCTGTCACTCTCTGGTGGGTTAGCAGGATTATGAGTATGGTCAGTTGTACCATTAGACAAAGTACAATAGTCACACTCAGACAGTTACTGAGAGGAAATAGCAGGGGGAAAAACATGGCTTCAAATACAAGGTGCATAATCTCTGAGGAACCATCAGTAAAAGCAACTTGTTTTGTTTTCACCCCTACCAGCAAAATGTTTTGACCTAACCCTGGAGCTTTGGAATTTGACTCTGAGGTTAAGCTCTATCTCTAACATAGTTTATAGACAGTAGAACAAAGGAGAGTTGGAAACAAAAGTCTTTATGTGCACATAACTTATAACAAGGCATAAAGCCATGGTTCCTCTCATGCTAGACTGACAATCTTTGGCAGTCTAATGCCTTCCATATGATAACTCCCAATATTTCCTGGTAATTCCCAACCAGGAAATGGAAGAGGGATGTCAGAAACAATGTGCTGTGTGACAATGTTTTAGTAAGCAGATTAAGTCTCTTACTAGCTCTTTTACTTGACAGTATGGACTGTCATTGGCTGAATATTTGTATTTATCCGTTGTAATCCAATGCAATTTGTCTTGAATTCTGCGATGTTTTAACAGGTTTTATTTTTATTTAAAAAATATGAAATAGATTTTTAAACTTTATGTTCTAAGTAACTTGACATATTATCTCTGACATTGTCAAATGCAAGGTGCATAATCTCTGAGGAACCATCAGTTTCCTGGCTTGTAAACATTCACTTTAAACTGGTAGCATCTGTGATTCTGTTTCCATTCGCACAGCAGATTGATATAATAAAGAAGCCATCATAGAGCTATGTTTTCTGTATAGTCTGAAGAATGGTAGCACAATAGTTCTCTAATTGTTTGTGTTGTTTTACTTAATTTAGGGGGCTTCTCTTCATCTGACTGATTTGTAATTAACCTAATATTGAAAGCCCAGTTAATTCTAAGATGACAGTTTAGTCTGATAGTAGTCATCTGGAAGTAAACTCAATAGTATTTACTTCTATGTATGTACACAGAAACGTATCCTGCTACATAATGGGTGAGGTATGAACTGGAATTTATTCTAAATTAACAGCATACTTTTTTTTCCTCCCATACTAATTTTACAAGGGTAATCAGCATCTTAAATACATCCTCCTCCTATGGCAACTTAATTTCAAAAGATCTAATTTTGTTCTCACCTTCACTTTCTATTTTTCCACTTAAAGAACTAGTCACATAATGTAAAACAATATTAAAACCATAGCCACATACATTTAGTTATTTACTAGCAGTATACTTACATTAGGGTAAATTGGCTTCCTTGAGAGTTATCTTCTAAACATGTGTGGTGGAGCCCATTCAAAGGCCTGTATCCTTTGCTTATTTAATGCAATAAAGTTGAGGAATCATCAAAAAGAGAATTAGCCTTACCAACGATGGAATATAGTTGTTTCTGAATCTTGCAAAGCTCAGGGGGACTGTGAATTTATATCTAGCCCTGTCCAGCCCAACCTGTCCAATTTATCATCTGGGTCAACAGGCTGACTGCCTGCCCCCAGGTCATTCTGGTCTGATCTCATTATTTTGGGATCAATAGTAAAGTTGATGCAGGTGTTGCTATTTGTAACAATGATGTTGCAAGTCATGTATTGCCTGTAAACCTCCAGTGATGATAAGGCTGAAAACTGACACATTTTTTCCTCTTTATCTCCAACCTCCTGGAACTGTTGACAGTTATTCACTTGTCCCCCGGATGACAACTTCCATGTTTGCTTTGTAAGTCTAGAAGCAAGTTATTAAAATATGTTGATTCAATGGGACTAATACAGTTGAAATCCTGTTGATCAGTTTGGTAAAAGATCACGGGTACTCAAAGAAGAAGAAAAAAAACTATCAAAGCCATACAATCACTTCCATTGATTGTTAACGGTGCCAGGCTTTCAATCAAAATTGTATCTATATACTTAAAGGCTTTGAGGCACTAAGAAAAGCAAGAACAGGGGTGACTTCTGCTTTGTACCTCCATCTGTTCTACTGTCCATCTTCTTCCCACCCATCCATGTCTGTTGCTTTAGTAGGAATTTTTATTCTTTCTGTGCAGCAGAAAGATGGAGTGAGTAGACAAAACAGGTAGAAATTGAGAGTAAAGTACAGCAGTTTTTACTTTTCAGGGTATATATTCTCAGGTACTGGTGGAAATTAACACACACTGCCCAGCTGATATGCAAAATCACAGATTTTATGTAGAAAATTACTCTTGCAAAAATATATTTTTACGTTAAAAATAGTTTAAGAGCTTTTGAAGAAAAACTTGGTTCACATCGAAAGAACCCTAACTGTTGAAATCAGTGAAAAAGTTGGTCATGGGTAATTTAAGTACTTCTTGAAGTCAAAATAATGAAAGCATAGCTAACAACTTGGATTCACAATGTTGTAATTTTAGTCATAGCTTGCAGCTATTTTTAGACATAGGAACAACACATGGAAGAACTGTCACTCATTGGAATGAGTAAGTGATATGTAGGAAAGGATTTTCCACACTACATTTGGTTGGCCAGATATGAAGGATAATGGAGATATTATCTCGCTGTTCATATGTTTGTGTGTACTTACGCACTTTTACAGTTTATTATTCTGTTTTGTTTTTAAGTATGTTGTAACCTTCCTTGAGTCTTTGGAAAAATATTAGTGAATCCATATGCATAATATAACTCATATGACTTGTTGTGGTTATGGAATTAACTACTTTAAAACATGTTATTTGCCATTTCATTTCAGATAAGGAAGTTGCAAAATATGCCACCCCTCCCATATCTTTTGTTTACTATGTCCTTGCAAGGTGCAATTCATGGGAGCAGAGGTAGAAGAGGCCTCTGATTAAGATCTTGAAGACATTTTGCTAGATGAGCCAATGTTTTCACTGGCCATTCTTTGCTATAGACAAGAAGTTTTCATTGCTCATAGGTACTCAGTGGTGTCTGCATCCCAAATGCCAAGTAACCTTCCTGATCCTGGGGCTTTGCAATTGTGGTGGATTCTTTAAAGCCACAACTCATTATCTGTGCCATCACTACCTTCTGTAGCTTCATAATTGCTGAACAAGGACAAACTACTTCATAGTAGTAGCTAATGGGTCAAAATATTTTAGGTTTCCATTAACATACCCTGAATCCACTCTTTGGTTGGAAAGTATAGAGCAGCTTTCCTAATATCTTCCACAAGCATTGTGGAAACACTGATTGTGGGACACATATTGACGCAACTGTGCAGCAGATGTATTGTGACATCAGAACACATGAGTAACTGACATCAGTGGAAGCACAAAGGTCTAAGATTATATGAGGGAAGAGATGACAAGAATGGACTAATTTTCAGGGGGGGGGGGAAGAGCATGCAGTTTGGATCACCTGCAAAGCCTCAGTAGTGGTTTTACTTAAGAGTTCAGGAACTGGTATTATTCCTAATGCACATGTAGCCACTGTTTCTGAGGGAGCTGCAGGTGAGCCTAGAACTCTGTTGGGAAAGAATCCAGAGGGACAGCATCAACCATTTGCTTCTGCAAAACAAACTGCATTACAGCGGAACATTTCAAGGACATGTTCAAAACAAAGAAGGCATTCTCTTTAATTGTATTCATGGGTACAAACTGGGCTTTAAATATATAAAGGCCATATAGACAGAAGCACAGAACTGGAAAATGCTAATTAGCCCATCAAGTTCAACTTCTTGCCTAGGGTCAAAATCCAAATTAAAGCACCCCATCTAACACCTTCACCAAATGTGTTCAAACACAGGATAGGGGCCCGTGTAAAATAACAGATGGCTGCCCAGCCTTTGCTTGAACATTTGGTGAAGGAGAATCCACCTCCTATCTTAGTAATTGGTTCTACTGACAAGTGTTCTTACTGTTAAGGAGAAAGTTAAGATATTCTTCCAGATAGCTAAAGCATGTTATTACATACCCTCTATGTTCAGTATCTCTTCAAAGGACTTTACTTCTGATGTTCTGATCATCTTCATTGCTCTTCTCTGAAACTGGTCTAATTTGTCTAAATCCTGCTTAAAGGGTGCTACCAAGAACTGGACACTATACTCAGGGTGGATCTTACCAAAACAGAATAAAGAACTACTATTTCCCATGATTCAAAATTATAATTCTAATAAAACTGCCTTTTTTGCAGTCCCATCAGCCTGCTAATTCGTATTCCATTTTCAATCTATTTACTAATCCAAAATTGTTTTCATATCTACTACTACCTGTTCTATATCTGCACCTTGGTTTTTTTGAAGTATATAACTTTATGATTTTATAATACAACTGTGATCCATTGGGTCATCCTTTGAGAAAAAGTAATACAGAATGAACATTAAATGTTAGGCTCACCTTATTTTTTTGTTTTACCCCAATGCTGGACGGCCCCATGATCATCTAAGTATATATCATAGAAATAAAATAATTGTACTGGCAAATGAACTGCAATAATAAATCAATATTTGCTTCCTAAACAGATGATCTGAAAGACCCACTGAAAAAGCACTGGGAACAAGAATCTGACTTCCTGCTGGTTTTCCATTGACTTGTCTGAATTTGGCAGGGAGCATCAGAAATCTCAACCACATGATTGAGGAGATGCTGCAACAACTAAAACTTTGCAAATAAAACTTATCTGAACATTGTGGGCGTTTCAATACTACAGGAGTCATCAGATTTTTTTACTCATTCTTTCAGATACCTTGATTCAAAAAAATGTTGCTCTAAAATGCACCATTTGCACTAACTTGAGGGTACAAACAGATAAACACAGTGAGAGTTTTAGTAGAATATAATTCTGAACCCTTATGTCTCATGCCTTAACCTTCTTTTGAATTTGATTTTTCTCTAGTGTACTCAAACTACTTTCGAATATTTTACAATATTAGGTATCCTACCAAATTTTGTATTACCTGAAACTCTGATAGTCATTCACTTCCCCTCTGAGGCACTGTAAAAATATTAAAGATTACAAGGCCCAGGTACCTCTTTCTGCAGTTTGATAAGGAACCATTAACATGCACTCTTTAGGCATTATATTTGAGCCAGGCATTATCCACTTGTTTGCCATGCCAGCTAGCCTTCACATGACTAACTTGCAGTCTTAGCCCAAATTATATCCCAAGAAAAGTTAAATTTATGCAACTAGTAAATTTTGAAAAACTAAACAATAAATGGCTTGAGCACCATCAGTTCTGGTACTTACCTGTTTGGATATTAAGACCTGCAAGCTGGGGAGACAGAGGATCCCCCTTGTTTCAGCAGTTACCTGAGCAAGCACTCCCTCCTCTGTCACTCCCAGATTGTCCCTACTCTGCTTTTCAAAAGGCTGTTTAAAGAATTATTTTATATTTATTGCAGGTTTTGATCTTTTTGATGGATAAGTTCATTTTAAAAATAATGTTTTATTCATTTTAATAATGTATTTTTAAAAATTGTCATATTTTCAAATAGGCAGTAGAACACATTTCTCTTTACTTTTCTCTATACTTTCTGTGATAATCAAGCGCAGCCAAATCGACCAAACCTACCAAAAAACCAACAACATCTTCACAGACATCCGATTCACGATAGAAACTGAGAATAACAATGAACTGCCATTCCTGGATGTCCTTGTAACCAGAACCACCAATGGCCAACTTCTAACATCTGTATACAGAAAGACAAAACACACAGACCAAATCCTCAACTTTCACAGCAACCACCTCAAATGCCACAAACAAAGTTGTGTCAGAACACTTTTCAGAAGAGCAGAATCCCATTGCAACACAACAGAAGCCAGATCAGCAGAACAGAGACATTATAGTCTTTGAGAGAAACGGATATCACGAAACTTCATCCAGAGATCCCTACACACAAATAACACAAACGTCCCAAACAACACAACAACTACAACAGGAACAGCAATGACCAAACAAATCACAATTCCTTACATACAGAACATTTCAGAGATAATAGCAAGACTACCATTCCAACACGACCTCACAGTAGCCCACAAACCAGCCACAACTCTCAGACAGACCCTATCAAAACCTAAAGAGCCAACAGAAACAAATAAAAGATCAGGCATCATATACCAAGTCCAGTGCAACAACAGTAAAAAGAACTATGTGGGCCAAACAGGAAAAAAAAACACCTCTATCTACCAGACTGCATGAGCACTTCCTGGCTATCCACGAGGACTCAGAAGGACACAAGTTTGAACTTACTGGGACCACATTTATAACTCAAGCCAAGTCAAGGAGAGAAAGATAATTCCTTGAGGCCTGGTTCTTCACCAACCAATTAGTGAACAGATACATAGACATTGATCCCACCTACCAACCACTGAGAGCGCAAAAGCTACTTCAACTGAAATACCGGAAGCAACATACCAAACAAATCAAACACAATTCAAACTGACTGAAGATGTCCTTCTGAACGGAGGAAAAACGTTTGCAATCTAATTATCAAGCCCGGAGATCAAACCAACAGCCCAACTTTTCTCTCTATATATAAAAAGCATAGAGTATTTTTATGTGTCTGCTTTGGTGCATCATTTGTTCTTCTCTGTGACAAGTGTAAATATTTACAATGTACAGAACTATAAACAGAATGTGTGTCTGCCATAGTTTGTGCAGACTATGGTCCTTTAATAGCTTTGCGTATATACATCAAACTGATGGTACCTGTTTCATCTTTTAAAAAATCTTCATCTCTTCTAATTCAAGGATAGCTAATTTCAAGTGATTTGCTAAATAAGAATTTCACAAATTCTTATCTGACACACACATGTACATCCCCATACTTCTACTCTGTAAGTAACTTTATGCTTGGCGAGCACAAGTTAAAGGCAAGTGAAGAGAAGAAAAATCTTACCACATGGGGCCATAAATATTGATCTCCATTACTCACATCTAGAGAATTCAGTGAATGCTGCCCACAGTCACTTCTGCCCTAATCACCTCCCATTTGGACTCCTGTAAGATTCCTTCCATGGGGCTTCCTTTGAAGAGCTTTTGGAAGCTACCGCTGGTACAAAATGCTTTGGGGGCTGCATTGATTGCCAATTGGCTTGCGGGTGTGATCCAAGGTACTTTCCTTTTAGAAAACACTGCAAATGTGATGTTTCATTTCCGTCACAAGAACCTTTAATCTTAATAGTCAAGAGCAGTAAATACATCCTTCAGCAGAATGAATTTAGTACTGTAGATCTATCTTTCAAACTTTCACTAGATGGCAGCATTGGCAATAAGATGTTTTCTAATTGCATTCTCAAACCAGGGCAGGTGTACAATTCTGATCCAGATTCTTAAGCCAATAGACTCCAAGACAGGACATCAGTAATATTTTCAACTTGGCTTGAATGACAATATAAAGTTGGGTATCATTAGCATATTGATGGGTTATATTTCTCAGTGGTTTCATGTAAATGTTAAAAAAGTAATGAGGACAAGACTGAACCTTGGGGCATCTCACAAAGGCACATTCACTCACCCGACCCTTCCTTCTTTAGAAGCACTAACTGGAACTACCCATTAAGAAAGAAACAGAACCACAGCACCACAGGGCCTCCAATGCCCAATTTTCACAAGCAGCCCAAAAGAACACTATGGTCAGTGGTACTGAAGACCACTAAAAGGTCTAATATGACCAGGAGGGGATACTTCCCTAGTCTAGTGGAATATCAATGCTTCCTCTGACCCTTGTCCAAGTATGAACACTACCTGAAAAAGATGCAGATAATCTGCTTCCTCTATGACATTGTATAGTTTCCCACTACTATCGCAACAATTCAGCCACTATAGTTCAGCCACTAATTTTGAGGCCCATTGAATAAGCATGATGGTGTGGTGAGCAATGTGATACCTGCAGGCAATGTAATCCACATGATTCTCACCGAAAATAAAAAAAATCAATTTAAATACTTAACTAAAATGTCTAAAATATTTTGAGATTATTATTATTATTATTATTATTACTATTACTATTACTATTACTATTACTATTACTATTATTGTTATGTGTGGAAGTGCTCTGCAACAATGGGCTGTCCTTCTAAACATGTATCTACTGCTATTCCAATATAACATTAGATACATATCCAAACCCCCTCACCAGTTTGATAGGTTGGTGGCTCAGCAGAGGGCACAGGATGAAGCAGGAGGGAGCATAACAAGAGTCAGCTAAACTTCCTCCCTTTCTCTTTGTACTCAGGTGCCCTCCTTTTGTTGATAGATTGCTATGAAGATTAATTGCAAGATTGCTAAAAGTTTGCTGTTCCCTTCGTTGCTGCTCTTGTGACATGCAATGGGAACAGCAGGAGAGAGTGAACTTTGTGGTGATCTTGCTGATGATTTGTGTGGCTAATATTCTGCTATAGAAGAAAGAGCTGAGTTGGCAAAATTGAGGCACAGAAGGTAATTTTTCAAACCTCACAAACAGCAGTTGGAAACAGTCAATGGACAACCAAGGCTAACCAAGTATTCACAGCTGGGACAGAAAGGACTCTTTAATCAACAGTGATCAATAGTAACAGAAATTACTAGCCATTCAGCACACCCCAAATCAGAAGCCTGAGGTAGCCATCTCACTCACTCAGATGGTGAGTCTGGGCCTGCAACAGTTGGCAAGCAGGGTGCTGAGCTAGCTAATTTATCTTTCAAAAAAGCTCCCTCAGGGCTCCGTTGCCATCTGGCAAAAGTGTAGATTCAACCTGCTTCCTGCATTTTGCCCTCCTGATTTGTTTCATTGTTTCATTATGTATCCCAGAGTTATTCAGAAATGTCGTATGCTGTGAAATAGTTGTTGTGGGTTTTATGCAGTATTATGGGAAAGATGTCTTGGCAACAGATATCCATGATTATATTATATTATATTATATTTTGGATGCGGGCAGTCAGTCAGAGCAGATATAAAAAGGAAATAGGAACAGGATGTTACAGCTCTTTTGGCTTGGTACTGAAGCAATCCACTAAAAGGCACCATTAAGAAAGTGGAAAGTTTTCTAGAAAAAATAAATACTGATTAGCATCTCTGCCCTTTCATGACTAAGGATCTCTAAATTCTAAGCCAGGGGAAGGATGTATGTCTTGTTGTTGTGAAACTTCAGCCTTCCAATACTTTTAGGACAGGCATGTCAACTGCCAGCCTGTGGGCCGGATGCATCACTATGAAACCATGCCCACCCCATTGCTGGCAATGGGGGAAAAGTCGCGATACGTTGTGCGACGTCACATGATGTTGCGAGTTTGATATGCCTGTTTTAGGACATTAAAGCTACTAGTCTCTTCCAGAGAATTTTGGAAGATCTTTCATTGCCTGACATGGATATTAATTCACCCTCCAGGAGTTAAAGTTGGACCTTAGAATGCAATGCAAAAATCCAAATGACTGCCTATCACTTTGCCCATAGTCCCTACTGTTCCAATATCTTGTGTCATATTGCATACCACCTGAGCCTGCAATGGCAGGCATGCATACATGGAAGGGAGCTTCATTTAATGCATAGGAAGGTCTGTGCTCTGAAAGGATGACTCATTAAGTGCAGAAAGGAAGGAAAGGGAGAGTATGAAGTATCCCAGGAGCCCCATTATTGCTAGTTTCTAAATTACTGTCTAGTATTCAGATTTGTATTTAGCTGTGGTGGCACAGTGGTTAGAATGCAGTATTGCAGACTAATTCAGCTCACTGCCAGGAGTTCGATCTTCACTGGCTCAAGGTTGACTCAGCCTTCCATCCTTCCAAGGTTGGTAAAATGAGGACCCAGATTGTTGGGGGCAATAGGCTAACTCTGTAAACCACTTAGAGGAGGCTGTAAAGCCCTGTGAAGTGGTATATAAGTCTAAGTGCTATTGTTAAATGCTATTGCTATTTACCTGTTAAACTAATGAAGCAGCCATGCTACCTAATAGTCAGGTAGTAGTAGGAATTATTTTAACATTTTAATGCCAGGATTCATGTCCATTTTTTGTCATGGACCCTTAAATTAGACCTGCCCTCCCAAAATGTATTGTTCTCCCTGGTGTGGGAGCAACACTCTCATGAAGAATATGATTGGCTGATAAATAGTCAATTGTATATACAGTCTTCTATCCCTCTTAAAATAAAGATACTTGCTTGGGAATTCCCATTGACCTATTAAGGCTGACTGAGTCACCTCCTTGAAAGTGGGGAAGGGAAGTGCAGTAAAGTTGTCACACCATGGCTGTGGTGCGGCTAAGACCAAAAAAAAACACAAAACCCTAGTTATTTTTCCACAAAGTAGCATAAGATTGTTTAAGAATTGGGCTAGGGACAAATATTATGGGATAAAAGGCAGCACTGGAGTAACAAGGGCATTCTGGTTCTGATGTAAACAGTAAGCAAGAAAATAGCCTTATTCTGCAAACAGCATTGGGGAAGACAGACAGCCATCTCCAATATGATGCCTCTGTTTTCAGTGGTCTTGCCTAGGGATTGTGTGAGTTGAAATCCAGCACATTTGAAAGGCGCATTTTATCATTCCTCACCTGGCTCGTCCCTTAGACATCCATGATAGGGGTAGCAGTAGCTTTTAGGTGCACCAGTCTTCTCAAAGCTGGTATTGTCCAGGCATGGTATAGCCTACTATAACAACTGTAAGGAAAAGCATTTTGAGCCAGAAGTTTAACTGATTTTAGTGTGAATTTTACTAACAATTAGGCAGGATGAACAAGATAACATTTTTATGAGGAACAACAATGAGAATTAATGGGATAAAAATGAGTCATCTCCATTCTCTTGGTCTTATCTTTTTTATTTATATCTCTCTTCTTCTAACTCTCAAACTGGTTGCTTTCCTAACACTGCTTTTATATTGTTCTACACAGTGTATATGCAGGTAGTCCTTGATTTACAACCACAATTGGGACCAGAATTTCTATTGCTAAGCAAAGCAGTTGTTAAATGAGTCATGGCTAATTTTATGAACTTTTTTTGCCATGGTTGTTAAGTGAATCATTGCATGTCTTGCAGTCTTTAAGCAAATCCAGCTTTGACTTGGCTTGTTGGAAGCTGACTGGGAACATCACAAGTGGTGTTCACATGATCCTGTGATTCTGCAACTGTTGCAAATACATGCCAGTTGCCAAATGCTGGAATTTTGATCATGTGACCATGGGTATGCTGTGATGGTCATAAGTGCGAGGACTGGTCATCACTCATTTTTTTTACGTTACTTAACTTTATGAAACTTCAAATGGTCATTAAACAATGGTTGTAAGTCAAGGACAATCTGTACTTCATCTCATCCACTAGGGGCATCCTCACCTTTTATCCCAGACTTCTATGTTTGAAGCAATCTTTTTACTTCTCAAGTGTTGTGCCTTGCTGGCTAAAATTTCAGGGAGCTATAATTCCACACAATCTGGAAGATGCTGGTTTAGGGTGGCTGATTCAAACTTGGTTTCTGTTCAATGTTCAATGCTTCTTTGAACTACTACAAATACTATAGGGGAAAATTGTATTTATATTTTAAAGTACCTAGAGAAACACATGTAATAATTTGGTAATAACTTATTCAGTTGATTCCTCTGTGTATATGTGTGTGGTTCATGTGTGAGTAGAATGATCATTAATAATTTCCATGGCAAAGATAATTTAAATCAAATTATAGAATATGTGACTGTGTTTCAATTGAATATGTATTAATATCTTGATTGCCTATTGTACTGAATAGTCATGATAACATCTCTAATTACATGCTTATACAGTGTTCCCTTTTTTCCATTGTTTGCTGGAGGCATAAAAATTCACTTCCAGCCTACTGAAAATGAGACCTGCTTTAAGCATCCAAATACTCATTCACTCCTAACCACAGAAAAACAAACCTTAGCACTTTGGGGATTGCTCTTAGTAACACTAGAGAGTCACAGGAGGATTCATGGTGGCTAAAACTATATCACTGAGGTTTGACTCTTAGTATACAGAGCAGATATAATCTTCAGGATCTAGGCTTTTTACATGTGATTGACTAACTCCCATAATACCCCTCCTACCATGACCACTAAGCTTGCTGTTTGGAATTTATAGAATACCCCAATATATCCCAAAGGCTCTCAGATGGAGAAAGCTTAGTGTAAGCTTTATGCTAGTTCAATTATTTCATGCTATCTTGAACTTTTATTAAAGAAAAGCAAGGTATCGCCAGCTTCAAGAAGACAAAATCTAAATGAAAACATGTGGGAAGCTGATTACAGCTGGTCAGCTGTTGGTTATTAATGTGAGTAGCACTTCAGATCAGTTTGCTTATTTACTAGATTTATGGCAAAAGTAATTTAAAACATATTAGAATTCTATAATTAGAATGTTCTATACCTTGAAGCAGATCCTCTGGAGGTGAGCTGATGATAATGGAGATATAAGATCTAGTTCCTTGTTAGGGACTGCTTACTTTCCGATGACCCGTGCCATAACTCCCCAAAGGAAAATTGGATTCATGCAAACATTCTGCCTCAGGTATCTGATGGGCCCAAATAAGTTTCAGAGACTCTTGAGAAATTTCTAAGTAATCTGGAGGGCAAGTCTGTTGAGAGTTTAGTCAACCACTAGAAGACGGAGGTGATGGGGCCTCTTATCAGGATTGTTTCCAAGTGGCTTCTCCTTATGGCTCAATCTAAGAGAGCACCTTAGTTTACTAAGGTACTACATGAGGTAAAGATGAGAAATAAATCTGACTGGGCATGAATGTGCACCCAAATTTAGGGTACTCTACTCTAGTCATGATATACTTCTCCATCAGAACTCTGGGAGCTGCATTGTCTACCAGTCTGGTTTCAAATACAATCAAGATGGTTTGTAATAACTTATTAAGTCCTAATAGCTTGACATCGGAATATCAGGAAGACAACTCATTCCAGGTAGAATCTCCTTGCCAAAGCAAGTGATTAGAGAAACTATGCAAGAGTCTCCAATCCCATGAGGTACTGGGGGGAGGAATTCATGATGGTAGAATTGGGACTGGCATCATTTAAACAAGATTGTGGGAATTTGTAAAATTCTCCATCAATTTCTGTTCTCTTTTCACACAGGCAACATCACATGGGATAAAAACTAGGATAGTAATAGAAACAGAGTGCATAGTTAGTTAACTCATAACCAACGATTGGGATTACATGGCTGACTGGAGGGAACTAGTTAAACCTAATTCCCTTATAGATAATTAATCAATCATTTCATTTTTCCTGTTTCTACTACAAGTTGCCTCAGTTAAACAAGGTCGTCGTGAATCTGTACATTTCTATATAATACAAAGACATTGTGTGGGTATCTTGCTTTTAACCTAGTGCGTACCTTGTTTTGTACCTTAGCATTATATATAAAACTAGTGGACTTGGGTTGTTTGAGAACCCATAGTTTAAAATCCAGTCTTAGCTTGAACCTGTGGGAAGTCAGCTCCCCACCCCCAGAGAAGTAAATATTAAAAAGGCAGAATATTTCCTCAAAGGATTTTAAAAGGCAGAAAAGCATGCCCAGTTTTTCTTAATAGCCCCAAATCTCCCTCCTCCAAGCAGAAACCAGACAGAGGCCAGCTCTATAGAAATGTAGATTTGGTGATTCATTCAGAAAGACTTGAGCCAGGAAGCTTGGAGCTGATGAGATTAGAAAGACAAAGACCCCTAAAATCTTCATCCCCCATCCAAACTCTAAAAAAACATGACCATTAGGACAAAATAGGATTAACCCACCAATGCAAAAAAGGACACACTAAACCTCAGGTCAAAGTTCATGCCACAGGAACAGGAAACAACCTCAAAGGCTCAAGAAGGTATAAAAACCCATCACTCCCAGCTACATGTGGTCAGCTTTTCCCAGAATCATGCTTCTATCTGGTTTTGCTCTTCAACAAACTACAACCTTCTTTCTAAAGCAGTCTCCATTTGATTTATTCCCAGCTTGGACTGGACCCAGATGAAGATTTTTCGTTCAACAAACCCCATCACAGGTGCTTATTAAAGAATAGCTTATTGCTTTTTCATGGAACGCTTTAAAAAGAAAATGTCATCAGCTGATGTAAATAAAGAAACTATGCAGGGGGGGGAGTCATAGGGTAAATGACAGAATGTGATAGACTACCTTTACCTCTAAAGCTCAGAATTCTGAAACATTGGATTGGCTGAAAACCAGCACATTGTTCGAAAGACTCTTGAAGAATGTGGAGCCTTGTTGCTAGGCACAGATGTTGCCATGATAAGAAAGAGGAGTGTGCAGAATCTGGGGTAGTAACACAGCCTGTCTTGTTGCTAGGCATAAATGTTACTAGGGCAAGACAAATGGGAAAAGCATAGTAACTGGAGTAGCCTAAAATTCATATTCATTTGCTGAGTAACTTAAATGTTCTGAAACATTTTTTATATGGGGGTTACAGCTATTTGATAATGCATGTGGAAGAAATATCTTGACACCTATCAAGATCCTGTTGTCGCTGTTGCTATTGTCAGCACTGAAAGACTTTTTTAAAAGACAGGTTTCTCTTTCAGAAATCCACACCTCATTGGCTAAAAAAGAGACATAGATAAGTAGATTACAACAGATATGACAAGTTTTTAAATAACATTTCAAGCTTTGGGATTACAGTTGCTACTACCACAGTTGAAAATTAAAATAGTTTCTAGTCCTATTCAAAACAGTATATGATATGTATCAATCACAGGGAAAAATAAGCATGTTTAAATTCAGAGGTTTTTTTTACCAAAATATGGGAGTAAATGCAAGAGAAATATGATTTGCCTCCAACCATTTAGTGAACTAGGTGTTTAATGGGTTTCAGCAAATGGTGAAAATTCAGTGGTACCATCACAGTATAGTTTTAGCTCAAATTCCTGTGCCCTTTCAGCTGGATGGAAAGGAATGCAAGTAAAGCACATCCCGTCTAAAAAAAGATCTTTCAGAGAGAGGGAAGGAGAGAGGGATAGTCCACAGGTGAAGTTAATTTCTTTTCATTTGGTTGAAACTGGTATTAGACATGAACTATAAAAACTGATCTGTGCAATTCTGGGATAGATTAGTAGCAGTGATCCAGAATTCTGGACATATTAATTGAATACTCTTAAGATAAACAATTCCTGATGTAGTTCTTCTTGGGAAGCAGTTTGAAGAGACCCTAATGAAAAAAAAAGACCCAACTATAAAAATAATAAGTAATTACATGTAGACATAACTCTTCCTTGTTATTTCTAATTCTGACAACTTTATTCTTTACACTTTTTTGTAGTTTTCAGTGCTACCCTACATACTGAAAAACCTCAGGGGCTGGTTTTGATTAAGTCTCTTAAGTTCTGTTAACAATTTAGTTTAACAATGGCGAAACATTCAAATCACCATTCAGACATAGTCAATTTTGTTTAACGACATTTACAAATATTGTGGCATAATTGCCAGCAATTTTTCTGTGAAATAATAACAAATAAAAACAATAGTTTGTTTGTCCATTATGTCCAAAAGCTATTACATGGACATAAAATTGGGATATAAACAACTCAGCTGTTTCACACATTTCATGCAAGTAGTAAGCAAGACACAGAACATACATTTACACAGTATTATCATTGTTCAAATCACATCTTGGAAACTATCCACACTCCACACTCAGTACATTTATTTTTGCTGTGACATACTATTGTAACAACTGGTAATAGAAGACACAAAATCCCAACAAAACAAGTAAAAGCTACTATATAGTAATAAAAATACATATTTACCTAAATAGATGCCAGTCTTGGTTATGAAGTTGCTAGTAGATTCTACTAGATACCAAAGCAGCAATATAAGTACATCAGATCAATAGATTGATAGATCAAGTGATGGACACCGACTGGTAGACATTTAACAAGTTATCTCATTTTAGCCAGCATCACCCATCATGCTAAGCAACAGTTTGATTAATCATACTTAAACCATACATGGGTAAGTTCACACAATACTCAAAAAGCCATGTGGCAGAGGCATCTCCTCAGTTGAGAAGCATGAAGCAATCAAGCAGGTCAAAGAGTAGGAAGACAAATCCAAGAGATGCCAGTGAAGCAGTGAGGAACACACTTTGTCCACCCCATCCCTTCAAACTCTAGGGCTATACCTTTTTTAAAAAATGGCTTCTCTTTGAAGCTTCTATCTGTCAAACTATAAATCAAACTATACCATCAAGAAAAAAGATAAGCCAGCTGTGGAGTCCAAAGTCCTTTTGGTCTTCCCCCTTCAAAGAGGCAAGTCTCAAATGTCAACCTCAGCTGAGGAAATCCCTGTAGATAGGTTTGTTTGTTTGTTTTTAACTTTCCAGCTGGCATTCCTTTGAGCCATGGCTGGGCCTCTTTAAAGGATGAGGAAAGTTTGTAGGCCTGAATAGAAATCTCCATGGCTGAATGACATTATATGATTGTAAATCCCTTAGAATTACCTTGGAAGATGGGTAGCATAGATGTTTAAGTAAGTAAATAGTAAGTAAGTACAGTCCCAATCCCCCAAAGAGTTCAAAGGCTGAAACAGATGCTGCAACAACAGACACCATAACTGACTCTTCATTTCTGGTCTCTGATTTATGGAAGAGCCTGGCTAGGTGGGAACAATTTGGTACAAAGGACAACCACCCTACCCAGTCCATGCACTCCTTCTTTGTGCCTCCCCAAAGTTGCAGTGGATTTCCTGATGGAACCAATTCCTTGCTATTACTGGACTTTAAGTGGGGAATATAGCATAAGCTTCCCCTTCTTTCTCTAAGAAAAGCCAGGAGTTTATTTTTCTTTCCATGAACTTCTTCAGGGACCCCTAAGCAGTAGATAATAGCCTCACTGTTAGTAAAGCCCCCCCCCATATACCAGTATTTCCCAGTGGAGCTTTTTCAGGTTGGATGATCCTTCCCAAGTCCCATGTCTGTTACATCCATTTAGAAACAGCTGGCAAATGCAACATGGTCTCAGCAAATGTCAGTGAATATATACAGCCATGGATTCACAGTATGAAGAACAATCTTCCTAGCTTTATGTCCTCCTGTTGGGTTGGGACTCCACTAGCACAGCACAAAGGCCATGTTAGGCAAAGAGAAAGCTGAGGCTGCCAAGTTAAGGAAGATTATTGAAGAAGTATTACATAGCAATCTGTAATTCCAAACTGGGTGATGAAGCACAATTCCATAAAGAATAAGGCACTTCCTCAAAAGAATGGGTATTTAAAATGGGCTGGGAGAAGGGATGAGTAGGAGCTGCCTTGATCATGGTGTGGAGAATTCAGGGACTAATAATTTAGTACATCTGGAGGATTGAAGGTTGCTTTCTTCAAATATTTTAGCTGTGATAACAGGTATGTAGAAAGTAGGCCACAGCAGCCATGAGCCCTGTTTTTATGGCCTTCAAAGCAATCCTCACAGGCAGGAATATAATGGCCAGGACAAAACCATCAGCTCATTTGTTCTCATTTGAAAAGGGGGAGATGGGTTTAAGGGACACGGTAGTGCTTTAAATGTTGTCCAGTACAATAAAGGTACATACAAATAGTCCTCAACTTACAACCATTCATTTAGTGACTGTTTGAAGTTACAACGACACTAAAAAGTGACTTATGACTTTTTTCACTCTTATGACTGTTGCAGCATCCCTATGGTCACATTATCAAAATTTGGATGCTTGGCAACTGGCTTATAGTTATGACAGTTGCAGTGTCGTGGGGTCATGTGATTATGTTTTGCAACCTTCTGACAAGTAAAGTCAATGCGAAAGCTGGATTCACTAACAACACTGTTACTAGCCTAACAACTGCAGTGATTTGGTTAACTATAGCTTGAAAAGTCATAAAGTGGGACAAAACTCACTTAATTGTCTTGCTTAGCAAAAGAAATTTTGGGTTCAGTTGTGGTTGCAAGATGATCATTACATGTATCTCATTTTTACTATTTATTTATTTATTTATTTATTTATTTATTTATTTATTTATTTATTTATTATGTTTATGCCACCCATCTCCCCTACAAAGTTGGTCTGCATGGCTTATTTTGTGCCGTCCCACCCAAAAAATCAGGCCTGGGCTAAGATCCTGACTGCCCACTTTGGACAGAGAATAGCCTTGATATGCTCTGCAAAGTTGATGGATGTTTGACAGTCTTGGGTTGTAACATTTGCTGTAGTTATTGTGAAAAGTTGCTTATGCTTTTAATGGAGGAATTGATCCAAATATATATCTGTCAAATCCAAGGATTCATGGTTAAGAGGCTGAGTAAACGTCTGCATGTCTTTACCTTCCTTTGTACTTGAAGAAGGATTTGTTTGATTTAGCTGACTTGATAAGGGTGGGCCAATTCCTGAGCCAAAATCTTTCAGAGTCAATATGAACCTTTAAACTATTAGAAATATGTTATGGACAATTCATTTGAGTAATTGTAATATTGGCTCTGATTCTCCTTTCGTGTGACTAAATCGTTTGTCTTCCTAGTGCCTAAACTTGTCTCTGTTTCCCTTTTGAGATTGTTATTGCCTTCATTGGACTGATTTCAAGGTTATACTTGTTTGTTGGTTATTCGTTGTTAGGCTTTGTTCCATATTTTGCTTTTTGATGTTCGTGTTCGCTGCCTTGCTGAATCATGGAAACAAATATATAGAAAAGATTCACGATCTAAATTCTGTTATTTATTTATTTTCCACAGTGTATCAGTTGCTCCAACTGAAAGTAATCTTCAGCAGCATATAGTTTCCATCTTTCTAAACTTACATTGAAATGAAACAATTAACAAAGGAAGAGAGTAATAATAATCCAAAAAATCAACAAACAATATGTAAAAACTAGGAATATTCCTAGTGGGATATATGTATTGTCTTAATGTATTTATGGTCCCTCAGTCTAAACTCAATACATAAGGCCTTTCTTGAATCAGGATAATTAATTACTGTTGTCAAGAAAGAGGAATGGATCAAAGACTAATGAAAGAAACAAATGCAATAAATGACTGCATTTGATGATTCTTCTGGAGAAAATAGCCCTTCAAAAGGTTCCTCAATGCCTCTGGGCTATTGAGCAAGACTTCTGCGATGTCTGGGATTCATCCAGTCAGATTTGAACTGCATAGGTTACTTGTTTATTTAGCAGTTTATGATTGGTTATATCACTATAAACTTTTTCAATAAATCAGCTTCGTTGTTCAGCTGAACAAACTGTGTTCACAGTTTATAATGATCCATTTTCTCTATTGATTAGTGGTAATAAAAGGTTTTAATCTGATTTTTTTGTAACACTATTTCCTTGGTGTTCTAATCCCCCAACTGCAGACCTTGTTTATCTCCTCACTAGAGCTTCAATACAGCAAAGGTTTTATCAGTTTATAATTGTCACACAGTGAGTGACTCCCAAGAGATACTCCTTCCTATTAAAGAGGTACAATTTGTTAAACAAACTACTTGTTTCCTGTTCTGGAAGAAATACATAATCGCTGATAATTCCCCATTTGGAGAAGGTGAATAGCAATAACAATAGCACTTAGACTTATACTGTATACTGCTTCACAGTGCTTTGCAGCCCTCTCTAAGCAGTTTACAGGATCAGCATATTGCCCCCAACAATCTGAGTTCTCATTTTACAGACCTTGGAAGGATGGAAGGATGAGTCAAGCTTGAGCAGGTGAGAATTGAACTGCTGAACTGCAGGCAGCTGGCAGTCAGCAGAAGTAGCCTGTAATACTGCATTCTAACCTCTGCGACACCTCGGCTCATCCAAGAGACTCTGTTGACGGCTGTTAATAACATATACATTTGTACAGAAAGGATAGACAGAACAAAAACATCTATTGAATAAAAAGCTACTTTTCATTGCAGAATATATTAACTACATGTTTCTGTGTACATCTATTGTGTGGCTTATTTGTTAGGCAAATAGAAAAGCATTAGTAAGCACTGAACAATCCTCTACCAAATATGAGCTTTCATGGTGTTTCTAGTTGTAATAAATAAGCTGCCTTATTTTGACTCTATATTGTATAAAATCATGGGTCCATACTCAACAAGCACAGACTCTTAGATTTTATTAGATTTATATGTCTACATGGGTTATACAATATGGAAACTGGCTGTGGATATCCACCAAGTTTTCTGCTCATTCTGAATGTGTTTTTTTTTAAAGCCAATAGTTTTTAAATTAAAAGAAATAAGAAGCTAGCTATGTAAATCATTAGTGTCTTTTTATTGAATGCCAAATAGACCCCTTGGGTATCAGACATTGAAAATGGTGGATTGTTACAAATGATGCTTGTTTGAGGAGTGTGCCAACCTTCCCAGGAAAAAAAATGAAAAAGGTGAATATAAAGTGGAATGATTCTATGGGAATATGTCAAGTTGAAGATAGGCATTTCAACAGTTTGGTTGTTTTGTACATTATTTGTGATGGGTCATATTCCCCCAGGACAGGCATTTTATAATAGTGCTTATAACGTGCTTCCAAAATTCTTGTGCCTGTCTCCATCACAACACACACGCTCACATACCACCACTACTACCACCACTATGGTCCCAAATGACTAATTATATGCTATACTACTCCATAACCCAGCATATCACCTTCACCTTAGCCTTGGGAGCTTATTGGGCAATTTTCAGCCAGTCATAATATTTCAGCCAAACGTCCTGCAGAGGTGTTCTATGATGGATAAAATTTCTGAAAAAAGAAATACGATATGAATCCAGCTAAAAATAATCTAGTCTCAAGCTGACATCACTGTACTGTGCAGAATTGTGCAGTTCCACATGAGGACTCTGCATCAGTTTGAAAGTGGCTCTAGACCTCTATATTATCATGACAATAGTAATGGAATTCAGTCAACATACTTTTGGCTCAACTGCAGTGTAGCTGAAATCACAGGGAAGCTGGGTTTGTGGGGCAGGGAAAGTTTGTTTTGTTGGGTTTATTGTTTTGTCTTATCTTGAGCAACCATGGCTTCACTTCTGCATTGGAGGGAACTCCTGCCCTACCCTTTGTTAGATGAGGCTTTCGCAACTTAGGCAAAACAAGGAGGGATGAAAATCTTCTTTCCCGTTCTCTTGGACATGGGGGAGCCAGCAACCAAGTCACCAGGATGCTATTTTTGAAAACCTCTTTTCCTTCATTCACTTTTCTGTAATGTAAAGATAAGAAGGATTGTTTTGTCGCCAGGGCTATAGATATTCAGGCTAGAGCAGTGCTTTTAGCTCTTTCTTCATGGCCATTTCAAGCTGGCAAAGTGCAGATAATTGTGGAGTATGCAGGGGGTATCTACCTGGAGAGGAGGGATCCAAAAAGTCAAGTTGGTGGCTGTGATTATATAATTTAAGCCATCTTCTTGACTTTTTGACATACACCTACACTCACATAGACTCCCCTATTTTGATGATTTAGGAAGGGAAAATGGTGACAGACTGGAAGTGTTAGAAAAGATGGGTTTCCTCTGTGTTCAAAATAAAGTGGAATTCTGGTCTGATGAAGTTGAACATTATTGTTCTGCTACATTATATTCCAAGCTCTTCATGTGGAAAGAAGAACATGTTCTTGGTATGCATACCCCCTAATGAAGAATGAATTAAGTATGCTAGATAAAATGAGAACTTCCTCAGATTCTTGTTGGAGTTAGAGATGGGAGTTAGGGATGGGAGGCCTGATGTTTTCATATGAAGTTGAGGATGTTATCTTATCAGTAGTTATGAAATAAGACTCAGCTGCCCATCAATTTCATAAGTTATCCCCGGTTTGCTTATCAACTGACAGACAAAGTTAACAGGACCTGAAGGTGGATTCTTCTCTACACTAAAGCTGCATTATTTGAGGGTGGGTTCAAGTTGCAGTGAGGCATGGCCTACTCACTTCAGGATCATCATACTGAGACAGCTTAGAAAGGGGTTGTGTGATGACTAATCTCTGTAATAATGGCTATGATGTGCAATGCCCTTAAACATGGGTATCATAATCTCACTGCATGTTGTCTCCATGCAAACTGCTAGATTTTGCTTAATGATATCCAGGCCTGCTGATATGGGTAATCTGTGTATCTGAGATGAAATCCAAATGTCAATTTAAAATGGTAGCTAATCTCATGTAGATATTGCATATCATCATTAAATCATATCAAACTCTGAATGAGCAGCCCAAAGTAGGGTTGCCAGGTGTCCACTATTTGAGTGGACAGTCCACTTTTTTCACATTATGTTCACTATTTTTTTCCACAAAATAGTGGACATTTTTTT
>NW_015386550.1:382073-439962 GCF_001527695.2 Protobothrops mucrosquamatus
TTGTCCCAGCATCATATAGTGCAATACTTAAATTATGTATTGCCTGAATCAGTCAGCTCAGAGCCTCTGACAGTTACCATGGCAATAGCTCTTGCATGGAAAAGCAGGCTAGGCTGGTAATAAGCATTCAGATAGAAGGAAAGGAATTTAGTATACCCATGGTGGAGTCATTGTGTCACTAGAGGGTAATAATAAGATTGGAAGATGGAAATATTCTGCCTTCATATCATAAGATAGACAACAGCAATGGAACTTTGTGTGAAGAAACAAGAAAAAACAGATAAATATTTCTAGCACTTTAGATGTTGCTAACTAACCCAACAATTTTATGCAATGGATTACAAATGCAATAAATGTGCATATATGTATAAGGCAGACAGAACTAAAACTATACCATAATAACGCAATAGTTACTATCATCAGCAGTAATACAGGCTCAGATAAAGTAACTATGCTATCTTTATGAGTAAGAAAAGCTTTTTGCAGACACATTATTAGAATAAAAGGGAAAATGGATAAGCTTTTTGCCCCAAATGAGTATTCCATTATAAAGGAAATGTCACCAATTAATCCCTTCTTGTTGGTGATAAAAACTACTCGGATATTTTAAATAAGGGATCATAAAGAAAGTTCCTCAATAATCTGGGGGATAATGAAGAAAAAAAAATAGAATGAAGCACTTTTTAAGATTCACCAATAATGGATGGTTTAGGCCAGCATAGGTCATTGTTCGGTTTGGGAGCCTGAATTTCACTCTATTTTTTCCAGATTTTCCATTATAACTCAGAGAAAAATTTATCAGGGATTTAGATTTGAGCTATTATGTCTACTGGATGAATGGTCAAAGTAGGAAAGTAGTCCATATTCTGTTTTCATATTGAAAATCTTCCAGTATTATACTCACAGAGATATAGCAGCGTACTGGCCTAGTGGTGAAGATGCCTCCCACTCAGAAGGTTGAGAGTTTAAACCTAGGTAGTGACAGATGTTTCTCTCTCAGGGTGCAAAGAGAAAATATTTGCTGCAAATTCATGTAGGCATCAGGAAGGGCATACGGCCCATAAATTCTCAGCTCCATTAAGTTGCCTCAACTCTACTCTGAATTAAGAGATTACAAGGTTATAAAAAGAAGAAAAAAACTGCAGTCAGGTAGTTTGTGGGGGATGTGGTCAATACAATCCCATTGCTTTTTATCTGGGTCCTGATAATTGTTCAAAGAGTTTGGTGGTTTAGCAGGATTTGAAAAAAGGGATAAATAATTAAATACATTCTGCACTTCCAGGCTTCATTATCTTCTCTCCAAGCGATTTCATGTAAATTGAATAGCATGGAAACCAAAGAGGAGTTTTACATTATATTAATAGATGACTTTCCCTAACAAAATGTTTGGACCAAAATGATAGATAAAAATATTCAAATTCTGATCTTGAGACAGATGAGTTCAAACCAAACTGAACCAAACCAAACACACAACAACAAAACCAGAGCTTCTTCATCTTACTTCACTCACAACTATCTAAAAACATTTCATTTGACTCTGAAGGATCGTTCCCAAGAAATATAGGAGAAAGAAAAGACTTTTGAAAACAGACAATATTTACATACATGACCCTACTATCTCTGATAAATGTCAAATACAAATTATTTTTATGGGAAAGAACCAGTGGTGGTATTCAGCCAGTTTGCACCAGTTCGGCAGAACCGGTAGCTAATTTTTTTGTTGCCCAGGCCCAGAATGGACTTCCGGAAGTGGCATCCACACAGAGAACCAGTTGTTCACATAATTGAATCCCACCACTGGAAAGAACCTGCTTATTCAGTGGGAATTTTTCTTAGGAAATGTGCACAGAGTTCCTGCCCAAAAAGCAACCCCACATAATGAAAGAAATTTCTTAAAAATACTGCATTTTATCTGACCGTATTGCATATATTTACATAAAACAAAGAGTAAGCAGCTTTGTAGGTGCATGAGTTATGAATACTTGCCTATTTTCTGAGATTAAACTGTGTAGCTGCAGCGGCTCTAACACACATGAACATATAAAATAACTTGATGCATTTGTGCATATAGGCAACTGCACATAATTCCAGCACTTGTTCACTTAACAAAAGTTTAGAACCCTTTTTTGTTGTAAACATTTACAAGGATGTTAAATCAACCTTATAGAAATGACAAGTGAGACCAGAGATGCATGATAGTTGCATAACACAACACTGCATAGAGAGACTTTTAGAATCACATCACTTACTGTGTCTTCTATTATGTTGGTTCCTGGAATATTGCCACCATTAATCACTTGATTTCATTAATTAGGTTAGGAATACAGGGAACTAACGAATTCTATTTCACTTACCCAGAACTAGACCACATTGAATTTAGTGGACCTTACTCTGAGCATATACTATATATATTAGATTGAGTATCCTTAAAATTAGGTCCGTGTGAGTACAAACTCTGTGCTGGCGAAAATATGACCTAATTTCCTATTTTTATTTTTTAATGATGGAAAGCATATGGAAGGCACCAAAAGTATGGCAAGACATTAAAACACATGTTTTCATACAAAATAAGATGTAGCCTTTTAAAACTTAGCTTGTTAAAGATCTGAAAGATTTGGCAGATTCAGAATTGGTTAGTGTTTGGCTACAGGATTATTAGGAAATTCCAGGTAGAGTTAAAAGATGGTAATGTTCAATCACTTCTGTAATTCTTGCCAAGAAAACATAATAATAATAACAATAACAACAACTTTATTGTCCCTTTGAATATACACCAAGCGGCATACACCAAAATGAGATTTCGTTGCATACAGCTCTCAAAGGGCTACCACCTCTGATATACACTCCTTGTTTGTGGCTTCCAGCTGAAGTTTCAGATCGTCCATTTTAATCTCTAGGGAGTGAACGATGGCAAACAGGATCGCATGGATCTCTCTAGGACCTAGGTAGTCACTAGGAGTCAGTTTTGACTTGGGAGCATTTTTATCTTTAGAAATGTACCTTGGGTGATCATCAGAGCTGATTGAAGGCATTTTTCTGCCTAAGGGAAAGGAGATATTCTTCCCTCCCACTGCATATACAAGGCACTTGAATCTTCGACACTATCCAAATTCTGCTATCTGCTTAATGGTAGGAGAGGCTGGATGAAAACGGATTACCAGTAGATATGAAAAGTATTGAATGCTATGTGTCTTTATTGCAATCTAAGGGCACTTTGTGTAGATGAAAATAAGCCAACAAAGAAATATATGTATGTATGTATGTGTATATGTATGTATATGTACATATGTACATAGTACATATATAAGTAGGTAGAAATAGATGGATAGATAGATAGATAGATAGATAGATAGATAGATAGATAGAGAAAGAGAGAGAGAGAGAGAGAGAGAAGGATAATGATAGATATCAATGGATATTTCTTCATTTGTAGTTTGCTGAGAATCATTTGGTGGGTGCAACTACAGCAAGCTATGGGAATGGGAAGACCCAAAGATATTTTTATTTTTCTGATCCTTTTTTTGTCTCTGATGCCTCTGCCTACCCTTTGTCTCTCTTGTGTCTCTTTTCTTTTAGGGGGAAGATGTAGTTGACCTAATATTTGGAAAGATTAAATTAATAAATCAAATTTAGGATGATGATCACAGAAAGTTAAATAATGAGCCACATTCATAAAAAGTGGGGTGTTTCTATCTCAGACCTAGACCCACCTTAGATTCTGCCTTTATTCTGTTTGTGTTTGGCTAATACTGTGTTTTCCCTTTGTTTCTGGAAAGACAATAACCCCTTCCCAATCCAGTGTATGTTTCAAGCAGAAATGATTTCTAATCAGTATCCAGTGAGGCTTTCTGAAATATATAGAGGTTATGTCTCTTAAATAATCAGTGCAGGACAATCTTCTCCCCACCACCACCTTTCCCCCCCCCACCAAGATATGATTATCTCTCGTAGTCTCTGAAGAATCTTGAAATCTTCCAATAAGTCCTGATTCATCACTGAGCTATCCTTAGATAGGTCCCAATCGGTGTTTAAATGAGATTCAAACAATGACTGCATGTTAGGAGAAGATAGGGGATCATGGAAAATATGCTAGCCATATGGAGTTTAAAATCCTTCATAGTCTTCTACTTTACCTTCACTGGTCAATGCTGTTTCATCTGGACGTTTATGGAGGGAATATAAATCTTCTGTTTTCTTTTTGCTTGAGTGCAGGAAGAAACATTACTGTTTACTGAATAGATCTGGAATACAGATTGTCCAGCCACATTTTGCTCCAAATATACTTCAAAGAATTTTTCATGGATTCATTCATGGTATTCAGAAAACAGTTTTTAATACCAAATATATAGATATTTGGAAAATCAATTATAAGTGTACATACAGTGTGTGTAAACTGCATGTTTTCTTTTCAAAATCATGAAAGAGTACATTCCTGGCTCAGTATAGTAATACATTTTGAAGAGGAAATTATAACAAATATGTTGCCATGCTTAAAAATGTATGTGTGTATTTTACAGTAAATGAATAAATAAAAAATAGTCAAATCTCTTCCCCCTCATTATTTCCCTCATTATTTTTCCAAATCTGCAGTTTCTTCTGATTTATCAACATTTGCAGTGTAGTCTCTAAACTGAAAAGTTCCCTGATTTGGATATCACATTACAGATTTATACTAACTAAGCCTGCGGGCCGGATGCGTCATGCAGAAGCTGCGCCCACCCCATTGCTGGCAATGGCAAAACTGTCCCGATACGTTGCGCGAAGTCACGTGACGTCACAAGTTTGACATGTCTGTGCTAAGGCATCTAATGATACATTGACACAAAGCTGAGAATAAGAGGACCAAGGTGATTATACTCCTTTTGATATACCTGAACAGATTTTTATAGAAAGTCATGACAATTAATCAGTGAGATGACTTGCCTCCAGAAGTTGTGGGTGCTCCACCCCTGGAAGTGTTTAAGAAGAGATTGGACAAACATTTGTCTGAAATGGTATAGGGCAGTGATGGCGAACCTATGGCCCCACCTCTTTCCACGGCCCCCTCCTCACCAGCAGCCCCCCCAGAGGAAAGTCGCCCCCGGGCGCGGCCGATGCGAAACAGTGCAGCCAAGGACATGGTAGCCGGGCAGCGGAGACAAGACTCCACCCTTGCACCCTGTCACGCGCAGATGATGCTGCGGGGCACGGGCAGAGGGCATGGTGCTGCTGGGCTGTCTGGGTGATCTGTGGCAGTCCGTGGAGGTGGTGGGTGGCCCAGTGGGCAGGGCGGAGCAGGGACGGGGGTGGGGGGCAGTTTTGGGCACTCGGTCTCTAAAAGGTTCGCCATCACTGGTATAGGGTTTCCTGCTTGAACGGGGGTTGGACTAGAAGAACTCCAAGGTCCCTTCCAATTCTGTTATTCTGCTCACTTTTGTTCCAGAGTGCAGAAAATGAAAGAATTTTAAATTATGGAGAAACAGGTTCCAGCATTTTTTTTAAAAAAAACTTAACTGTTAAATAGTAGTTGGTCAATGGAGTCAGTGGAGATAGTAAATTCCCTTTCCCTTTCATTTAGATATGTTCAAGGAGAGGCTCAGTTGATACTTTTACCTCCATCTACTTCATCATTCTAATGTTACTATATACTGTATATCCTAGGTAGAACATAATTGTGCCATCTCTATAGAATCAAGACTTGAAAAAATAACCACATGGATTTCAGGTAAGCATAGGACCAAATCTTAAGAAAAATAGGTTTTAGAAGCTATAGATGGGACTAAATAACTGCTTCTAATGTTTGGGGATTTATTGTGGACTGTAGTTCAGACAGACTGAAAAAGGGCTGCTTTATGTGAATCTTCTTTGCTGTTGATGGTGATGGTTCCCAATTAGATGGAAATAAATAAGACTGAAATAGAAGTATCCTGCCTTCGTGAAAACTATAGCAACCTTAATTAAATACAGAATAAGTTATTTTTGGTTACTTTTTCCAATTATCCTATTTGCATCCATTTTACTTTAGAATAAGTGATCTGGCTTCTTGTTATGAGAATTCAGATTCTGACCTATATTTATACACAGTGCTAAGATATCTGATGTAATGTCCACGAAGATATTATTCTTAATTGTTTGCAGAGTGGGAGACCAAAAATATTCCACTTTGCTTTCTAGCATTCTCTTTTGGCTGCCCTATTAAACCTAAGGAAACAAAAAGACCAGAATATATTCTTCTCAGTAGACAACACCCCAGTAAGCAGCAATTACCACGAAAACAGTACCCTAATCAAGAAAATACCAAGGAGACAAACAATCAAGCAGACAAACAATCAAGCAGAAAACAATATCCTAATCAAGGAACAAATAAGGAGAAACCACATCACCCCCAACAATAATGCTACCTAGTCAGTTAGTGAAACATCTGCAGGTAACAGACAAGCTTAGAAAGCACCAAGGACTTCACAGTTCAGTCTTGAGCTATATATATATATTCTCTTCCATTGTGTGTTTCTGACACTATGCAGGACTAGCTGAAAGGGAGATCTGTCATCTTTGTCATTTCTGCCTGAAAGAGAGAAATATGGTTATTTAAATAGGATGATTCCCTCTAAAATAGCATGTGTTAGTAGTTCATTGTTTTCTATAACCAATGTCCCTAATTAATTACTACAGATGTAAGGCTCTGTTGGCAAAGGTGCTTTCTTCAGAGAGTGCATGTCCATATACTTTGATCCCTGTTGTTCACATCTGCATGGCAGATGTAGATAAATGGTAGTCAAATGACCTCAGGCATAACACATGTTCCATTTCTGATGACACATTAAAACAACAATGAAGAGAGGCAGATTACTCCATGTGGTTAGGCCTGAAGAGAATTGCAAAAAAGAACTAATATATATATATATGGTAGTCACCTTGCCCCTCTGAGGGGTATGCAATAAACTTAAATCCTTTTTCTCCTCCCTACCCAAATGGCCTGTGATGGAAATAAGCAAGATAGGGGTTTGTTGCTGAAATAGCTGATACAGAAGCTATTCCCAGCTGCTCTTTTACACCTGTGGGAGTTACAGTACAAAACTAGAGAAACTGAACAATGTCAGACTGCAGTATTAGCCAATCTTCTGCTTCTTTTTTGCAGGGGGGAGCGATCTCTCTCTGATTAATGCTGCCTATTGTCAGAGGACTGCAATAAGCAATATGCAGTTATATCCAATTTTTGAAGACCAAAAGGCGGAGCACCTTGCCTCATTTTGTATCCAATATTTGTCTCCTTACATAGGCAGGAAGTATTGTGCAAGGCATGGGCTGTTCCTATTGATTTGCGAGCATAGACTGGAGCATAATTTTTCTCTATCTTACAAGTCTCTCCGGTTGTCTTGGTATTAAGTATTATATGGAAAGCTAAGCTCCTGAGATTTAAGCCTACATTGTGGGATACTCTGCAGTATATCTGATATCAAGAGCTTTGGGCACCACAGGGTGATAGGTTAATATTCCTGCAGTCTCAAGCTATTTTCCTCCACAATATCTTCTCAATAAAAATCAAAGTGTAAATGAACAGGTAAAAATAAATAAATACCTGCAGTTGGGAATTGCTTTGAGGCTATCTTTTCCTGAATCCTTCACTTTCTCCATAACTTTAGAAGTACAGATGATTGTTGTATTTAAACAGCCATGAGTAAGGAAGGCTGAGACTATAGAACTATATTAGTACCAAGAGAAGGTCTGTGACGATATGCATCTGCAATAAGTTAACTGTATTAAACCATCATGGGAGAAAATATAAAATTCACAGTTGAGAATTGTCTCCAGAATTCTTCAACAAGCTAGAAATATATATATGTAAAATGGGGAACAAGAAAGATCTAATGCATCCAGATCTGTTTTTGATCTTGAATCTGAAAGCAGTTTCAGGCAATATTTCAGATTTACATACAAAAAGAACTGAATTGCTTCTTATAAGTCAGCAGTGTCATAGGATGTGGTGCTTTCCATTATTCCAAATTCCAGATTCATTCTGCTATTGACTAATTTCCCATGATCCCATTTGCTACCTGAGCAAATTTGAAAATGACTTATTCCAGATAATTCTGTCTTATTCCTTTTGGTGTCCAAAGATTGGATATAACTGCATACTGCTTAAACTCTTCCTGCCACACAAACAGTGAAACGTCAGATAAGCAATATTATTATGGAGAATATGGAAGTCAAACATATGAACTTATCCATTAACAGCAGCTCTAATTGTCCCCTCTTTTTTATGCTCAATCCCAGAATTAAATTTTGGATTTCTTCCTCATTCCTTTTTGAGTCAAAAGACATGTAGGTGCTCCTTTACAGGTCTTGAAGGTTAATGTCATCTGCCTCTTATTTACAAAATGGTGTTTTCAATTATTAGAACTGATTATTCCAACTCCACTAGCTTCAACTTTTATGATGGTAGAATTCAATCTGGCTAAATTCTGGATTTTTCTATTTCTCTGACCTTGTCTTTTAATGTATCGAGCCAAGATAGCTGTTTCTGGGCCCCATTGTAATATGTGACTGGAAGGATAGTTGATATTATTAGGAGAAGGGACATACTATGGCTTTGAAAAGAAATAGAAGAATTACTTAAGATGATGTAGTAGGAGAGTTCATAGATTAGTAGTATTTGAGTGGCTGGTGAACTCTGCACAAATATGATTAGTCAAAGAAGATTAAGATTTTGTTCAGCAGGATAGCTCTCAGCCATTCACATGGGGTGGTACTGGGTATGCATAACATACCTAGCCCTGAGAAGTACTTTGGAACACCTGCTAGTTTGTGAAGTGCTGACTTGCTATTTTATTGCAGCCTTAAGATAAAAGTATACTAAGGTGCGTAATAATGGATACTCTCAGTTCTTGAGCTTGTTGTTGCAATTTAGTTTATAGATTGCCATTCCAGCAAATTGAATACTGGATCAGTTATCAATCATACAAATTCATGCATAAATTAAATGGATTGCACATATTTTTTTAATAAAATAGATATATTTGTTTAAGTATAGTCTTCATTTTGTCCACTTCCTTGCCAAATTATTTGAGGTAATCAAACAGGGATCATGAATTAATGACCTTACAGCTGTTAGCTAGCACATACCTACAAAAGTTGAGCTTCACTCATTTCAATGTGAACATGCTTCTGTACGATAAAGATAATTTTTCTGAATTTATTCTAGCACAAAAAATATATTTGTTTTAAGTACGGTGAAGACCAGATGTTTACATGTGAGCAGTGGTGGGATTCAAATATGTGAACAACCGGTTTTCTGTGTGGATGCCGCTTCCGGAAGTCCATTCTGGGCCTGGGCAACAAAAAATTAACTACCAGTTCTGCTGAAGTGGTGCGAACCGGCTGAATCCCACCACTGCATGTGAGCCACACTACTGTTGCTCTAAAAATATTATGCCTCCCTTTCCCACTGCGACACCCCTGTTGTGTGGCAAGAATAGTGATAACTGATAATTTTGTGAAAGTGTGTTTTTCCAGAACAGTTCTAAAATAAAGAAAACCTTTCTTAGGATAAGCAGATGGTTAATTTATAAGAAAATGAAAGTGTTTGAAGCACTCAGAATAGCAAACACCTTGTTTCATCTATAAACAACATATCTCCCACCTCTTTTTTTTTTCCTTTTCTGGCCAAAGCTACATGCACCCATGATTGAGGAACATTCTTTCCTCTGAAATAATCAAGTAGTTTGAAAGGATACCTAGCCCCTTTACAGATCTTGTTCAAAATATTTAGGAGTGTAAAGCAAAATATAAGATGGTAATTTCCACCCCTCCATTCTGCATATTTGCAAGAGCTGAATGACTGTGCAGTTCAGTATTATTTAAATAACGATCAGAATAATATTCTCCATATCACCAGCAGGCTATAGCAGGATAGTAAATGCACAGCCCTGTTGCCCATCACCTTGTACTTTTTTTCATTCTCTCCATCTTCTGTCTGAGATAGTCATTTTAGTTTGTTCACAGGCAGCTGTAATTTTAGAGACTGCCAAAAATGTTCTGACCCCCTTCAATTATTTTGTTTGGAGAAAGTAATTGGTTGCATATTTTATTAAAATAACCTATAGATGTAGTGCTTGATATTATTCTCTTAATGGATATGAAGTCCCCATTTCTTCCCTAACAGCATTGCCATCCATCAGAGCAGTGTTTAGTAACCTTGGTGATGTTAAGAATGTGGACCTCAACTCCCAGAATTTCCCAACCATCATACTTTGTAGTGCAGCATTCTCTATGCTGGCTGAGGAATTCTGGGAGTTGAAGTCCATATATCTTAAATTTGCCAAGGTTGAGAAACTCTGCGTTACAGGGTCAAGCAGATGAACACACTTTCTTTCAATTGCAACTTCTCCCACTACAGTATCCTGAAGCTAAACCGTATGCTATGTTGTATTAGGTGATGAGAGAATTTTTGAAATTACTTGACTTTAAACAATTATTTGTCCGGAAACATCTGGACAAATAACACCCACACCAATTTACATCACACAAAAAGGTATTTAAAAGCCAGTGCTCTGACAGACAAGCACAAATTCAAAGCGCACTGAAGATGTCCCCCCAAATGGAGATGAAACGTTTGCAACGAAATCGCCAAGCTCAGAGATCAAACCAACAGCCCAACTACCAATCCGAGCTACTAATATTCAAACACATTTTAAACAATTATTTTCCTGATTTCCCCAGAACTTATCCAAAGCCAGCTGTCTTCTGCCAGTTTCACAAACAGATCAAGAGGGAGTGTTTTTCCAAATAGTCATGCACTGCTTCTTTCTTCTTCTATATCTGCTTTTTTTGAGAGGTGGAGCGAGATAAAATTAGTGGAAATACTAATTGGTTGTTGAAATTCACGGAACAGACTCTTGCTGGAGGACCGATACAAGTTGGGAGGCCACTGCCCTTTTTTTTGTAATGCACACTTGGGAGGTTTGAAAAAGGTCACTGAAATTTCCATAGAGTACAGTGCAATCTTTTAAATCTACCTGGTGGTTCAAAGTCAGTGACATAGGTATAGGTTGTACTTTCATAGTACAAGTAGCCATGTTAACTCAAGTCTTTGGGCTTACCAAGTTAATTGAACCATCAGAAGGGTTTGTGCTACACATTAGACTAATATGTGGCAATGGATAATCTTTAGTTCAGTGTATCATACAAACATACCACTGGCTTTCCTGAGATATATTCATCTTGTTACCTTCAAAGTTAAAGCTTGTCTGCTCTGCAATCATTATCTAGCTTTGATGTGCTTTTCATATGCAAATAATAGATTCCCTAGCTTCATTTTATATTATTGTGAGGCTAGGATTCCCATTTTTTCACATAATATGAGCCAATAAGAGCCAAGGTATACAAGAGATAATTTGTAGTTTTAAAAATAGGGATATTTTTCGGAGGCAGGGAAAAGAAAGAAAGAGATAATAGGAACTGAGCAACCATAGAAATGAATTTAACCATTTCTTCTTCAAAGGTAATCTGGAAAAAAATCCCTCTTCATAACTTGGAACTTTTTTTTAATTTGTGAAATAGACAATGGAAAATCCTTCACTGATGCCAAGAATAGCTTTTGGGAAAATTAAAATACATTCTTCTTCATGGTTGGATTCACACAAAGCATTAGACTGGGAATACATTGCTGGGCCATAGCAAGATTAGTGAGCAGAACAACTGTGCTTGCTAACTTGGGTTTATGAACTATGAACACATCCCAGGTGTACTTTGACTGAACTTGTTTTGTGTTAATCCATGGTATTAGTGGAACTAATGGTTTTAGGGTCTCATCTTGGCTTTTATATTATGGATAACTCTGAACACAGGATAGGCAGAGACAATCTCAAGTGCATGACTCTCGGTGGCTCAATAAAAACAGATATACAAAGATAGAACAAGAAATAAAATACACAGCAGCCAGAGAGTCATATGATGCCTTCAACATAGTCAAAAATGTTCCTGTAATGATCTGTGAGAATGTCCTTGAGAAGGCAGGAGTGAGGAGCTGCAGACTACACAACGATCAGATAACAATGATCAGATAAGAGGCAGTTTTGCCCACAGAAGGAATGAGGGCATGGCAAATGTGTTTGAAGGGTTTGATATAAGGTTTACACAACATCATGCTGACCATTTGGGATAGAGATATAAAACTGGGTATCATCAGCACATTAATGATATCTCTCCCCAAAACACTCACCCAGTGGCTTCATGTACTGTAGATGTAGATTGGGAAGTTTGTACTTTCAGACCTGCAAAACTGATGTCAGCCCTTCCAAGTAAACCAGACAGGAAACATGACTAAATGAACAAATTTACTTTATTGTAAGGTTACTTTAACAGAATCGTGCAAGTCTGAAACTGCAAACTTCCCACTGTCATTTTTAACTGTTTGATCAATTAGGTCTGGCCTTCCTAAGTTTCTTTCTCTGTTAAGCCATTGAGGATTCCTGCCTCTCTTGTCTGATGGTTTCTTAGGCAGAATCTCTTCACTTCATTCTCCAAGGTGACATTCCATTATAACATTAAATAGGAAGGGAGAACTCTGAACTCTTCATCACCCTAAACGTAGAGGCTTCTTGCTGGACCACTCCTGTTCAAACTGTGATTTGAACTGACCCCAGACAAAAGAGAAGAACCAGAACAATACTGTTCTGCCCACCCCAACTCCCCAAACCAACCCAGAAGGATATCATGATCAATGCTATCAAAGGCCACCAAGAGGTCAAGACGAGCAAGAAAAGCATACCATCCCCATCCTGCTCTTGCCAGAGGTCATCCAAGAGTGTGATCAATGGAGTCTAGATAATTTCCCCCAAAAAAGAAAGGTTGGAAACTAAATGTAAATTGTTGAGAATGGCCAGATCCAGCGATGGCCCTTGAGGAAGGGATGCACTACTATCCCTCCCTTGCAGCCTTAACCACCTAGGTGGATATAGATTTAATGCAGAGATAATCAAGCTGACAGCTATAAGAATGTTGTCCACTTCCTCAGGCCCAACATAATCAAAGATCACCAAGCCAGATCTACCATCTGTGGCCTCCACAGGACCTGCTCCAAGACCAGAGTCCATCTTATCTGGTCAACTGTATTTGTATATAGCTAGTCTATTCCTCGAAATGACCATCTTCACAATGAATCCCAGAACCAATCCTTGCAGAAAGACTCTGGTTAGCTGAAGCAAGGCTAATGAACGCTATAAGATGCAATAAGGGTGGTGGAATACTCATGTTTTGCTGCTCTTACCATCACAGGCTCTAATAGTAGCTCTAGCTTATATTGAATGCATTTGCTCCTTGTCATTTGTCAGCAGCGCTCTAAATTCTTCTCCTGTTACCTGTCCCTTAGCTTTGGCACAGTGGTTAGAGTGCAGTATTGCAGGTTGACTCTTCCCACTGTCACAAATTTGATCCTGACTGGCTCAAGGCTGATTCAGTTTTCCATTCTTCCAAGGTTGGTAAAATGAGGACCCAGATGCTGACTCTGTAAACTGCTTACAAAGTGCTATAAAGCACTATGGAGCAGTATATAAATCTAACTGCTATTGCTATTTTCCATAAACCAGGGGGAGTTCTGAGATCCCTGGGAGAGGAGATGATGCTCTGAAACAATGTGATCCAAAGCCTCAGCCGACCTCTGATTCCAGGTGACTACAAAATCTTCATTCAGACCCATGACACAGACTTTCTGGAACAACCTGAAGTTCCCTCTAAATCCATTTGGGTCTATTAGTTGCCTGGGATGGACCAATCTAATAGAACCAACCTCCCTGAAGTGAGAGGACAGGTGATGCCAGAGAATTGCAAGATTACCTGGAAGTGATCTGACTATGATAGAATAGAAACCACCAACTCCCTCAAAATCAGGTTATCTTGCTACTTGCTCTCACAATAAAAAGAGGTTCTGAATGACCTGAGACAGGTCCATGGCTATCATGGTGGCCATAAACTCTCAAGATACCTCTGACCCAAAGAAGGCAGCTTAAGGGTTCCCAAGACCATAAACGTGGGGACCTCCACAGCCAGCCTGGCCACAGAGTCAGGCAGAGATTACCCTGCAGTAGAGAGGCTGGTACAATAGCAACAATCCCAAAACATGATAAAAAATGATCAGAACATGATGTGCTGTTATAGAGTTATAGACCATAAACAATATCAGGAGGGGTATGGATGGGAGGCTATGTTACTAACTCCTGAAACAATATACTAAGAATTTGCATAGCTTTTACACCATGGGCTGCATTGCTGTTTATTTCATCTCTCTTTCATGAGCCTTAACAATTCTTTCCCCATAAACTTAGGTTTTAGTAGTTGACCTATTTTTTTATTTACTTGCTTGATATATGATTTAGCCTGGACCTATTTCAGCTGGAAATATATAACCAGAAAGAAGGGAGTAAACTCATCTTAGCTCTCCCAATAATCCTGTAAATATCTGGAGGCAAATTTGTGCTATTTATGGCAGTGTTTGCTGCTTCTATTAAATGCTTCTTGTTTAATTTTTAATTGTAATTTTGGTTAATTCAATTTCATGTATGGTATTTCAAAGAGAACCAAGTTATACAACTGTTCAATCCTTCAATCATCTTATCCCTGACTCTCTGTGACTGATGAGCATCATTTCACCAGGAGTATCTATGAGTAACTACTTCTTTGAATTCTTTTAAGTTCATTTGTCATCATTCCTAGCTACCTTATTTTTGACAGCTTTTTTTCCACAATCACCTTTCTAACCATCACAGTTTTTTCATTATGTATCCAAAAATATTTAAGGTTAGTCTTAATTATTAGTGCTTTCAATGAATCATCAGGCTTTACTTCATCTAATACTTAATGATTTGTACTTCTTGTGGTTTAAAATAATTTCAAAAAATTTCTCTAATGATACAAGACCATCAATTTTATTTTTGTTAATCTGGAGGCCTTTCTGAGGGCCAAATTTTTACACCCATGTTACAACTAAAAAACTACCTTGAAAATAAGTATCTTAGTTGTCATTGTGTTCTCTCTATGCTTTAATATTTAGTCTACATTTGGCATAGTCTTTCTCCAAAATAGCAGATATTTATTTCATGGTTCCAGTCTCCATCCCTGTGAATTTTTTTGAACCTCCACACAAGTTTCCTTCCTTTCTTTAAGTATGACTTTCCTTTATGGCATGTTGTATAAATATTCAGAAGCTGCTGCCTACCCAGATCTGATTTTTCTCTTTCTTGGATGTGTTGAGTATCATCATGAGAAATAAGGCAATTTCCAGCATTCTATGTAATTCCATCATTTTTAGAGTAAGAAACAGAAGCCAGATATAAGAATGGAGGCAAAGACTGATATACTTCTGTATAGTTAGAGCAAGTATAAACTTGCTGGCTATGAGAATCAAAGAGTCCCTATGTTACATTTGCTCATATGAGACAAAGGTGCATTATTAGACATCCTGGGACTGCTAGTAGCTTGGGTACAGTCTTGAACTTTTAAATAGTAACATTTAAAATCATAGCAGGGGAAATATATTAGCAATATATCTGGAAAATTAACATATATTAAGTGTAATTAATTTAATTAGAAGGAAATTATGTTCAAATTTAGTTTTGCTAGTATATATAGTTCTTCCCCATGAAAATCTGCTAGCTGTTGCAAGGGTTCAACATTACAGTGAGAGTAAAAGGGATTAATTTCATATTTGCATGAATTCACGAGGGGCGAGGAAAAGGACAATTAATTTTGCTGCTTTTCTCAGGCAAACATGCATTTTTGTATGAAGATGGAAGCTTCTCCCTCACCACTTACAGATACTCCTACACAGACCAGCCCATTGGGGTGTAAGTTTTCTTTTTAAAACTCCTTCTGTGTCACTTTTGTAATGAATGAATTAAATATTCCACTACCCACCATCTAGTCAGAACTGAAGAAGCTTCTTGGATGAGAAGCGAAATGTCTTCAAAGAAAAACAAGAAAGTCCAGTTGCCTCCTGGGGAAAAAAAAGCCCCTTTGGGATAACCATACCTGGATGACTGAGAATCTCCATAGACATTGGGGGTACTATTTTGCCTATTTTGACCCCCTGCAAATGCCACTGAACCTGTACTAGACAAAAACATTTTTTCTAGAATGGGCTATTTTATGAATAGTTAAAACCATAACAAATAAATGTTTATAGATTTCTTCAGCAGAGCATGCTTCATTCATATAAAAAGCCAGCACTGCTGTATTTTTCCAGCATTAAATTAAAAAAAAAAAAACGCCCAGGAAAAGATTGATATATTCACTACTTTGCTGGAAGCTCATCTCCCTCTGGTGCTGAAGTTAACATGTCCCCCTTGTATTTTAAAGGCAGCTATTCTCTGTACATCAAAACAACTTCAGTATTGATTATGCAAAAAAGGGTATCATGCTATCGGGACTGGAGAAAGGATGAGAAATGGCACAAAAGATAAAATCGACTGGAACATACTTTATGTCAGATTACTAATACTTTCATAATCATTAATAAGTAACTATTAAAAAAATATCTACCAGATTAATGAGATGGTCTTTCTGTAGTTTTATAGCCTTTAATTGTTAAGTTCTAAGACAATGTGGGAAATTTATGTTCCTAAATGTTTTGCTGTCTGAATAACATGGAGAAATGAAGTATATATCTAGAAGATATTTAAAAAGGAAGAGAATGTTGTGAATGGTACTAAAGCAACATTTGGAGCACTAAACCCTCCAATCAAGATATAAAAGTTTTGTGATGCTCTCCATATATATTTAGAATAGAATAGAATAGAATAGAATAGAATAGAATAGAATAGAGCTGGAAGGGACCTTGGAGGTCTTCTAGTCCAGCCCCCTGCTCAAGCAGGAGAACCTATACCAGTGATGGTGAACCTTTTAGAGACCGAGTGCCCAAAAACTGGCCCTACCCCTGCTCCACCCCCGCCCGCCTGCCCCCACTCTGCCCCCCATCCCACACCCCACCTGCCCATAGGACCACTCACCGCCTCCAGGGCCCGCTGATCGCCCAGGCAGCCCAGCAGCGCTATGGCGGCCACACCCTCTGCCCGCGCCCTGCAGCATCAACTGCATGATGAGGTGTGAGGGCAGAGTCTTGTCTACGCTGCCTGGCTGCCATGTCCTTGGCTGCGCTGCTCTGTGTAGGCCACACTCAAGGGCGAGTCTCCTTCAGGAGGGCTGCTGGAGAGGAGGGGGTCGCAGAGGGAGGCAAGGCTGGGGCAACGGCACGTGTGCCCACAGAGAGGGCTCCGAGTGCCGCCTCTGGCACCTATGCCATAGGTTCGCCACCACTGACCTATACTATTTCAGACAAGTGACTGTCTAGCCTCTTTTTAAAAATCTCCAGTGATGGAGTGCCCACGATTTCTGGGGGCAAGCTATTCCACTGGTTAATTGTCCTGTCAGAAAGTTTCTCCTTAATTCCAGGTTGCTTCTCTCTTTGATCAGTTTCCAACCATTGTTTCTTGTCCTGCCCTCTGGTGCTTTGGAGAATAACGTGACCTCCTTTTCTTTGTAGCAGCCCCTCAAATACTGGAATACTGCTATCATGTCTCCTCTATTTCTTCTTTTCTTTAGATTAGCCAAACCCAAGTTTTGCAGCCGTTCTTTGTATGTTTTAGTCTCCAGGCCTTTGATCATCTTAGTTGCATATATTTATTCTGTTAACCCATGGTTACCCCCACTGTGCAACTCAGGTGGCTAAATTTGGCTTTTAGCAACATCTTTTCTATTAAAATGACAACATTCCAATTATCCACTAGATACACTCAAGCACAGTAAAAATTGAGAATGGAGAAAATAGTTTTTCCTTTTCTTTAAATTTGATTCTTGCTATGGGAGGTCATTCTGCTCTTTTTCTTATCTTCATGAATCAGTGATACATCCAAAGGGTCTCATCTCAGTTCATCTTTTTTCAGAGGCACAGGTGCTAAGGTATTAGTTACTGATTGGCATTAGAAATCAAATTGTATCAGTTTCCAGCTGTAAATACAGGTAGTCCTTGACTTATGACCACAATTGAGCCTGGAATTGAGCTGCAGCATCCTTGCAATTGGTGGTAAGGGTGGGCAAATTGCCAAGTGCCCAAATTTTGCTCATGTGACCACAGTACCTGTAGTAACAAAATGATAGCACCTAGTTTCGAAGCCAACACTAACTAATAATGCTTACTGGACCAAAATTTAAGTTTGTGGCAAAATGGCATATTAAAAGTGTGATTTTTAACACCAATTTGCAGCTGTATTCTGAGACTACTGTGTTACTGCCAGGCCATCTGACGCAAGGCAATGATAGAGTAGACAGATCCATTGATTGCTCTAGTGTACTTTGCCAACAGCTGCTGTGTATAAATCACATGATTTCCTGAGAAACGCTGAATGCCAGCTTTGATTTACACTTTGAGAATATAACATTTTTGAGATACCCAGCTACAAATGTTAAATAGCAGAAGAGAGCTGGAGAACACATACAAGCAATTATTTCTTTCCAAGATAATTATTCCAATGTTTTCCTAGAAAAACAGGCCTCATATTACATAGATAGTACAATTTTGCTCTTCCTGAATTTGCATCTTAAATGTTGATATGTTACTCCAGTTTTGTTCTCTTGCTCCATTGTCTATCTTGGTCTCTGAATGTTAAATGTAATCATGTATTGCAATTTTAACTGAACTCTTGGATAACATTCTACTTAGAACAAAAAATGTACGGCAAAGCAACTGTGAAACTACACTGTGATTTCTTCATGCACCCAAATTTTTGTTTTGTACCACTAGTGGGGAACACAGAGAATAACTGCCTTGCTAAGTGCATCATAAATCATATAGGACTGAAGTCTATATGGCTCTCTTGCATTTACTTTGGGAATTATTCATTTAGCACATGGAGGGCATCAGTTCCATTACACTGTATTACACCATGACATTATGGGTGTTGAAGTAGAATATATCTGAAGCATACCAGCTTGGGGAACCGTTTCAATATGTCTCTTTGCAAAATGGTCTGTTGTGAGGCAAAAAAATGTAGGAGCTCGTCTGAAAGCATTTTGTTACTGTATATATTGGGTCATTGAACTAATTATTTGTATAATTACTTCTGGAATCAATAGACTGCCTTCCCCCATCCCCACTGATGCCTAGTTTGAGGCATTTGGTTTGGGGAAGACTTGAAGGAGATTTGCATAACAGAAATAACGAGAATCATTAGAAAAATAATAGGGAACATATATGGAAAGCATATGGTTTTTCTCCTGAGCAAACTTCAGGAGAAACAGGAAAAAAAACACCATCTGGGGCCTTTTCCCCCTGCAGAAATAGTTGAACATTATTGCATTCTACATGCACTCGCTGTTCCCTCCCTGGTCTTCTGTGCTACACGGCTCACAAGTAGGGCACTGTCTTGCCTCGGCTTCCAGCTGCTGATTGTTTTGATTTTTGTGGAGAAAATGCAATCCTTGTCTTCTTTCAAAGACAGGGAACAGCGTCCTTTCCTCCTGGGATTGAAGGGGGGGGGGGGAAAGAGAGAGGATCGTGGCTTTGGTGTTTGCTTGAGCTACATCTCTCATAATACAGATGTGCCTGACCACAAGCATCCTCAAAAGTCACCTTTTTTTTTTTTTTTAATCCCAGAGGTAAAGATGTCCCGACCTCTGCCAGACAGAAGCTCCTCATTAAGGGGACTTTCCGGCCTTCAGAGGAAAGATCACGGGGCTACGTGGTGGTGGTGGGACCAATCTTTGCTTCCAGGAGAAAAACGGCTTTGGGGCGCTGTGTCCTCACGGTATTTATCTACGTATCCATCTCGACCCAAGATCTAAATGTTGCCCTCTCGGCCGTCCGGGTAAGGAGGTCGCTGTTGCCTCGAGGATCCGAGCGGCCCCTCGGGCGCCTCACTCCGCCTTTTGTTCCCAGACCATGCGCGTCACCGTCTTCGCAGCTGGGCGGGGATACCGACGAGGAGGAGGAGGAGGAGGAGGAGGAGGGGGCCAACAGAGGAACTGTTGCTGCTTGTGGGGCGGCGGAGACGAGCATCATCGCGGCGTGGCGGCGACGGATTAACGGCCAGCCTGATCCGATTTCGTCCTCCGAGCCGAGCGAGCCTCTCCTGTTGCAACAGCTTGAGCCATCAGGGGACCCAGCGCGGAAACGGGGGAGGCGGCTTTCCGGCCGGATCATGAGCGATTCCAGCCCCAGACGGCTCCGGAGGGGCCAGTGAGGAGCCGTCCGGGGATGGCAGCGCCGTGCGAGGAGGAATCCAGCCAGCGTCTCGCCTCCGCCCCAGCGCCGCTGCCTCCCGCGCAGCCCGAGAGGAAGAAGCTGCATCGGGCGCCGTCCCCGGCCAGACCCAAGGATGTGCCCGGGTGGTCGCTGGCCAAGAGCCGGCGCGCCAGCCACCCCGGCTCGCCCGTTTTCTTCCCCGGCAAGTCAGGAGCGGGCGGTGGACACTCGCGCCGGGCTGGGAGCGCCAAGGATGGCCGCGGCGAGAAGAAGGGCAAGGCCACGCCGCCGATCGGGTCGCGGGGCGCCGGGAAGGGCTCGGGAGGCCGAGCCGGGGCGAGAGCGAAGGGGCGGAGCCGTCTCCCCGGAGCTGGTGAGGGGGCAGCTGCCTCCGGCGGGGCCGGAAAGGTGCCGTCGGCGCGCTCCCAGCCGCCGCCTGCCTCGAGCCTGACAGACAGCAGCTCGGAGGTGTCGGACTGCAGCGCCTCGGAGGAAGCGAAGGTCCTCTCGCTGCTGGAGCTGGGCGGGCTGAGCGGCGGCGGCAGCGACACCGAGTCCCCACCCAGCAGCAGCGCCCCTGCCCAGCCGGCCAGCGCCTCCGCCGATGGCGTATCCCCGCTGCCCGAGGACCTGTCGACGGGGGCCTCGCTGGCCAGTAGCCGCCTCCCTCTCAGCACCTCGCTGGCTTTCTCCGACCTCACCGAGGAGCTGCTGGACGCCGGAATCGCCAGGGAGTTGGAGGAGCTGCGCTCCGAGAACGACTATCTCAAGGTGAGCGGGATCCGGTTTAAGGACAGCCTGGCCCGAAAGAACAGGCACGAGGCTGGTTTTTTGCACCGGGGGGGGTGGGGTGGTGGTAATAAAAAAAGCCTTCGATTTTGCACAGCGCAGATAATGCAGCGAATTGTCTCTCCGGCCCCCGAGGCCTCTTCATCGCCCAGGCCTCCCGGAGCCACCGAGCAGCAGCCGCTCGGACCTAGGAAGTCTTTGTAAAAGAGGCACGCCCCTTTCCTCAAAGGATGCCCCCTTGGGTAGAAACTAATATCTGGCCTCCCGTAATACGTACTGTATGTGGAACAATAGTCTCTAACTTGTAGAATGTCTTTCCCCAACGTGGTGCTCTCAAGATGTGCTGAGGCTGCTGCAACAACTGGGCAAGTCTGAAGCCTTGGAAAAGGCAAGCCCAGCAGGTCTAAGGACAATTTCACATAACTGGAACTAAGGGAATCAAGAAATACAAGAGTTACAGTAAGAAAAGGTGGAACAGAATCATTAAAGAAAGGATGGTAAAGGAGGAAGAAAATGAAATGTGAATGAAAAAAAAAATTAAATAGTCAAAGAAACAGTGGCAGATAATAGTACAGTTATCTCTGGTTTGGTTATCCTGCTTTGAGTTGTCCCATGGCAAGTTGGCCAGGGTGAGTCATCCATTGTCGAATTGTCCCATTCTGAGGCCATGTGGTGCACTCTAGACTAGAGAGCACCACACTGGTGAAAGCTGCCCTAGAGGGAAGCCCTAGAAACATTTTACCTGTGGAGGACAGTTTTGCTGCTTATAGAGATCATGACCCCTTAGTGTTGTTAAGACATTTACTGCTAGAAGCCTTGTGTGCAGCCTCCCCTTCCAATCCTGGAGCAAAAATGGGTCATTGTTGGAATGGTCCTTTCTATTTTGAAGCAGGTATTCATCAAAATCTATGGACCAGGAATGCCATGTACTTTGGCAAGATTTGTTGCCATGCTGAATTCTTTAGCCCTTTCATTGATGAGGAGTCTAGCTTTACTTGAACAGACACTCCTAACAAAAGAAATGTTCACCTTTGTAGAATGTTGGTTATGCAGGACATACATCTTACAACCCTAAATATATCCACCAGCATCCTAAAGTTCCTAATTTATATTCTTTTGCCACAGGAGCATACAGACTCTGTATTTAAAATATATGCATGCTTTCAAAAGATTTTTTTTCTCCTAATTCTCTTTTGGTTGACTGAAACAAATGTTCTACAGTACAATCTCTATCAATCTTTGGATGTGTCCACAACTACAATGTCCAGAATTTGAAACTTTTTGCAACTTATTTCAAAAAACACTGAGAAGGCATTGACTTTGTTATGTTAGTTATTAGAAATAAATTATTATATGGATAAGTTGCCTTATAATCACAGTTCTCTGGGTAATTTGTAGATTTATTCTGATATAGATGTCTGTTCTTTCTTAGAAACAAAAAGAAAAACGTCCCTAGTCATATTTAATGGAAGGAATCATACCTCTAACATTGCAGACATTCCATGAAATGAACAGATACCTCTTACTGACATAAAAGTTTTCCCTCTATAGCATCTTAGAGTTGCATTATATATTCCTTATTCCATCAGTCAGATATACCATATCCTTAGGGAAGGCAGCCTTTCTTATGGAACTGGAATTACCTTCTCACATTTCATTTCAGTGCTTCAAGAATAGGAGACTGTTCAGGTCTACTAAGCAAAGATCTCTTAGGATATATTAGAGCTTGTTAGAGGTTATTTTATCTCCATGGGAAGCTGCTTCCCTATGGCAATCCCATATTAAAATTCTAACATCATATCATCAGATTCTGATTGCGCAGAGGGTATTTTACAGGATGATTAGGTGCTGTCAGGGTAGTATGGCATTAATGTAGAGCAGAAGGGTAATTTTTATAACAAACAGCTTTAGTTGTACTGAAGGGCAAGAAGTTGTACAGAATTGTAGTTCGGTATGTGTGTTTTATGACTTGTTTTTTATTTTGAGTCCAATTTGATTTTTGGTAACTATGTTTGTTTGTTTCTTTGTCTGTCTGTCTGTCTGTCTGTCTGTCTCTATCTATCTATCTATCTATCTATCTATCTATCTATCTATCTATCTATCTATCTATCTATCTCCTGCCTTATTTTCTATAAATAACTCAAAGCAGTGAACATACTTAATACTTTCTTCTCCTATTTTCCCTGCAACAACAAAGAGTCTGCAAGGTGGGTTGGGCTGAGAGAAACTGAGAAACTGGCTGGATCACAATCACCCAAATGTCTTTCATGCCTAAGCAGGGACTAGAACTCACAGTCTCATGTTGTCTAGCCTGATGCCCTAATCACTAGACCAAACTAGTCCATGCAGTTTTCTAAGCAACATTTTCAGAAGTTGTTTGCCCTTGCCTTATTGCTAAGGCTGCTAGAAAGTGACTGGTCAAGGTTATCCAATTTGTTTCTGTGCTTAAGTTACAACTAAAACTCAGGTTTCTCCAATCCCAGTCCAGAGCCTTAACCATTGGACCAGACTGGCTTTCTAATACATAAGCTTAAAATACCTTAAATGGAAAAAATATATGATTTTGGCAGACATATCCCTGAAATGTGCCAAGGTAATGACAATGCCAGGAGCGAGAGGCCATTTTCAGGGGAGAAATGATAGAGATGTATAGTCATCTCATGTCCATTGGTTCTCTCCCTCCCATTGAGAATTTTTTTTTGCTATCTGTAAAATATGTTTCCTTCATTTAATGGGGGAGAATAGTGCTCCTGACTGGGTACTCTCATAGAGTATATGAGCAATAAGAAGTACACTTAATAATTGTGTCCAGGATTTCAGAACTGATTTCCAAAGGCTGTTTGGAATGGACAGGAACATGGATGTAAGACCTCTCTGCAGCTTTTTAAAGCAGCTGCATCTTTTCCTGGGATTGCATAGCTACAATTTCTGTACTATTTCTGAAGCAACACAGGATGGTGCATTGCCTTAACATATATTGCACATGGCATGTTGTGTTTCATATTCACAGTAGAGAAAGACATCTATATTCCAGCAAAAGTTGTTCACTGTGTGTTCCATTCTACTGACTGAGTTAAATTAATTGTATGGAAAGCTTCTTTGCTGATATGTCCCTAGAGTGGTTTATACACTTTGCTGGAGTACTATTTTGCATCTCATATTTTGCATCTCATTTATTATAGTAGTTCTTAGAATTCTAGAATAAAAATACAAATTAATTGGTGGATACCTGAAGTCTCCTACTCATGATCCACATTAATATTGTACTTAAGTCAAACATGCAGGCTGAGGAAGACAGCAGAACTCAGTTTCCAACGTCATCTAATACAGGTGTTCCTCCAGGTATCCATGAATATCATTTATTTCTGCAGGGAGGACAAGGTTTGTGTCAGATGCAGCCTTCATCAAACAAGGTTGTGAAGTTAGATGTCCTGGAGGCCTTCATGGCTGCACACACAAAGACTCCATTCTGCTAATGCAAAGATGTGTGCATCTGTGTCAGATGAATGGTATCATGGATGCTTTCTGTCTGTCTCTCCACCCTCTCTCACTTCCTCCCAATGCCCCTTCTAATAATCTTCTGGATACCTAAACAGAGTTTTGTTTTCATAAAAGAAGCTGCAGACAATTGAAATTGACTAAGGAACATAGGAACAGTTGCTGAAGAAAAATGAAAAGTAACTCCTTGGGAGATTGACATAGAGGACTAAGAAGTCTATTTTGACTGACAAGAGAATTTTTAACATTTATTTAGGGTATACAGAATATAAAATAACAGAGTTGGATGGGACCTTGAATGTCTTCTAGTCCAGGGGTCCCTAACCCCCGGTCCATGGACCAGTACTGGGCCGCAGCATGCCAGCAACTGGGCTGCACAAATAAGCAAAGCCCCATCCGGGGGATGCAAGCAACACACAAGTCCACGCACCCTCTGGTCTGCGGAAAAACCTCTCTCCATGGAACTTGTCCCTGGTGCCCAAAAGGTTGGGGACCTCTGTTCTAGTCCAACCCCATGCTCAGATAGATAGTTGTTCACTCTCTTCCAGTGTTGGAGCATTCACAACTTCTGAAGGCAAGTTTTTCCCCTGATTGATTGTCTGTCAGGAAATTTTTCCTTTGTTTTGGGTTGCTTCTCTCCTTAATTAGTTTCCATCCACTGCTTCTTGTCCTGCTTTCAGGAAGCAATGGATGGAAACTAATCAAGGAGAGAAGCCTATTGGTATATTTGCCTATTGATATTTCTTGCCTGAGGCATTCCCATATTGGATATTTGCTGTATCCTCCTTGGATGTTCCCTTTCTAACTTGCTATGTTCCTGCATATCCACAATCTGTACTCTAGTTTTACAGTGTGTAAACATTTCCAGATATTATGTTCAGATAAATGTTGGTCCCTTCTTTGCCTGCAGGTAATCTGTACTGTGAGACATAGATTGACTCTGTTAAAATCAGACTTAGCTGCTCTCTAGAAAATACTGTTTGATAGTTTAAATATTATAGAACTGGCTTAGCATCTAACACCATTTAATATCTGCTTTGTCTTGCTGCAAGCATTTATGTGGCAAGAAAAAATAGGAGTATCTTAACTAGAGAACTACAGTGCTACAGGAAGTGACTGTGACGGGTATCAAGAGGCACTAGACTATAGCACAAATCTCTTTTGATTTACCCCTTGTAGGAATAGTTTTTATATCATGGATACCCACCATTTATTTTGAACCTGCAGTTCAGGATTTTGAATGGCCAGCACATTCAACATGAGATTGCAAAGATGTGGTACAAAAGCCCTTTCATATATTGGATCAGCACAGTTTGTCCTGGTTTCGCAGGAGGGTGAAGTTTTTAACTCAAGGCTGAAGACTGGTTTTGGGAATCCAAATAAAGCCAAATAAAGTAGTGAATTAAATCTCCCCTTCCCTTCTAACTAAAGGAAAATTGGCAAGAAGTCAAGATTTCATTTAGGCTGGCCTTTCTCAATATTCTGATAGAAAACGGCTGCAGAGATTCAAAGTTGTCATGGCAGTGTAACAACATTTCATACTAATTAGAAATATACAAGGGCACTTATGTTACATTTTTTTGGTCATGATCCAGCCAGAGTTAAGAGCAATTAAAAATTAAAACGGTGTGTTTAATAGCACAGTCATTTACAAGTTTATGTAGAAGTAAATTCCAAGGAATTTGAAAGAGCTATTTTCTAGTTACGTTTTGTAGTATATACAGATGTATGCATACATATGCATATACTATACTCATCACTTCAAATCAGAATGGAGACTATTCAGGTTACTTTCAGCAAAGATCAGGAAAGGAAGGACTTCAAGTATACTTGAGCTAACAGTATTGGTACTGAAAGCTGACTCCATTGTAGATTCTGTTTTGAATTTTGTCAAAATAGAATTGACTTACCTATCCAGAATATTATACTCATCAGAATACAGATGCTACGTTGGGATGCAGCATAGGAAGCGCATTCCTTCTCCAACTTTGAAAATCTTTGTTCACTGATGTTGCTGTCTTCATTTGGTAGAACAGGTTTTCCAAATCATTTGATTTATTTTTTAAATTCATTGCCTTTTCTTCGTGTAGACATGTGCTCAAGGATCCCCAAAAGTCATTGTTAGGTTATTATACTATGCATTTATGTGATGTGTAGGAAATTTTCTTGATGCTTTGATAATAAAATGATGAATTCCATATTTTACTAATCAACTTTGCACAAAGTAGATGAAATTACACAAACCACAGTAATTTAAATGTGTAGTTGAAATTGGAATGGTACATGAATTTGAAAAAAAAGTGTGTTTTCCTGGAATCCAATTCATGGGAATAGTTCCTGACATTAGAAATTAAATTCCAAAATTCCAAATTCCAAAACTAAATTGCCCACAAGAAGAGGGGTAATTAATCTAGCCAATCTCCCAAGAAACCTGTGTCTTTTATCAAGATTATTTTCTGTCCTTTGTTTTGTGCTTTGGAAACATGGTTTGAATATCTGCCATAAGGAAGACAATATGCTGCATCTTTCCTTTTAGCCTGAAACCCATAGTGAACAGAAAGGCACCACGTGTGAATTTAAAGAGTATGTAAGCAAAAGGAACAATTTTCTTTGGCTTTATATAAAAAAAGAGGGGGTTCCTGAGATTTGTTTGGTAAACTGCCATCTTCAAGGTGGAAAGGCTGCTGGAAGTGCATTTTCGTGCATTTAAAGGTCATCCCCCCCAATAATGGTTTTGATAAATCACCCTGTCATAGTAGACTTATTATTTGAGGTGATGAAATATTTTTAAAGGCCAAGTAGTTTATTTTTTTCATGTAATTTTTAAAAATAATATCCAGTTTAGCTTATCTTCTTGGTGATAGCATTCTTTGTTTGCATAAATGTATTTCATATTTATATATTGCCAGTTTGTGTAATGGTTAAGGTGCTGGCCTAGAAATAATGAGGCTTTGAATTCTAGGCTTCTCTTGGGCATGAAACCCGCCTGGGTGACTTTGGGGCAGTCTCTCTCTCTCTCACAGGGTTGTTATTGTGGGGAAAATAGGAAGTAGGACTATTCCTCATCTTGAGTTTTATATATATATAAAGATGGGATTTTATTTTGTATATAAACTGCCCAGAGTCATTGCATAGGAGACAGGAGGCAAATAAAATTGATAGATAGATAGATAGATAGATAGATAGATAGATGGATGGATGGATGGATGGATGGATGGATGGATGGATGGATGGAAGGAAGGAAGGAAGGAAGGAAGGAAGGAAGGAAGGAAGGAAGGAAGGAAGGAAGGAAGGATAAAAATCTGGTAATAGTAACTTCACCTTTTCCCATAAATAATACTTCCCCTCCGATTTTAATCTCATCACAATCATGTGAGGTAAGTAGTTAATAGAATAAATGATTATTGGCTGAATATACTATAGGAAAATAAAGGAAACTACTTTATGGTTTAACATGATTTGCAAACCAGCCCAATGTCTAGTTTAATCATTTCATGAATTTCATTACTGGCCAATCCAACACAGTTAACCAGATAATAATTTTTAGTAGAAGGAATACTACTGGGTCGCCCCTTGCTTCACCTCTCTTAACAAAATAATGTGTTTCTGAATGTACTAGGTTCACTGAATCTTGGATGTCATGCAATAAAACCTCTTGGTTTATGCTGTGGAACCACTTTTAAGCCATCATTCAAATATTTATAAGTTAAACTTTTATGGGAGATAAAGTGTTCATCCAAATAGCTTTTTGTTTTTTTGTTTTTAAAAAAGGGTTACAAAATGTTATCTCTTTGCCTTTTGTGAGATTAGGATATCAACCCAGTGGCTCCAATGACAATTGTTTTTTTCCTAGGCTAATAGATGGAAATAGGAAGTTTTTAATTGGGTTTGCAATGAGAGAAAACAATAAAAAATGTTGTCTTTCTGATTTTTTTTTTCTACCCAGTTTGCAGAATATGGGCAAAGAGGTATAAGCTATTCCATTAGGCTTGATTTGCAGCTTTTATGTACTTGAGGTTGCTGTGGGTTAAATAATTATATTTCCTCTGGGAAAATGCATGTTAAGATATCCCTGTGGATTTGTTTGGTTCTATATTATTGATCCTAGGAGCACAGCATGCTTTGTGGAAGTTCTGATTGAGCTTTGCATTTGAAATTCCTTTCCTCATCTTACTTTGGGGGGGGGGAGGGGGGACACAGAGGGGGGGAGCAAGTACGTGTACTGCACTTTGCTTTCCCCTTTTGGCCTCTCTTCAGAGACCTACTAAACAAAGCTGACAGGAGAATAGTAGTATTGGGAGTTGTTATGCCTTTAAGAGAACAGCAGCGGATGGCTGCCTTGTCATCACAGGGTGTGGGGAACAAGAGCTCTGAGTCTCTGCTCAGCAGAATGGAAAATGTGAGATGTGATACGGCAGCAGCTGCAGAGGGATGGGAAGACAAAGAATGGGCACTCGAATTCTATTTGAAAAAAGGGGCGGAGATAGCTGTAAGCCAATCATTTTTCAGAATAGCAGATATATGCATAGATGGGATTCAGCCTGGCATTAGCCCAGGAGTAGCCTGCTCATATTTATAGTCAGGCTGTTCCTTCTTACTGTGATCCACCCTCCTCTTCTGCATGAACAATGACTATCGTGGGCCTTTTACCTAGTCCTTCCCTTCCCAGAAAAACAAAACAAAACTAGAGCTTGGGTATAAGACTCCTTTGTTTTTCTCTTTTCCACAAGTATGGAACGGATAATACAGCAAAAGAAATGTGTATCTGTAAATGCTCTGTTTTTTACACGTAGGTACATAACGTCTATGACACTGGATATATAGCATGTATCCTCAGTTTTAAATTTACATTTGTAGCTTTCTCTCCCTCTTTATTTAACAATATCATAATGGCAATTGAACATAGCCTTTACAGAAATACAGTTTCTGTAACTAGTTTAGTCTGGAAAGCTGGGCATAAAAGCTTGCATTATATATAAACTAAAAAAATGGAAGTTAAGAGATAACAAGGCATCTCACTGTGCAGAAGAGTGATGATTAATGATACAGCATAATTGTAAACAATGTGACATTTGATTTATTCAGAAAATAATATGTGATTTATATATGTTACTTTGTATTGTTCAATACCCAATGATAATATAGCTGGTAATATCTTTCAGTTTTGAATCAACATATTTGCTTTTGCATGGCTTCAAAACTCCTAATTTTTGACTGTTAATTAATAGGGGAAGTTATAAATTGCTGGATGTTATTTCTTTCATTTCCCCTCTCCAGTTCATTATTACTTATGAGTTGTTGGTGGGTGAATGTGCAAAAGGAAGATGCAAGAAATGTGTTGTGCACTAAAGTGCTTAGTTTTTATGTTGCAGTGCATTTCAGAAAATCGGTAACAGATTTCTTGAATTGTAATGTTAAATGAAGATGCTGCACTAGTGGTGCACACTAATTGTAGTTGATATCAAACAATACAAGGATTTTCCAAAGGCATCGTTTAGAAATGCTTTTCTAATTCTAGAAGGTTTAGTCTCAAGATGGAGCTGCTTTGGAATGTGGAAATACTGTGTAGATGCAGTAATCATACATTGTTCTCTCAGTCAGAGAGCACAAAGCCATCACTTTATTGAATATACCTATGGCACGATTTGGATGTTCATATCTATAGTCAGAGCTGCATTCACATCATATGCTAACTCATGTTTATTTTTTTTAATTGTAAACCACTTTTAGAGTTTTTTAATTAAGAAGTGATATATAAATACTTTAAATAAATATAATTAACTCAATTGTTGGGGTTTCCACAGCATGTTACACCATAGTGGGCTCTGTATATGTAAGGTTAATTGTGGTTCAGGATGTTGTACAAACATAGCCTGTATCTTAATGTAGTACAGGTAATCCTTGATTTGTGACCATAATGGAGTCTGAAGTTTCCATCATAAGTCTTGATGGTCATAAGTCAAGGCACCCACAATGGTTTTTGTGGCAGGTGTTAAGTGAACACTGTGGTTATTAAGTGAGTCAATGCATTCCTGTAGGTTGTTTTTTTGGGGCCAGAAAGCGGATGAAAAAGTCAGTTTCCAGCAAAAAAACCCCATAAATAACATCACATGACTGCAGAACATTGCAACTGGCTTTAAAGGCAGCTAGTTGCCAAGCACCTGAACTGGAGTCATGTGACCATGGGGGACAGTGCTGCTATTGGAACTCTGGCATTGGGTCATAAGTACCTTTTTTTTGGGGGGGGGTGTCTATGTAACTTTTGTAAGCAGCCAGTCCTTAGGCAAGGACTAACAGTAAGCCAGGTTATTACTGAAGATTATGTTTGCCTTCTGAGTATATGGCAGTTTTACGTTTTCATAGTTTCTTGCAATGTCCAAAATGGGAAACTATGGTTATTGATATGCCAATTGGAACTACACACTGGAGCTAAATCAACTTTATGAGGCTGGCTTGTTTGGGTCAACTTGATAGCCACAGTTTTCTATTGTAATTAATCCATAGCAGACTAAAAAGTGAGGGAGGAATACAAAAATACTTTTGTACCAGGCTTAGTGAAAATAATAATATGCTTTTCATTGTCTTCTTATCTAATCTTGGAGAGAATGGGAGACACCTTTATTGCATTTGGGAAATGCTCAGGTTTTATTTTTTTCCTAATTTCTTTTAGTGTTCTCATTCTTCAATCCTCAGTTCTATGCTCAAATTTTAGGAAAGATAATTTCTCATTTAGGTTGATTAAGTGCCCTCAAATTGCTATTCAAATTATTTTATTTCTAGTTTACACAAATGCATGCACCTGAATAGTATAGTAGCATAATATTGTGAGTGGACAATAATGATTGTGTTATTTTTAAGTAACAAGGACTGTTAACCTTCTTACAAATTATAGTAAAGGACAGAGCGTAGCAGCATCAGTGGGAGAGATCCAGATGTTTACAGATTGAACTGTGCTCATTATAAAAGTAGCATGCAAAGAAAGCTCTTGGTTATGAATACTAGTTGGTGATAGTACTTAAGTGATTTTTTAATACAAGAATACTGTAGATATTACAAATGTATTTTCTATTTGCTAAATGCTGGAGGGCTGACATGAACTCTAGTCTCATAATGAGCTGATCTAAAAGCCTAAGCATGGTCTACAGGTGATTGGTAACACATTTTCTAAAGTCTGATGTTTTATTGATCTATGCTATATCACTTCCTTCTGGAGAGCAATTTTACCCAAGCAGTCATGCTATCCCATGGTTAGTTGAAATTTTTTTTTATTCTTTGCTTACCTTGCATATTTTTATATTATGTATTATGTTTTCTCAAACTATCTTGATATTTATGTGAACATATTAAATAAACCTCTGTCTTTTACTGGATAGCCAAGACAAGCTGCATTCTAGAGAATTCACATTATTGGCCTTTCTTGATGTCCACTTAAATAGTTATAGAGCAAAATGCTAAGGTTGAATGAAAAATCTTTATCAGGGTCCAGTCCAAACTGGGAATAAACAAAATGGAGACTGCTTTAGAAAAAAGGTTGTAGTTTATTGAAGAGCAGAGCCAGACAGAAAGGTGGCTCTGGGGAAGCTGACCACATGTAGCTGGGAGTGGTGGGTTTTTATATCTTCTTGGGCTTTTGAGATTGTTTCCTGTTCCTGTGGCATGAACTTTGACCTGAGCTTTTGAGTGTTCCTTTTTGGTATTGTTGCGTTAATTCTATTATGTCCCAAAGGTCGAATCCTGCTTCTCTGGGGCTATGGCTGATGATTTACTTCCTATGTTGGATTTCTTGGGTGAGGGGTTGCTGGTTCTAATTCTATCACTTAGCTATTGTTAGCTGGCACTTTTGCTTCAGGGGATTTCAAAATATTTTGTCTTGAATGGGCTTCTGCCTGGTAATATTTACTCATGAATGGGGCCTGAGTCCTTCTGAATGGGATCATCAAATCTGCATTTCTGCAGACCTGGCCTCTGCCTGGGGCTATTAAGAAAAACTGGGCCTGATTTTCTGCCTTTAAAATCCTTTGGAGAAATATCATATTCTGCCTTTTTAATAACCCAAAATATTTCTTTCTTTGGGGGGGGGGTGCTGTCCTCCTACACTAATATGGTATCCTATTGTACCCACATTATTGGGACTGAGATACATTATTAAGAGAATAAAACCTGCACACTGTACTGTGCACTGTGAAACTTTACTGTTTCATAAAGAAAGTAAAGTAATAAGTGAAAAAAAGAAAGAGAAAAGAAAGTTATCAAGAAATAGCTTCCAATTGTAACAGCATTTACAAGTACATTTATATTTTATCCTCTCTCCCAAAAGTTACAACATAATTTCCTTCTTTTCATAATCTACCCTTTCTAGTCATCAAACCCATAAATCCCAAATTCATTTTTTAAAACAAAAATTTCATAAGGGGATTTAAGTCATCAATAAATATGGTTACTTATTGTTACTTATTATTATTGTCCTTTTCTAATCAGACAAATCAATTGTTGTTTATTGTAAATCACACAGAAATGTTGGCTCTTGGGCTGTTTAAAAAAAACGAATAAAAAAAGTTGTCTATTTGGGAAGTAGCAATAATCTACTTGACCTAGAGTTTCTGAGAGCTCTGCACTCATCAAGATATCCCTGCTGTAGTTTCTTTATAAATCTTTTCTTATTTTATCCTGGTAAATTATAGCAATGTTCCTTCTGGTAGCCTGTGGTTTGGAGTTAATTGAAAGCTGCTGCTGATGTTCTCTTTAATCTGTAAGGAAATGTTCCCTTGTCATTTCTTGAAGTTCTTTTCCCTTTTACGTGAGAGATCATAAATATAGAAGTTGAGCTATTGCTGACAAGGTCAGATTCATGTAATATTACATTTTATCTATTTTTCAGTTTGAAGCCTCATAACAGCATTTTCTTCTTTTCTCTAGTTTTGTTGAAGTATATTTCCAATGACAGAAATGTAACACAGGCAATTTGGCATCAGAAAAGTATTTTCAGATTAAACAGAATAGTATGTATGTATGTATGTATGTATGTATGTATGTATGTATGTATGTATGTATGTATGTATGTATGTATTTTCAGATTAAACAGAATAGTATGTATGTATGTATGTATGTATGTATGTATTTAATGCACTAGAGAAAGGATAGTCTTCTCCTGCATTAGTATTGCACCTTGCGAAGACTGTAACATGAAATCCATGTAGCATGTATAGACATCTATGAGAGACACATTTATTTGCTGATACAGTACAAGTCGAATCAAGTGGCTCTGAATTTTGTTTGGATATTATTTGGAGTTCATTGTATCCCTGCATTACTGATTAGCTACACAATGATTAAGGAAACCACTGTGCCTGCCATATTATATTCAGATACCTATGATTAATTCCTCTCTATGAAAGTCATTGACTTTATACATTTCAAGGTTTAAAGAGGAATCAGTTTTGGAGATGAATGCATAACCAGTGATAGTAGTCATTTGTTATATCTTTATGGAGAGCCAGTTTGGGGTAGTGGTTAAAGCATCAGAATGGAAACAGTCATATCTTTATGGAGAGCCAGTTTGGGGTAGTGGTTAAAGGATCAGGATGGAAACCAAGAGAACATGAGTTTAGGCACAAAGCCAGTTGGATGCCTTGGGCCAGTCACTTTCTCTCAGTCCTAGGAAGGAGGCAATGGCAAACCACTTCTCAAATCCACTTTGCCAAGAAAATTACATGAGAATTGGACATGATTGAATGGAAGAAAAAACATATCCAATGTTAAAATAGTTTGCTTCATTCTGTATTAGTAAACCAAATGTTAAGCGTTCTTCTTTAATTGTGACCTTTAGTTCCTTTTGGTTCCTCTAGTGTCTAATCTTCAAAGTTTCATTTTATCATGTTATTTTTTTTGAAGAGAATTAAAAACAAAAGCATTTTCCCATGGGAAGGATTTTTAAGATTAATTCCAAAATCTTATTTTGAATCAATCGGGTTGCTTAGTTCATTTGTAACTTTCCAAAATTAAAATTTTACTCACCCTTTTGCTGCTTAATCAAAAATATTTTTAAGTCCTTAAACTTTCTTTCCTCTTGATTTATTAGTATACTTAATGTTGGGGTGGTAATGATTAGCCATTGATACGTTCCTCTTTTGGAAGCAGGTAGATTCCACGAATTATTATACTGCTGTTTCGTTTTAACTGCTCAACAGAGTTTTGAGTAGATGTACTTATTCTAATCTTATAATGATTTGCACAATTTGTCCTAATTATATCACACTCCTCTGTGCATTAATGATTCATGTGTGGAGATGGTTACCAGCATCAAATTCCTGGGTGTGCAGTTAACAAGTAGGCTGGCTTGGTCACTCAACAGCAAGACACTAGTGAAGCAGGCACAGTAGTGCCTGCATTTTCTGCATCATATGAGAAAAGCACATCTTCCTTCCCCTGTCCTTCCCACTTTCTACAGAGGGATGATCGAGAGCATCCTGTCATACAGCATCACAGTCTGGTTTGGAAGCATCACTGCTTCAGACAGGAAGGTGGTGCAGAGAGTGGTGAGGATGGCAAAAAGCTTATTGGCAATTCCCTCCCTTCCATCCAGGACATAGCATATAAGCGTTGCTTGAGCAGGATCTGCAAGATTGTCTGGGACATTACACATCCTCTTCACCTGTTTTCCTTGTTACCTTCTGGGAGGAGGCTTCGTGGTATCCGAAGCAGAACATCCAGATTCAGTCAGTTTTGTTCCATACAGTATTAACCTTGTGAACTCTAAAGCTTCCTCCTTCCGTTATGTATTCAAGATGGACAGTGATTAATATTTATATGTTACTTATATGTAAGGGTCTATACATTTGTTGTATATAGTATATTTAAGTGTGTGTTATGTATGTATACACTTTGAGAGCAAGCAACTAAATTTCATTTTTAATGTGTGCCATTGTGCCCACAGTAAAAAAAAATGGCAATAAAGCCTATCTATCTATCTATCTATCTATCTATCTATCTATCTATCTATCTATCTATCTATCTATCTATCTATCTATCTATCTATCTATCTATCTATCTATCTATTGCTGATGCTAAGATATCTAATGCAAATGCAAATTTATTATGTCCTTTATTTATCCCAAAATTTGAACCATTCATGCATAATAAATACAGAAATCCATAGATTGGAATTATACAATTCAAGGTGATCCCATAGTCAGTTTTGAATTTGGCCTCCTATTGACCTCTTGGCAACATGCCAGAACAAAGCAGCCTTGCCTAGAAAGACCACAGAGATTTATGGGTGGGCCTGTTATAAACAGCTGTTTGGAATTACAAGAACCAAATGGATACTGCCTTGTTAGTTGCAGAATGCATTACATAACCTATAGGTATGTTCTCATAAATGAGTTTTGGCAAAGCTAATCTGCATATTTATTAAAGAAAAAATGGCATTTAAAAAAAGTGGCTATCTAGAAGCTGCTAGGTAGAATACAGCAAATTCCTTCACCTTATATGAATAAAAAGTATTGCATGTTAAACATAAGATAGGTGAAATTGAATTAACCTGACAGAGGATAAAAAATGTGATTCTGAAATATAACTTAACACAAACTTTGAATTGTTAAGTAGTGATAGAAGATAATATTTGCCATTTAAATCTTTTATTAATTTATCAAAATATAAAATACAAAAATACAAAGAAAAATGAAGCTTATGGGAAAACAGAGGAGGAAAAGAGGAAGAGAAAAAAGTGTAGGGTAAAGCGGAAAAGAAAAAGAAAGTATTGACTTCCGACTCCTTTTGGCACAGTAGAATAAGGTAACAACATATAAACCTCATTTTTTATTTTTATATACTAATATATCCTAGCTTTTATATAATAATATATCTTAGTTTTTATAACAACAAACCTATCTAGTCACAAAACCCAAAATCAAAGTTTCATTCTTTTCCACCTCAAGCACAAAGTCCAAAAGTGGTTTCCAAGTAGAACCAAAATTAATCGTGTTCTTTTCTTTAATCAAAGCAGTCAATTTAGCCATCTCTGCTAACTCCATCAGCTTTTGCAGCCATTTGTCCATTGTGGAAATCAAAGTATCCTTCCATTTTTGTGCATATAGTAGAGTATTCTTGCTGCTGTCAGCATATATAACTTCAAAATTCCATTTTTTCAAGTTCTTTATCCATTAAGCCTAAAAGAAAAGTCTCTAGTTTTATCTTTATATTCACTCTGAGAATATTCTGTGTTAAGATGTGAATCTTACTCCAATATTTCTTTTGTTTTGTCACATGTCCACCATCAATGGTAAAAAGTTCCTTCCTTAATTTACATTTCTAACATAACTTGAGATACCTTTATAATGTTCTGAATCTTGACAATTTGGTGATAGATACCAACGGTACATCATTTTATAAAAAAATTCTTTTAAATTATAATTTAAGGTAAATTTTAAACCTTTGTTCAAGCCATTTCCCATTGTTCAAGCATTATATTATATCCAAAGTTCTTTGCCCATTGAACCACACAATGTTTTGCATACTCGTTCTCCAAATTCAATTTCAATAGCAGTTTATAAACCTTAGCAATAATATGTTCATCACTACCACACAATAGAATTTCCAATTCATTTTTTACAAAATCAAATCCATAGCTTTGTTATCTAATTTAAATCTTTCAATTGTAAATATGTAAACCAATGGCAAATACATCCTGATTCCAACTCCTCTTTAGATAGAGTCACCAAAATTGAAACATATTATTTGACCATAAGTCCACCTGTCTGGGTTCGCCACCATTTCTTTTCTAAAAAAAGCTTCCTGGGGCAACATCCAAAGGAGCATTTTCATAGCTCACGGTTAACTGTGAAGTTCTTGATGCTTCCTGAGCTTGATTGTTTCCTTGCAGATGTTTCTTTATCAAACTAGGAAACATCATCAGTGCTAGAAGGAAGTGAGGTTTGCTGTCATTTTATATGTACACCAACAATCAAGAAGTAAGCAATACCCCAATCAAGGAACTACCAACTCAGACAAACAAGGTAACAGTAAATAACAGCCTAATCAAGGAACCACCCAGACCATTCCCACCAACACAGAGCAAGCCACTAGTGTATAAAATGAGAGCAACCCACTCCCTTCTAGCACTGATGATGTTACCTAGTTTGGTAATAAAACATCTGCAAGAAAACAACCAAACTCAGAAAGCACCAAGGACCTCCCAAATTGCTAATGCCCTATTCCCAATTGCTGGCATCTTCAACTAAAAGAATCTGAAGGGATTTTGAAATATTCTAGACAATCATATTTTAATATCAGGTTAGTCACATATTTTCACGGCTTACCCCTACCTCTGTTTTCCCAATATTTGATTTTGCATGGGTGGTCTTGGAACCACAGGTTGCTTGCTACATATATATTGATTTCCTCATCAGCTAGAAGCAGTCAGTTTCTTTGGAATCTTGTTCACAGTGAGAAGTTTGGAAGTACCACCATCTTTCACCTTTTCTGAAATAGAACAACAAAACGATCCTGTATGCATCTATAAAAACAAAGCATCATATGATGCCCCCAGTGTGTTTTGGTAAGAAGCAAGACAGAGTTGAGATTTTTCTAATGCTAGGTGACTGGTATAAAGAGGTAGCTCTGAAGAGTAAGCTCAGTTTCCCAGTAGCTGGTTGACTTTAAAATGAAGATTATAATTTTTCTGAAAAAATTGCATCTCTGACAGTTTATTTATATAGTTGTCTATCTACCAAAGGAACCCTGAGCCATAAACAAAGGTAAAAACAAAATCACAAACAGTTAACACCCTGGTCCCAATGCTTGGGGAAATAGCCAAATATTGATGCCTGTTTGGAAGGCCAACAGAGTAGGGAATGTCTGAACAGCATCTCAGGGGGAGATTCTATTCCATTAAACCAGGCATGTCAAACTGCCGGCCCACGGGCCGGATGTGTCATGCCGAAACTGCACCCACCCCATTGCCGGCAATGGGGAAAAAGTCCTGATACATTGCACGACGTCACGTGACATTGCGAGTTTGACATGCCTGCATTAGACAAATGCCATGACATGCTTCCTAGGGCTCCCCAAGTGACATTGTTTCATGTCACTTGCTCGGCCTGATCTGGTGAGACTGGCAGAAACCATTGGAGAAAGACAATTCTGCAAGTAGCCTGGCCCCATGCCATGTGGGGATTTAAAGGTGACAACTACCTCTTGAATCATATCAGAAAATCTGCCAGGGGGCAATATAATACATGAAGCAGTGGTGTTATATTTACCATTGCATGCTCTTCAAGGGCAATCAATGTAAGGTAGTAAGCCTAATTGCAGTTCTACTTAGCTTCTACCCATGAACTGGGACCATTCGAAAACCTTCATACAGACGTTTCCCTAAGAACTATTGGACCTTTTCGGATGTTTTGATTTACATCATAAGTAGGCAGGCAAACATAATAATAATGGCTGCTGCACACGTGAATGTGTTAAATGTTGGACCCTGCAGATACCACAAAGATGCCCAAAAAGGGATGCCAAGATAAACAAGATATTGCACAGTGGAATTTGGACATTTTCCAGTAGTAAGGTCTTTATTTAATTATTTACTTAAATAATGCTTAGATACATTTTTTTTGTATTGCTTTCTACTTAAATGGCTTAGTGCTTAACAAAGGGTCATCCTTTTAGCCCTGTTGCCCTGGTTCTGGAGGGACCATTTGCCAGTGATTAGGGACATACCCTTCTGTGGCCAACTTGTTTCTGAGGCAGGCTAAAGCCAGATCAAGATGATCCAGCAGGAAACTAATGTTTTCCAGTATAAAATGATACAAGAGGAGAGAATTGGGCTCCTGCCTCTTAATTTCCTGAAAGCAGCACAGCAGAAACTGCTGCTCCTGCCCTGATAAGAGAGCAGCAACTTGCCAGCCTCATTTTTGAATTATGGCCCAGGAATGCTGCAGGAGGAAAATGGGAGGAGAACACATGATTGGGGATGTGAGGAAAAGTGTTCTGTAATGCTGACAGATTGCTGCTACTTTTTTCTTCATGTAATGAAGCTACAGACTATTAGAAACAAATATTTTTCTCAATCTTAAATGGAAATAGCTCCCAAAATATTGTTGCCTTCATAAGTGAGTGTGCAAAATCTACCTTTGCTCCATTCTTAGACATTGATTACATTTTCATATAACACTAACCCAGATTTTAAAATCTAGATTGTTGAATAAACCAATATAGCTTGGTTTCCACATAATACTACAGAATATTATTATATTTAGATTCACTCATCACATCAAACAAAAAACAAACTATATTATGGCTGAATGCATGAACATTTGAGATTTTTTTTTCTTGAATTGTGCAGGGAATATTTCTGCAAGAGAAATCAGAGCTATTCTTTTAAGAGATAGCGATCTAAGATGTTATAGTTTGAAAGCACACCAAAAAGCCAATGTCTTTTTTAAATGTAAATCTGTAATAGGGAGGAACAAAACAATGCTTTCCCATTTTGAAGCACTTTAGTGATGCACAATATTAATATGTGTGATGCATATTTTGCTTTCAAGTAAGAAGTGAGATTGATTAAAGAAAAGGCCCATTATATTAAAGTTCACAGTATATATTACATGAACAGCTGGAGTTGCTACAAAATCATAACAGCTGTTCAAAAAGAAGAATTTGACATTTGCTCACTGTCATAAATGTTTGTTCCTAACCATGATGAATGATAAGCAATGCCAAAACATCACAATGTAAGTTCTGCCCTTTTGTTATTGTACCCCCATATCATATGGAAGAACATGAGAAGCATATTCTGTTTGTCTTGTGATGTTGTAACACATGTTTAACTTCAGCAGACCTCCGTATCAAATCAAATTTTCTGGTCATTATCTTTGATAATTTAAAGAGAAATACCTCTTTAAATTGTGCATATTGTATATATTTGCTAACTAATACAAAATATTTAAATTTGGAGATTTTGCATGCTGTATTAATGCTTCCACTTGCATTAAACATTGTAAATCTGAACACTTAGTGCCATAGAGTTACAGTTGTTTCAAAAATTGTGCTAATGACTCAAAAAGAAATTGAACAATTGTTCCCATGTCATTTTACTTCATTTTTTAAAGCCAGAAATCAATGTTTGATAAGCATAAAACAGTGCTGTGCTTTGTTCATGCATTTGCACAAATTTATCCCATAAATTATGTAAACTGCTTCTGTTTGAAAAACTGTTTAGATCTTCCTTTGTTTACATAAGATTGCAAGTTAGCACAAAATGATATGAAACAAGCAATACTTTCTGTAATTGCATTTTGATGGGATCTCCCAGAGGACTCATCATATTCTTTGAGGTAATGCCTCATGTCATGATTGAATGTGACAGGCTGACTGGGAGGCTGGTTTGGAAAACCCTTGATCCTTTGTTCACTTGCTCAATACACAGGCTATATCTGATGGATATTGCTCTGATTGGCTTCCTTCTGCAGATCATAAGCAGATAAACCATTAATCCAAAGAAATGGGAGGGGGTAATTTAACTGCTCCCACCTTTCAAGGGCAAATGTACAAAAAATTAGCACATCTTTCAGAAGGAACAAGGAATGTAGCGAATCAATAGAGGAAATAGCTAGAAAAGTTCTGTCTTCTAGTTTGAGAACTGCTGCCAGGAATAATAGACACTGGGATACCAGCAATAATGCTTGTATTACTAGCAACAGGCATCTGAACTGGAGAGAGCACAAACAAGAAGACTTTCATATTCTCCTGTGCATTGTGGAATCATCTGTCTTGTGAATATATGGTTTTCTGACACCAGTACAAGGAAGACATTTTGGAATCAAATTTCAGTTTACAGTAACAAAGAGTGGTATGTCCATTGTTAGGTGGCAGCACCTGTCTGATCTTGGTGATCCCAAAAGCTAAGCAGGATTATTGAGCCCCCCCCCCCGATTGGTGATGTCACTTTTTCCTTGGAGTACCATCTGCCTAGCCCTTTGCAAGTTTTACATACTGTAATTTTATTTCTTTCTAATCTCCTAAAACTAATTAGTTGGATTGGCTTTGGCAGGCTGATCTCTTGTGCATGCTAGTTTCAGAGGCTTCCATTTGGGATTTCTCCTCTCCAACCCTGTCTTTTTTCTTTCATTAATTTTGCCTTTTGCCCAAATGTTATAGTTGGAGATCTGGAGTGTGAGCAATTTTTCTTAGTGCTTGTTTATCTACACTTTGCCTTTCTATACAAGTGACTGATGTTATATTGTTGGAGTTGTGGCACTCCGTGCCAGAATTACATCAATAATACCACTGTGTGCATGTGGCCCTTTCCTTCCAGAGAAGAGAAACAGTTCTCTGAACTTCTTCATCTTTAACATGAATTATTCACAGGCAGGAACATATCAGATGTAGTTGAGAAAATCTGTTTTGATTTGATCTTTGCAAACTTCACTACAAAGGACTCACATGAAGAAAAAATAGTACAAACAGTAAAGGATAAATATTATTTATTTTTTAAATAATGCAACATAAGATTTTATTTTACACTAGTGGAATGGCATTTATATTCTTAACTATGCATAGTGTACACATTCTATTTTATCTGCAACTCTGAATATTTGAGAGGAAAAGGCTCTACAGTTAGTTTAAATAAAAGGATTGTGCAGTGCTTAAGAGTTCGTTTCCAATGGTGTTTAGAAGTATGCAGGAGTGCAAAATAACACCTTAAGTTGTTGTGTCTTTCCTTGTTATAAAACATTATAGAGAGACCTTGTGTGAAGATTGAAGTGCTACATACCTCTATTAATACTTAATGTGCTACCGCAGAATAGATTTGTGGAGGTTGTTCTCTGGATTCCTCTTCTATCAAAACAGAGATTTNTTTTCTATTGAACTGAGAAGGACCTTCAAAGCAGAATATCATTATTATTGTTAATGCACCAACCTAAACTTGTTCTATTCCCCTGATCCATTTTAACATACAATAATCTGTATCAATAGATAATCAATACATACATATAAATGCACTGTAGCTGTTTCATACACAACTCACTCCCACTCCCCAGTATTCCCAGGATGCAGGCTTGGTTACTTGTCTTACCCTTCCTTTGATCACGCTGTTTGTCTTTCCCAGGATGAGATTGAGGAACTACGTGCAGAGATGCTGGAGATGAGAGATGTCTACATGGAAGAAGATGTCTATCAGCTACAGGAGTTAAGGCAACAACTGGATCAAGCTAGTAAGACTTGTCGTATCTTACAGTATCGTTTGCGAAAAGCAGAGCGACGCAGCCTTCGTGTTGCACAGACTGGCCAGGTGGATGGAGAACTCATCCACAGCCTTGAACAAGATGTCAAGGTAAGCCTGCATTTGCATTTTTTTTTCTTCATTAGAATGGAGAAGTCAGTTGAATGAACCTGGGATATAAGAAGTTGCTTTCTCTTGTGTTAAACTATTGGTTTTAGAATATAAGGAATGGATTTGTACTATTTTTAGACCATTGCCTGTTCAGTCTAGTATTTGTTGGCATCTATCCAAGATCTTAGACCAAAGGCTTTCTCCCTTCAAATGCCTGAAATCCTTTGGTCTGATATAAGAGGAATTGAAACAGAATTTTTCTCCGTTCCAAAGTTGTTGGAACAGTATTGTTTTTTTTCTGAGCTACAGTAACTTCAACTAGGTGCTTATAGTAAATTTAATTTCACATTTTAGAAAAAAGAGCTTCATGTGGAAATCTTGTTGAGAAATTAATCTGGTGGTATATCATTCTTAAAGTTCATTGGAGATGATTACTTGGAAAATTTGTTGTATTGCTGTAGTATTTTAGTCACTTCTCACAAGAAACCATGAGACTTGGCTTCCTTTGAATAAATATAGTTCACCTCATTCTCATAGAGCATGTATAGATATACAAACGAGACTGGAGTCATAGTAAAATAAAATCAAGTCATTGGAAATTTGAAATGCATTTATGGAGTGGAATATCTTAAGTTTTGACTTTTGGGTTTTGTGATATTCAGTTGGACAATCTATGAATTATGATGGAGGACCTGTATCTAAGCTGATTTTCCATTGCACATGATGCTGTCTGATACTGAAGGCAATGTTTCTCTTTTTGAAAAAATAATCCATAATGGTTTTCATACAGTCCTGAATGGGCTATTCTGAAAATGCCTTGCAAGCCATTAAATTACATAGTTGAACATTAATTTGATACTAGGTTTTCCCCACAAATATACTCAATTGTAACTGGACTGCTTCTTCTCTCTCCAAATTCCTTTTCCTTGCTTATAATCTCTTCATTTCACAGTTTCTGTAGTCCTGGAGATAGAAACACCATGGAAAGGTTATTAAAACATGACTCCTTGTCAACTTCAATTAGAATCATGAAAACTAAGCAGCTGACCAAAGAGGCTGAATCCCTCCTTTGAGCTGCTGGAGGATCTTCATTCAGGGTGATTGTGCAGGCCAGCTGGATAGAACATATGTTGTTTGGTGTGGCACAGTTTTGTTGAAGGGCATGAGACGGCAACATTCTCCAATGGAGGAATGCTTTCTCTGTATTTGGTTAGTAGTCTTGCTCTTTTTCTGGCATCCTGGATACAACTCATTTACCTAATGATATAGATATTCAACAGGTGGTGGAAATATAAACTGCTGTGGTAGAAGAAATTAATTCAGCATTCCCATGGTGGGTAGCATGATTGAAAGAGAAAAAAAAATATGATAGACTAATTAAAGAAGCAACAAAGCTTATATCTTTGGAAGCTCCTTGTTCAATGATTACAAACACAAGAATGTTGAGCTTCAGATCTTTAGTGGGTGAAATCTCTAAGTCATACCTTCTTCCCAAACAACACAGTTGCCTGTTGCACAAAGGAGTAAGTCTGCTGCCAAGTAGCCCAGGCGCCAAAAAATGACTGCTCCTAGAAATTAAGCTTGCATCAATTTGCACTGATCTATACTCTGTGTTTAAGCCTAGATTGAATGTGCAAACTAGTAATCAGACTATTGTTTTTCAAACCTTGAATAATCTGGAACATAAACTAAGTCTCTGAAGAGAGAAAAATATTACAGGTATTCAAACGTTTGTGCTGCCATGAATTCACATATGAATGCTAGTCATGTTAACCATGGAATCAGAATAACAAGAGTTGTAAGGGACTTTGGATGTCTTCTAGTACAACCCCCTGCTCAAGCAGGAAATCCTATACCATTTCAGACAAATGGTTGTCCAAACTGTTCTTAAAACCATCTAGTGATCCATTGTTTCTTGTCTTGCCTTCTGGTGCTTTGGAAAATAGGTTGATCCCCTCTTCTTCATGGCAGCCCCTCAAATATTAGAACACTGCTATCATGTCACCCTAATCCATCTTTTCAATAGACTAGACAATCCCAATTCCTGCCACCGTTCTTCATACGTTTTAGCCTTTAGCCCCCTAATCTTCCTTGTTGGCTAGTATGGCAGATAGTTTTAGACAAGTCATCATCTTCCAACTTTACCTCCTATTTATAATGTAAGATGATATTTCTGGCTTATAGTATCTTGTACTGAAAGGATGTTTGTGAAAGTCTAACACTTTTGGCCCACCAGGATAAATGTAGGAAGTCTGCCCAAAGACTTCAGGCCATAGGTAATCCCCAAGAGGACTTGGGAACACTCTCTAAAGCCTCTCCAAAATTTGTCATTTCTGTCATAATGTGGTTTACTTGCTTCTGGCTTTATGTGTTGGGTCAACTCAGACACTTTGGTTGTAAACTATAGTTTATGTCCTAGCAGCATTGTTCTTTTTCATTCATAGGTCAGTGCAGTGTGCTATTTTATCCTGTGTGTGTACTTTTCTGTAATTTTAATTCTTTGTAAACAGTATGTATATGTTCATTGTATCATCACATCAGAATTAAAGTTTAATGTAGTATAGAATTTAGTTGTATATTTGCTATATCCAGATAGCCTGCCATGCATTGTAAATTTTAAATGCATAGTAGTAATATTAAAAAAAACTGACATTTATTTTATAATAACTTTAAATAATGCATTATTTTAATGTGTTTGCATGTTTAATGTTATTTAATGGATATTTATGGATATTTAATGTTTAATGTAATTTTAATGTGAGAGATTTAAGAGTGTCACAATTAAAAGGTAGAAACATCAGAAAAAATGTAGTTGATGTTTGAAATATGAATGTGTTAGTTCATTCTATACCCACTAAAAGTGATATAAAAGCAAATTATAATCTCATTTGTAATATATCTAATTGAGGTTTTTGAAAATGCTAGAAATGTAGAGGTGTCAAATTTTTTATTAGCTACAACTAGTGATTACAGATTTTAGTATTTATGTAAGCCTGTTGGAATATCTTGCATTTGGAAACAACATCTAGGATTTAAAATGTGCTATTTTCTCCATAAAACCTTTTGTTTTGCCCATAATGGCCAATCCATGGGATGGTTCTTTTCAGAGTAGAACATGGGTGGATAATGTCCTATGTTTGTCTGGCTGCATTTTCCCCCTTTCTCTTTCCCTAGAGCTTGTAACAGCTGCCTTCTGGTTGTCTCAGCTTTCACTGTGATCAAATGTTCTGCTTGAAGAAACAGGAAATAAGTGGAACAACCCCCATCCTTTGGTATTGCTAGAGTTTCATACTAAGCTGATTCTATGGAAATAGTTATCATTTGATTTACCCCTCTACTAGCTCAATTTTCAGTTCTCATGATCAGGATGTGACTATGGAATTTGTACAAATAACTGCAGAGGGTGAAGTACAGACCAATTTCTTCTCCATCAGCTGCAGAGCCATGGTAGGCTCTTTTTTCTCTGCCGGATCCTTTCTTCTTCCCACCTGTTATGGTGCAATAATCCTCCACTAATGTCTTCACTGGAAGATATTTGCTTTTAATCTGACGACCTTATTCAAGACATTGCACTTTAAATACAGAGGACTTCTTCAACTTCTGTGCTTGTACTATATTCCAAGCATACTATTTTCCTATTCTTCTTCTCCTTCTTTTAAGAAGGAGGCCCTGCGAGACAGCCCATAGGGTTTGGGGGCTGACCTAGTAAAAATAGCGGACTACCTTTCTAATTCCCTTGAAACTGTCATTAGGAAAACTTTTACAGCTCTATCTAATCAGAGAAAACTGACAAACAAAGTGGATTTGCCACGAAATCTGGGAGAGATAATCACAGTTTTGAAATTTTACAAATTTCTCCTTTTGAGTGATGCCTCAGAAATACTTCCTGAATCTATCCCTATCAGATCTCAGCAATATGAGTTCATGGAGACAGAATATAGTAGCCCAACAACTGTCATCTTGTGGGACCAATTAATTGTCTCTACATTATTTATTTATTTATTTATTTATTTATTTATTTATTTAATTATATTTTTACCCCGCCCTTCTCCTTGCGGACTCAGGGCGGCTAACAGCCTAATAAAAACAAATACAAAACTACTACCATTAAAAACATAATTAAAAGGAAATATTAATTTGGCCTTTGTTATTTTAAAAATTATTTTAAAACCCAACTAAAATTACCCCTTAGGCCAGTCCTGCTAGCTTAAATAGCCATGTCTTGAGGGCGCGGCGGAAGGAAAGGAGATCAGGGATCACCCTGATCTCTGGGGGTAGTTCGTTCCATAGGGTGGGAGCTCCCACCGAGAAGGCCCTCCCCCTGGGGGTCGCCAGCCGGCACTGTCTGGCTGACGCCACCCTGAGGAGACCCACTCTGGTGGAGCGTACCGGCCGATGGGAGGTAATTCTTGCCTTCTGGAATGTCCCCTCCCAAAAGTTTCATATGACGTCCACCTGTATATGGTTCAGGAAATTAGTGAAGACTTAACTTGTTCTTCCAGGCCTTAGGAACAGGTTGATCATGGAGCCCCCTTTTTTGTTTTGTTTTGCTTTTTGTACTTTGCTCTTTGATTTGTTGCATTTTTTCCTTTTAATAAGCTAGTTATAAGTTGCCCAGAGTTGGAAATCCCATAAATAAAATAATAATAAAAAGTACAAATAAATTATGGAATAAAACTGACAATCAGTATACATAATCCATGCAGTGGATGCAATACCCATCATTAGCATTAATCAGGTAAAATGGCAGGATTGCTATAATATTTGTCAGTTGTAATCCTACCAGTAAGAATGTATTTCTGTCACTCCTAACAAAAAGTGATATTGAACCTTATTACTCCAGTATTGAAGAAAACTACTCAATGTTTCTATAAATTGCATTAAAATGAAGTCAGTGCTTAATCTGATATAATTTGGTACTTGAAAAAGAAGAAAAATATGAACACTCCATTTAAAGGATGCATAGAAAGGATAAAAATAAAACAGAGACAATCCAAACTCAGAAATAATTTTGGAAGTTGTACAGATAGATGGAGTGGGAACCAGGAGGGACAGAAGGCAGCAGTCATTGCCATAGGGGGGGAAAACCCATCCCAGCTTTGGTTGGCAGCTTGGCTGATGCAACCAATGTGACTTATGGGCTCAGTGGTGTTTCCTAGGCTCCCTGCAGTGGTTTCCTGCTTTATTGGCAGTATTCTTCATTGAGACCAGGATCTAAGAATCTTGAGAATAAACTCTGAAATTTTACCATCTGTTCCTTCTGCCTCTTGCTTTCACTAAAAATATTTTTTGTGGAGAGGATAAAGTTAATTTCTTCTTTCTCAGTGAGGAGTGTCTTTTCTTTCTCTGCAAAGTGAAAAAAATAACATCTATGCCCTTAATTATCAGAGAGTCTGCATTGTGCTTATGTTATTGCTGAAGAATTCAAACACTAGCTATCCACAGTGGCCAAAACACAATATGTGAGATGTGCCAAAAATGTTTGTGAACATTCAGCAGAGATGACACACTGTGCTGCTTCTTGGTGGGTGTGGAAATATATTATTTATTATATTTATATCCCATCTTTTCTCCAAGAGCTCAGGGCATGGGAATGTCTTTTCATTTTACTCCTACAATGAGAGAAAGATAAGCTGGGTTGAAACTAAGAGATGGCCTAAAGTTATCGAGTGAATTTGGCTAAGGGTGAATTTGAACTTGAATCTCTCTAGTTTTAATTCAGCTTCTTGACTACAACACCAAGCTGCTTCAGAGATATCTAGAGAATTAAGGGGATGACCTCTATTGAGACATCCTATAATTCCTTAGATGAAGGAAATAACTCTACCACGGTTCTCACATTTTAGGGTCAGGAATATTAGATGGACAGAGGTTCTGTTGATGATCAGCAGATTCAAATTAGTGTACTTTTCCCCCCTTTTAGGATTAGCATTAGGATGACTTTTTCCACTTAATGTAATGTAACAAGAGTAGGAAAGTGGTATCATTAACATACACATTAGCATTCATCCAGTTCCCTTAGTTCCATAATTTGCCCTTGGTCAGATCCTTCTTCCTTACTCCTGGGGCATTTAAGGAGTTGTTTTTGCAGGCAAGTACTGTGTTTCCCCGAAAGTAAGCCCTACCCCCAAAATAAGCCCTAGCTTGATTTTGGGGGGTGGGCCTAATATAAGTCCTATCCCAAAAATAAGCCCTAGTTTTGGGGCGAGGCGCATGCCTAAAAATCAAGCTAGAGCGGGGGTGGGGGGGGAAAACTGCCCCACATGCCCCGCATCCACTTACCATTGCAGCCAGGCCTCCCATGAATCGATACCTGCCTCGCCTTGCCAACCCAGTTCTTCTGCACCCTCTGGCCTGCATTTAAGGCCTCTGACAGCGAAATGCAGGTCGGGGAGTGCCGTGCGCATCAATGCGGAGCTCCATTCTCAGCTGCAGAGGCATTTACTTTGGCCGCAGAAGAAGTGGGCCTCCTGGTGAGACCGCCGTGAGGTGAGACTGTGGAAAAGACACTCCCCGACAATAAGACCTGATGCCTCTTTTGAAGACAATCAATGAGTGAGTGAGTGAGTGAGAAAGAAAGACCGGGTCTTATTTTCAGGGAAACACAGAAGTTATAGTGCCCCAGCCTCCTCTTGAATGGGTAGATTCCCCTGCCCTCACCTGGAATCTGGATGTGATAGAAAAGGAAATCTCCCTTTCCCAGGAATAAAATTTTAAATGAGTGGCTTCAAATCCAAGGCCAAGGGACTTTGAGTGCATGGTGCTAGATTACAACTCCAACCCTGGGGTAACAGAGGAAAAAAATGATTTTTATTTATTAAAGGCAGCATGGTAGAGATTTGAGAGAATAGTTTAGCTGCCACAAATTACACAAAGGTGAGATCTGCATTTTAAAGCAAATACGGATATAGAGGACAGGAACAAACACAAAAGTATATATGCAAAATCCAGTATGCAGCATTGCACAGAAATACAAATAAATCCATACCTGACTAAATGTTTCCTGCCAGATTTTCCTTATTGATTCCTTTCTTATAGGTTTTCTAGATTTTAAGTCCAAGTAACATGAAATCTCTTCTTCAAGGGTCTGCTTCCTGCAAGGGCTCCTGGTCAGAACATGCAAGAACAAAGAAACTACTAACTTCTTTTCTCCTGAATCTCAGCCTCTCATTAGAGAAGACAGAGACTTAGTTGAGAAAAGTTCCCCAACGAGCCAATCACTCTCAATTAAGGGTCAATTTAAGCTACTATTTTGGTCATTGGGTTCTATGTTCAAAACAGAGAATTGTAGTAGTACCGTACTTGTAGTTGGAGTATTCAATGCCAAAACTTCTAAAATCTGTATGCTGGCCATTACTCTGTTCATATCAGTGATTGTGAATCAATCTGTATCTTCTCTATGACACATGAACCTTTAGTTCATGTTCTTCATGCCTTATTCTTTTTTTAAAGATTTCTGATTATGAATCAATCAAATTTCACAAAATAATAGCACTATCAGTTTGATTCCCATTCTATCTGTGGACTGTAAGACATAGGAAGAGATAAACTTGGGAAAGCTTTCATATATTGAAAATAGGAATTTGTGGCTAGATTCCCTATTATTCATATTCAGAGCTGTTTATAAAACCTGCTGATGTATGTATCTGAAACATACTGATGCAGCTTATAAAACATGCTTTAAGTATGACAGTTATATATATGCAACCAGAAGAGGCGCTGTTTATGCATCATTGTGAGTGGAAGGTCTACTCTACAAAAGCTGTAATTTTCTTCAGCAGTGCAAAAGGGCATAACAAAAGTCATGCATTGAACATGCATGCTTATTGCAAAGAAGGAGACACCAAGAGGATGTGAAAATAACTCTATTTCCCCTCCATATTTCCTCTAACTGCAGACATGATCTGTAAAATTAATATAGGCATAGCTCATATATTCCTCTGTTGGTAAGACACACAAATCCTTGGCACATTATTCACAGGCATGACTCACTTGTATGTTTCCTGTTTTAGTGGTTGCTTTTTGTTAATATATGTAAAATACCTAAAACCCCAAGTCTGTATTGGTGCATACATTGTTGATTAACTTGTACCTGTATGTTGTGTATCAGAACTGAGGACTGAGGCTTGCACTGTATTTGACTGTGTCTGTAGGTAGCCAAAGATGTCTCTGCGCGTCTCCATAATGAACTTGAAGCAGTGGAGAAAAAACGGATTAAACTGGAGGAGGAGAATGAAGACTTGCGCCAACGGCTCATTGAGAGTGATTTGGCTAAGCAAGTGTTACAGAATGAGATGGACAAGCTTAGAGAGGTAAGTACATTGGGGGGGGGGGGACCGTTACTTAAACATTTTTATTTACAATTTTTCTTTCAAGGGCTTAAGATCCAGCATCATAGAAAGGACCATGCAGTAGTTAGGCTGAGAAGGAGTGAGTTGTTCAAAGCTGTCCAGTGAGTTTGATATTTGAAAGACAATACCAACCTGGACTTTGTATTTTCAAGCCCAACATTAATGAATATCATTAAGTTGTGGAAGGTTTGACTAGATACTGGAGCACCAAATATCCATCTGTGGTTTGTTCTGACAAAGCTTCAGTGTTGTGATGTCATTCAGATTCAAGCCCCAATCAGTGCAGGAAATAACTGCAGACAGGAATATGTTGGGAAACCACAGTGGATTTCTAAATGGCTCACTATATGAGTCAAAATATAAGATCATTGTTTTGATAGATGACAGTTTAGTAAACCTCTCTCACAAAATATGTATGTTAGTAACTACATTTCTAGGAGAGAAATCACCTATTTCTGCAAATTCCTTAAACACTTAATGTAGTTTCTTTCAGTCTGTTGCTGCTTCTGCTATTTCTGTCTGTGTTCCTAACATATGTACAGAAATTGTTCAAACTGGCAAAAGATGTATAATTCTGACATCTGCAAACAACGGATGAGAATCCAAGATTTCATTCAAGGTTGACGTCTATCAGTGGTTATTTCATCAGATTATTTTCTAGCTTGTGGCTTGGTATAATGGCCTGGCTAACTTACGGTTTCTTTTTAACTTTTCTCTTAATGCAGTGTGTGTTTCAAGAAAGCAACTGGGTAACATATAATGCAGGATAGTGCCTTTAATCAGGGTGTCAGTTCTCCCAGACTCTGTTTCCAGAGCTATACATTGCTTTAGCCTAAATCTCTTTCCTTCTAGAGGGAAGGGCTGTGATGAATGGGTATTCCATTGGCTTCAATATTCTCTCTTTGGTTAGTCTTGTGCTCTGCAGATGGCAAAGGACATTTTAGACTCTTTTTAGGATTAACCAATTGAAATGTTTACTGGGAAGATGAAGTGATGCAAACAGAGAGGCATTGTCAAAGACTGGCATCATTCTAAGAAATTCCCTTCATTCTAATTAACAGAGGGAGCAGCCCTTTCTCCCAATTTAATCAGAAGCACACATATAAAAACAATTATAATTTGCTAGCAGTGCCTTTCTAGAACAAAATGGAAACTTTGAGCCAAGGGTTTGGTTAAGGTCTAAGCAAAATATTAAATACACTAAAATAAAAAGAGTACAGATTAATAGGCCATCTGAATCCCTGTATAAGGGGGAAGAGAGCAGATGGATGTCAGACTAATAATAACTTAGCACCATGCTGTGTTTCTGAGCTGTCAGCAAAACATTCTTCTGTTATCATGATGCTATCCAGATCTATTGACACTGTATTTAGACACTATAATGTTCCAAAGCAACAGAAAAATCAAAATTAATTCAGGCTTGCTGAAGTAATGATGACAGATTTCTTAAACTGGTATGTTTAGCAAATCTTTAGGCTTGGAATACTATCTTAAGGAAGAGAAATGCCTCGGACCATGCAGGGCATTGCCAGAAAAGGAGGTTGAAGAATGGAATTATGTGTAAGATTGGGACAGAAGGCCAAAGGTTTATTTAGCTGCAGTCACAGCAGACATTTAGTATCTGCAACGTGTGATTACTACCCTAGTTGGAAATGGGCCAGGTTTGGTTTGATTTGAGGTATGTGTGTAAGTGTGAATGTGTTTGCATGTTAAGAATTTTTACCAGCTACCTTTGTGTAGGGGGAAACTCCCCCCCCCAAATCAACTATCATTTTCTAGAGCAGAATTCCTTTGCCACCCATTGCCGTTTTTACTTTTAATTCTTTGAGCAAATAAATATCCAGCAAAATTTGCATGCTTTTCTGGAGGTATTACACAACTGGTCCCTACTTTGATGAGGATTATCAATTTATTTAATATTAACAATGCTGGATGATATCATTTGCAAAAAAGGAGTAAAAAACAACACTGAAAGATTTTCTCAAGAAAAACATTAGGAGGAGGAGGTGATGGAGAAGGCCAACAATTAGATGTAGAAATTAATAGGTGTTTACTTGACTCTGAGTGACTCTTCTGATTGCTCTAATTCCAATCTTCTGGATAGGCTTTCTAGAAAGATAGGCTCATATATATTTGTTGAGTTACAACAATTATATTTCAATGTCATCCATACTCTTATTTCTGAGCAGTTCTGAGCATGTTAATGTTATCTCTTGTAAATGAATTATTTATTTATTTATTTTTCAATTCACCCTCATTTCCATTATTCCTTAACTTTATCCTCCTCCTTAATGTATGTCTCCTTCCTACAAATAATTATTTATTTATTTTTTTACTGCAGAAAATAATAAAAATGTATCTGTAGGTCAGTTTTCCTGTCTTTGGCCTTCTAAATGATATTCCTCCATTTCATTTTGATGGTACTTACAGGTAGTAATACATAGCACAGCTGGACAAAGTCTAGATGGTGCTACCATTAGAAGGGCTCACAAGGGTCCGAATCTCTGCACCGAAAAAGGTCTTGTTAATGGCTTCACTTCAGCCTTGGAGGGAAACCTTGTGATCACGTGCCCGTGAAGTGGCATGATGCTTGTAACTCTGAGGACAGGTTGTAAATCATATTTATGAGGCCATCATAACTTTGAACAGTCATTAAACGAATGGTAGTAGCTAGAGGACTACCTGCACTTTGTCCTGTTTTGGGCACCACAGTTCAAAAAGGGCATAACAGAAGAAGGAAGTTCAGAACAGGGCTGCCATGATGGTAGAGACTAGAAATCAAGCCTTATTTGGAACAAATAGTGGATGTAAATATGATTAGCCTACAGAAAAAACAACTGAGAGGAGATATGATAACTATTTCTAATATCTGAAGAATTGTCACACTGAAGAGAGAGAGTGGACTTACTCTCCACTGCTCCAAAGGACACAACCAGAACCAATGGGTTAAAACTACAAGAAATAAGTTTCAGATTAGACATCAGAGAGGGTTTCATGAGTGTATGAGCTGTCAGCCAGGAGAACATGTTGTCACATGAAACAGTGAATTCTTTGTTACTGGAGATCTTCAGACAGAGACTTAACAGTTATCTGTCAGTGATACTCTATTGGATCCAGCACTAAGCAGGGGTTGGACTTGATAATCTTTAGTATAATCTTCTACTCTATTATTCACTGTGTTAATAGTATAGTATCACCAGGAAGATCATGGAGGTGGAGAGTAATAGCAAAGCTCAATTATGCAATTACTGACAGTTGTACAAGTGGTTACTATGATCAGAAGACTGTGTAACCTGAAATCCAGTGCACTGATTTCAGCAAAATTTTGTATTATTCATCTATCATTGATGGATTAATTTTTCTGTTTGAATAAAAACAATTGTACGCTCTTAAGATATTTATATTTTTTCTAGTACTAAATAATGGGATGGGGACTGGAGATCCATTTTTACCTGATTGCTGCTTCAGATTCAGAATTGGGAATGAGACCAGAATAGGCTACACCAGTGATGGCGAACCTTTTAGAGACTGAGTGCTCAAACTGCAATCCAAACCCCACTTATGCATCGTCAGGTGCCGGATGGGTGTGGCCCATTAGGTGGGTGTGGCCCATTGGGTGGGCGTGGTTGCAGTGGTAACGGCAGACTGGGTGGGACTAAAAAGTTCAATCAATCAATTCCAACTTTGCAAGATCTTTTTTTTTCCCGCGAGAAGTTGAACTGATTGATTGAACCTTTTTTTTTTTACACGGTGGCGAAAAGGTTTTATAAAACCCAGCTGAAGGCCTAGGACTGGGGCGATGGCGCCCACGCCCACAGAGAGGACTCTGAGTGCCACCTCTGGCACCTGTGCCATAGGTTCGCCACCACTGGGCTACACTCTTGACCTGCACAAAATGGATAGTCCTCTTTCTGGAGATGAGAAGTTGGCCATGAAATTGGTTAGTGATCTTTTGGCAGCTGCAATAAAAATCCATTCTTTTTTCTTGTTCTACATCAGTTTTTCTCTCTGTAATTGCATATCAACTTGCATGGTTGTATAGGAGAATGTTAGTGGTGCTAGAGAAAGCAGAGTAAATGACTGTGGCCAGCTCAGAAGCCTTATCTCTCTTCATCCATGTTGGATAGGACTGGCAATGTTTCTTTTTGCTTCTCTTTCTAGGCAGCCTGTCCTGCTTATTCATACAATAAGCAATATGAGTAGACATATGACTGGCTTCTGCGCAGCCTGATGGCATGAGCTGAATAGTAAATGGAGAGAGGAGCAGAGACTGCCAGTGAGAGATTAGGGATTACAGGAAAGGGTGGGCTGCTCTATGACCAGACTGGAGTCACATGGTGTGTGCTTTCATAATGTGGGTTGCAATGTGGCATACAGATGTATATTTAGGCTTTTAAAATATTACTATATCACGAAATTGTTATATTTCTTTCCCTCTCTTCCACCTTTCCTACTTCTAAAATGTATTTTTAAAAATTAGATTAGTATTCTTTTGGAAGAAAAACAGATTATGCACTTAAAGCTGTACTGTATATAAATTTGCACACAAAACCCTGTTTATTTCGGTATACCTGATTGTATGTCTTCAGTTCAAATCTTACTGGTAGACCTCATCTTTTTAATTGTAGAAATTTAGCTCTTACATTTGATCCCAATAATTCAACATTGTCTGGTCCATACTTTGCCTCTGGAAATGTGTCTTTTTTCAATTTTCTGTCCAAATTTCAAACTCTATTATATTATTATATTAATAATAATAATAATAATAATAATAATAATAATAATAATAATAATAATAATAATAATAATAATAATAATAATAATAATAATAATAATAATAATAATCCCTCTCATAGTTACTACTATTGAGCAAGATACCTCCTATACTCTACCTGTACATTTGGTTTTTGCCTAAATGTAGAACCTTACTTTTTTCACCATTGAATTTCATTTTGTTAGATAGGGCTCAATATTCAAGTCTGTCAAGATCCTTCTGTGTCTTAAGCCTGTCTTCTGGAGTGTTGACTATTCCTGCCAGCTTGGTGTTGTCTGCAAATTTGATGAGTTCCTCATCTATCCCCTCATCCAAATCATTGATGAAGATTTTGAAGAGCACTGGGCTCAGAACAGAGCCCTGGGGCACCCCACGTAGATACCCCATGTACACACAATGTAGTTAATTTGATTCCAATGTTTATCTGGTGATGTCCAGATATAGTATGTATATTTATTGTTAAAGCAGGCATAGCAAGGTTTTTCTGTGATTCATGAGTCTTACATTATCTTAAATGTATATATTTTTGTAAAGTGAGGAGCTGCATTTTTAGTACTGGCTCCACCAATTACCAGACTTAGTGCATCTTTGGGCTGACCATGTCATCACTTCTAGACCTACTCAAAGCTTTATACTCTTTCCATAGTTAAAACAGTTCTTTCCAATCTAGTGGGGGAGGGTCTTATCACATAGCTCACAGACTTGTCTACACATTACAATAATGTCCAGACAATTTTCTGGGCAACGAGAGAAAAGTGATTTGGCATTGCCTGGATAGGTTGATTCCTGAATAATTTGTGGAGCTTCATCTGCCCTCATCCCCCATTATTCTTAGCTTTACCCCTTCTGTTTTGACCTAACCAACAAGGGTACAATACAGAAGTTCCTACTAGGTTGCATGTCAGGTCTTTGGAGGTATGAGTTTTCTGCTATATCAAGGTAGTAATCCCTCAGGAGGGTGTGTGTATAGAAAATACACACACTCACACAAAATGTTATTTGAAGGTTGTGAGCCAAGCAGTTGGGGAAGGGCTAAGGAATTATGTGTTGATTATTCTCCAGATGGAGGAAGCATCTCTTATAATTGGTCAAATGGTGAAAAAGGCCAATTAATTTTCACACTTACGGCCTTTTGCACCTGTGGCTTCATTTGTTTTGCAGTAAAATATTCAGAAAGATTTGTCTAGGCTTAAGGCAGAAGAGATCTTGTATGAATGTCTGGTAGTAACAATATGATAGTAGTCAAAATCACATTTGTTAGCTTTTCCTATCAGATAAGAATAAATTGCAGCATAAATATTTTGAAAAGATCTAGACAGACAAAGCAATACAGATAGTCCTCAACTTACAATCATTCCCTTAGTAACCGTTCGAAATTACAATAGCACTGAAAAAAGTGACTTACAAACATTCCTCTTACAACTTACAACTGTCACACAGTGCCACAATTCCCACAATCATGTGATCAAAATTTGGGTGCTTGGTCACTGACATATAGTTATGATATGTCAACTCAACCTGTCCAAGACCGAGTGGCTGTGGTTTCCGGCGTCACGACATAGCCAGTTGGCTCCATCCCTGGCTATCGGGGGCGAGTCATTAGCTCCCGCGGAGAGGGCCCGCAACTTGGGCGTCCTCCTGGATACTCGGCTGTCTTTAGACGACCATATGACAGCCGTGGCTGGGGGGGCTTTTCATCAGGTTTGCCTGATACGCCAGTTGCGCCCCTTTCTGGATCGTGACGCTCTACGCACGGTCACTCAAGCCCTCGTTGTTTCCCGCCTGGACTATTGCAACGCTCTCTACATGGGGCTCCCCTTGAGGTGCACCTGGAGGCTCCAGCTAGTTCAGAATGCGGCCGCGCGGGGGATCCTGGGGGCCTCTAGATACTCCCATGTAACACCTCTCCTGTGCGAGCTGCACTGGCTGCCTGTGGC
>NW_015386550.1:440616-442496 GCF_001527695.2 Protobothrops mucrosquamatus
CCCATCTATTCCGTGCGGCCGGCCTGGCGTAGTTTGATTATGTTTTAGTGGGGGTTTTTGTATGGGTGTGTTTTTAGAACAGGCCCGTTATTTAATTTGATTTTAGAACTGCCTATATTTATCATGGTTTTTATTATCGCCTGTTCACCGCCCTGAGTCCTGTAAGGGAGATAGGGCGGTATATAAATTCAATAAATAATAATAATAATAATAATAATAATGATGATGATGATGATGATGATGATGATGATGATGATGATGATGATGATGATGATGATGGTTGCAGAATCTCAGGGACATGTGATTGCCATTTGAGAGACTCCCAGCAGGCTTCCGACAAGCAGAGACAACAGGGGAAGCCATATTCGCTTAACAACTGCATTGCTCACTCAGCAACTGCAGTGATTCTCTTAATAACCACGGTTGTAAAATTAAGCATGACTCATTTAAAAACTGTTTTGCTTAGCAATGGCAAGTCTGGTCTCAGTTGCAGTTCTAAGTTGAGGGCTACCTGTACTATAAACAAATCCAAATCAAATCTGTGGGAACTGGATGGATTTTGACGATGCTGTGTAATCCTGGCCACATAAGTAGCTTTGAAAAGACACTTCCCTTTCATCACCCTGTAATCAGGGGGGAAATCCAGTTTTTGTTTTGCACAGCCTTAGCTTGTTCTTGTCAAATTGCAAATGTTATAATTTCTTAAATTACTGCCTACAGAACTTATTAAATTCTGGGATGAAAATTAATGGGGGAGCTACGTAGTTCTGATCCGTATATCACGCTAAGACAAAGTTTATTTTGCAGTTTGTTTTGCATTCAGCATATTAATTTTAATTTGCATAATTCTACAATAAATAAATAAAGCTTCTGGCAGTCCCATAGAGAAACAAATATGAACTTTCAAGGGCATAAACAATAACTCCTCGACTGCTGGAAATTGTTTTTCCTTTTTAATCTTTCACTTTCTAATCATCATCATACACGCTATAAACAACAAGCACAAGAAAACTGGAATTGTTTTGGAACTATCTCCAACAATCACGATCACATCAAGATTGTGGTAAGTGCTAGTACGAACTAAATTATTGTGAGGGCTATAAATGCTAAACACCCCAAAGAATGTCTTCACTGTGTCAGAAAGGACTTGTGCAGCACCCTCCAGCTGCCAGCTTGGGTGTTTCAAGCCACTCTCAGAATGTTTGACTTTTGAACTGTAGGCTTATCCTTAATAGTGGTGGTTTGGATCTCTCTGCCTTGGCACAGGCATCAGCTCACATTTCACAGCTGCATTCTTGTCTGTGAAGCTTTAACACCAGCTTGTGAATATCTTTGGCACAGTACATATAGACAGAACAGAGTCCAAGGGACATCATTCTGACTTGTGCTAAGAGCTATTGATATATTCTTCCTGGTTTGCTCTTCAATGTTCCAACACATTCAGAAAAAGTTTAGTAAACTGAGCAGATATATATATAGAGTAATGTACTAATGTACTAACATCCAACGGATTCCAAAGAAATAAGATTACCAACCTAATCCAAAAAGAAACCCCCACCAAAATCCAAGACAGAGAACAAGAAAACGGCAAAGCCCTCCTGCCATACATAAAAGGCACCACAGACAGAATCAGCAAGATCCTCCACAAACACAACATCAAGGCAGCATTCTGCACAAACCAAAAAATATCTACCATCCTAAGAAACCCCAAAGATAAAATTGAGTTAGAAAATCAAGGAGTATATGAAATCCCATGCACCGCCTGTCCCACCACATACATTGGACAAACCAACAGAAGAATAAATGCACGCATTGAAGAACACAAGAACTCAGTTAGAAAAGAGGAACCAACTTCTTCCCTGGTCCAACACCTTAAAGCC
>NW_015386550.1:443745-486488 GCF_001527695.2 Protobothrops mucrosquamatus
GTGGCACGACCACGAACACGAAGCCAAACTACAGCAATGAAGCTCACCATCTCAAATCCCCCTGCAACTCAGACTAACCTGAGCACAACAAAGCCCCCACCCAAACAGAACACTCCCCCATCCAATCAGAGCACAGCCAACCCCCCATCCAATCAGAGCACAGCCAAGCTCCTTAACCAATCAGAACACACCTCCACCCCATCAGAACACAGCCAAGCTCCCACCCAATCAGCTCAAACCCCACTGGCAGTTAAAAGGAAGAAACAGCTGCGATCACACACACTACTCCCAGAAGCAGGAAGCTAAAGACACCAGCCTGAAGATGACGAATGTGACTTCGTCGAAACGTCGCCAGGATACTTCCAATTTTACGCGGGAGAAAACCCAAATGACCAAAGACCTACACACACACACACACACACACACACACACACATATATATATATATATATATGTTTTCGTAGATGTTTTCGTAGATTTTCACGGGTACAGTTTTCTGACACCGGACCCAGAACAACACAGTACGCCACCACCATTCACCCTCACCAGACCCAAACCCAAGCCCAAACCCATCCCTCAGACGAAATGCAACCACCATCCAGAAGCCAAACCACGACGACATCACCAGCTGCTGCACCTCCCTCCGACCCCCGCACAAAGCAACGGATACACGCCAGGAACACAGAACTAGACCGCAAACTCGGAGCCAAACCAAAGCCCGATATGTTACATCACAGCCTTCTGCTCTGGACATCACATCACAGAACTCAGGATGTTACAACGCTAAAGCTCAGGATGTTACAACACAGCCAACCACCCAGCATGTTGCAACACAGAAATCAGGATATCACTACACTAGATCTCAGGATGTCATCACACAGCCCATTACCCAGGTCATTACAACACAAAAGACTAATGGGCACACAGCCAGCACCTCAGCTACTCAGGATGTTACGAAACAGCCGAACAATCCGCAAACAATAACTCCAACACAGCCAACCAACCCACCTACAGCAACAAAGCCAGCACTCCACACACCCCCACCAATATTTATAGAGAGACGGCAGCTCCGATCACACTTTGCTCGCACAAGCACGAAGCCGAAGACCCCAGCCTGAAGATGACGAGTGGGACCTCATCGAAACGTCGCCAAGATACTCTCAATCTTACACGGGAAAAGACCCGAATACGCCAAGACCTGCATACCTGTACCCATGAAAATCTACGAAAACAAATACACACACACACACACAATATACTAAACTCTTTCTAAATGTATTGGAACGTGGAAGAGGCAAGCCAGCGTTCCCCTTCTTCCTTATAAAAGCTCTTTTATAATATTGGCTATATTTCAAATCACAGGGAGTAGGGCATAGGAAGAATAAAAACAGATACATTAGGAAAGAAGAAATTACTAGTCAGCATTCTCAAGCTTTTTAACTCCAAAAGATGTCTCAATAAAAATCTTCTTACATAGTAACTGAATAAATAGAGTACAGGTAGATTTCAACTTACAACCATTTGTTCAGTGACTATTCAGAGTTATAATGGACTGCAACAAGTGACCTATGACCATTTTTCAAACTTACAACTGTTGCAGCATCCCCGTGGTCACATGATCAAAATTCAGACATTTGGCAACTAGCTCCTATTTATGACAGTTGCAGTGTCCCAGGGTCTAGCGATCACCTTTTGTGACCTTCTGACAAGCTTCAACGATGAAGCCAGATTCACTTAACAACCACATTACTAACTTAACAACTGCAGTGGATTCACTTAACAAGTGGCAAGATAGGTTGTAAAATGGGACAAAACTCACTTAACAACTGTCTTAGCGAAGGAAATTTTGGGCTGAATTGTGATCATCAGTTGAGGCCTACGTGTACGAGATGCACTGTAGCATCTGATATGAATTTCTTATTTTAGGAGGAATGAAGAGACTTAGTGACTGTGGTGTATTTATTTCAGTCTACTTAATCCCTGATTGAGTTGGGTTTTAAACCTGGTCTGTATATGCCAAGACAAATGTAAGCTCCCCTGGACTGAATTATTCATCAGTTCAGTGGGGCATCTGTTGGCAGCAAGATAATATATGAAGCTGTTGAGGAGGAAGTTGTGTACCAAGAAAAGGAGATTTGTAAATTAATTTTAAATTATGTATTCTTATTGTCTTGTTGAAATCTTGGCGATGAATCGGTATAAATTCAACAGGATTACGTATTTACTTAGTTATCATCTTGCTCTGGAAATGACATTCTTAACTGTCGTGGCTTATAGTCATTAATATACCCCCTTAGCTATCATTTATCTTGTTAACAGCCATTATATAAGCATGTGATCATACTGCATAACGTTCTCATTAGGCGAGAACCACTATACTGAACATTACGTTCACCACTGGAAGTTTGTGGTAATTGGCCATTAAAGCTGTATGTTGGCAATTTATTTTTTAAAGGAAGTTTATATTTTTTTTAGTTAGTATTACTTATAAATTAATGAAATATAACTGGATATTGGACTTGGGGAGACTCATGTTCCAGCGTCATTTGACCATGGAGTTCATTGGTGACTTTGGGCTAGTGACTCTGTGTGTGTGTGTTTGTGTGTATGTCTGTTTGCAAAGAGTCCTTTGTTGCTTGCTTGGTTTTGGATAATACTAGCTTTCATGACTGTGTATTATAATATAAATGTAACTGTTTTAATCTGATGGCTTCAATGCTTAATTCTTCCAGGATTAGTCCTACATTCTGCTGGAATTTTTATAGGTACTTTACAACAGCATAGTTTTGGTGGAATGGCAATAATTACTCCTATTTATTCATAATTAACTGGTTAATCATAGTAAACTGTTATGGATGTTGTGAATTAGACTGAATGTTCTTGACAACCAACCACTCCTATACCTTAAGCATCATTTTACTTTAGAAGTCTTTTAATTTTTTGCATTAATGAAAAGAGAAAAAATAATGCACATCCCTCAATGAAGAAGCTACAAAGAATTCCAATTCTTTATAACAAAATGCTAGCCTCTAATATACTGTATTAGTGATTTCATACTATTACCACAAAGCTTCTGCTTACTATTAATATAAATGCAAGTTGTATTTCCGTTACTCTCATTAAGTGTCAGTTATGCCCCTTAACTATATAGGTTTGTAAATTCTTATAGTAGGTGGTTGCTATTTTTCTCCTTTGTCAACCAAGTAAACATTGCTATGTTTTGCTACTTTGCAGGAACTGAGTCAATCTAGAACAGAGAGATTTCCTTGAGAATTTTAATTACTATTGGTGAATTTCCTCTCTCTGAGTTAATATGCAGTGCTAGGGATCATAATTTTACCTTTCCTGCATTATGTCACACACACAAAACTTGTTTCCTACTTCGCACACTACATTTTCTAAAATAAGTTTTGTATTAAATCCTATCTGATAATAATAGGGAAAGGTATAGAGCCAGTATGACTTAAGGGATTGGACAGACGGTAAGGAGACTCAGGTTCTAGTCCATTCTCAATGTGTATGAATTCCCTGGATTGGTTTGGGCCAGTTATTCTGTCTCAGCCAACCTACCTCATGAAGTTGTAATTGTGGGGATAATAAGGAGCCCTGTGATGCAGTGGTTAAGTGCAATATTGAAGGCAAACTCTGCTCACAGACAGGAGTTTGATCTTGACTGGTCTCAAGGTTGACTTAGCCTCCCATTTTTCCAAGTTCAGTAAGATGAGAACCCAGCTAGTTGGGAGCAATATGGATATAATCAATGGTGGGATTCAAATGTGTGAACAACCGGTTCTCTGTGTGGATGCTGCTTCTGGAAGTCCATTCTGGGCCTGGGCAACAAAAAATTAGCTACCGGTTCTACTGAACTGGTGCAAATTGGCTGAATCCCACCACTGGATATAATGATTACATTGTAAACTACCCAGAGAGTGCTGTAAAGCACAGTAGGGCAGTATATAAGTCTAAATGCTATTGCTATTGCTGTGATCCTGATGTAAGCTGCTTCAGCTCTTGATGAAGGGTGAAATACAAGCCTGGCTGATAAACAGGCAAAACAGTGTTTCTCAACTTTGGCAACTTTAAGATATGTGAACTTCAACTCCCAGAATCCCCCAACCAGCAAGATACAAAGAAAAACTTCAGTTCCACCTCTGCCTTTTTATTTCAATTCTCTCCAAATATGAGGAATTTAGTCAGTCTCACTGACATGTATTGTTAATGCATTGATTTCATGGGAAAACATATTTTTTGAAAACATGGAGGAAATTAAACCCAGCTCTATGAAGCTCACTGGAAGATATGGACATTAGTGATCAGGGCTAATATACATAGTCACAGGAAAAAACTGCTTAGATGATTGCTGGGTGTTAGCATTGTACAGCTGCCATTTTTATATATAAAAAAATTCTCTCTTCTATTTCAGAATTCTTTAAAGAAAAGGGGATCACGTTCTCTAGGGAAGACAGACAAGAAATCATCTGTCCAGGTACAACAATTTCAATAATTGATATGCTGTTGCAATATAATTTCCAGTGAATGCTTAACTTCAAATTCTTTATCTTTTCAAAAAATCCAAATGGCTTTTTTTGTTTGTATTTTAGGATGTCATTCTAATATACTTTTTTCATCTTCATCTTGCATTTTAATGACAAAGTAACATATTTTGCATGCAGAAAGGTCCTATTTTTAATCACTGGCATTTCAAGTAAATCTCCCCTCTGATAAGTCTAGGAAATTTGTTGACTTAATGCAACAAATATTTGGAGTGGAAATTCCATTCAATGCCAACTTAGCTGTTGTTGCAAACCAAAAAGTATATGTTATAGGGCTCTTGTGTAATATAGGCACAGATGTATATTTACTAATGCCCTAACATGACCATCTGCTTCAACATGCACTATTTATCAATTGCAACATGCCCTGTAAATAATTTTCACTTGCTAACAAGTGACAAGACTATCACCTATATGTTGTTGATATAGCTGGTACTAGGTTGCAAAGGAACAAAGCTTATGTTGCAACTATGGGGCAATAATACTTTTTGCTTTTCTTTCATTGCTATTTAAAAGCAGGCCAACCACATCTTTTAATAGAATGTAGGTTTGATGTGCTTAGTGTTAATGTTTACATGCTCTGCATGGCATTGATGGACCCTGAATAGGTCTCTAATATCAGGAATATATTGTTCAAATCCTCCATGAACAATTGTATCACCAGAAAGATGCAGTGATGCAAAGGAGATAGCTTGATGGCAGACAAGAGAGAGAGAGGGGGGGAGGGAGGGAGAGGGAGGGAGAGGGAGAGGGAGAGCGAGCGAGCGAGCAGGAGAGCAGATTCCAGTCCATTGCATTGAGTAGACTAATTTTTAAATTGAGTTTATACTCTCTCCCTAAGGCCGGAATTGATGTTTTATTCTGGTTGCAATCCTTTCTTTGATCAATAGCTAGAAAAACATAGATGTGTCTGTTGAAACTGAGATATCTTCATGATTTAGGGCAGTTATGTAATTTTGCATTATAACCATGTGTTGACCAGAGAACCTGAAAGGACAGATGTGAAATTGTTTGCAGGCTGGAATAGACTGGGATAGCAATAGCTTTAGAACAAACTATATTGCTCTTCAGTTACCAAGATTATGCTAACGAGACTGGAATTCTGCTTTGCATTCCCAGTGTTCTCACTCTGTCAGTTTATATTGTTGGTCTATTGAATGTTAAATGAAATGAAAACAACCCTTTTAGGAAAATACAAGAATCTTTGGTGAGAGAGTTCTTGATTCTCATCTACATGATTGGTAACTCTTAGGTGATGGTTTAGATAGAAGGTATCATCCATGGATCATACAGCTAAACCTGACCAGTCCTTTCTTATAGTCAGAAGGGTAGATTCTGATCTCTGAATATAGAATGAAAATCTGGATAACCTGTAGAACTGAACTCAATTTAAATGCTCTATGCCAGACATGACAAACTTGTGACGTCACGTGACGTCGAGCTTTTTCCTATTGCTGGCAATGGGTGGGCGCGGTTTCCTCGTGACACATCTGGCCCACGGGCCGGCAGTTTGACACCCCTGCTCTATGGCAATTTCCTTAACTTCTAAAGTGGTATTTACTCCTTTTTTAAAGTCATAATCGGGGATCAAGGGATTGAACATTTGAATATCTATAGAATGATTATGTAGATATGAGAATATAGAAACAAATGTAAAGTTATGCTTTATAGAGGTACTGTCCTTAACAGCTTAATTTATTGTACTCTTTTTTTTTGTCCCCCATGGATTCTATGGTATAATTTCACTATTGTTTGGGATTTTTGAAAATGTAAATTAGCATGGGTTATATGATTATCTAGAATAATATAAGCTTTGAATAAATGCTGTCAAAAGAAAGAAGTAATATATTCCCAAACAAGTTTTACTTCAAGCTCAAGTAAGATTGAAGCCTGATTTTGCATACTGCCAGGTTTTTGATTTTTAATAACCTTGATAAGAGTTTCCAAATGTCCTATTATAGCATATTTCAAGTTGAGATCCATATTCAGAAGAATATGTATTGCTTTTATAGAGGAACTGAGTATGCTTATTGAGCACAGCTGATGTCAGCTAGTGATTTATGCCCCAAGCTAAATCCATTATTATCTAAACTTACTGTATGGAGATTGAAGTGTCGGTTGCATGATTTTCAGCATGATTTGGTGCACACAGCCATCCCTGCTGATCTATAAAGCCAAACAGGATAGCTCTGAGATCTTGTAAAGTTATGGTGTGGCAGCTAGAAAAAGTAGAAAAAAATGTCCTGGAAGAAGACAGTAGCCAACCATTTCCATATTGCTACCAAGCAAACTACACGAATGTGGCCACAATTTATCATGGCAGATTATCTAGACTCTTTTCAGTTGGGACTGTTAAAATATAACATAGATATTAACATACTCCTAAAAAAACTACATGAATGTGTCAAATTTAAATGGTGCGATCCTTGGGAACTACATCGTATGAAACTTCCAAATACTATGTAGAGCACATTCCTTCCTTTAGGATCAATTCTAGTCAGTAATAATTGAGAAGGACAAGAGAGGTTTCACCTGCAGCCAGTGTGTGGTGCCACAGTGATCAGTGGTTTCTCTTCTCCTTTTCAACATCTACATGAGGTCATCACATGGGGTAAGATGTCATTACTATGCTGATGGTGGCCAATTATATATTTCTAATTCTGGTGAATTAAACAATGTCATGAACATCTTAGCTTAGTGCCTGGAGGCTTTAAATGTCTGGATGGGAAAAAACAGTTTCAGCTGAACTCTCACAAGATTAACTAGCTTTGTGTTTGGGAACCTGCTGATTCCAGGACTATACAATTTTTGGTGCTGGATGGGGTTGCATGACCTCAGGCAGACCCAGTGCACAGGTCCTCCTAGATTTATGACTCTTGTCCCATGAGCAGGGGGCAGCTATGGCTAGGAGGGCCTTTGCATAGCTTTGTCTTGTATGCTAATTGTGCCTGTTCCTGGGTTGGTAGTCCCTGCTTATAGTCACTTATGTTCTAGTCACCTCCAGACTGATTACGGCAATGTGCTCTACATGGGGCTTCCCTTGAACAGTATTTGGAAGTTTCATACGATGTAGCTCCCAAAGACCGCACCATTTAAATTTGACACATTCAATTTTTTTCTTAGCAAGGAGTATGTTAACATCTATATTATATTTTAACAATTTCAAACCCCAAAATTGATGGGGAAAAATAACTCCAGACCTCTTCCCAGTTGATGTTATGTCATCAGAGTATCGATTATGCTCCCCAGAGGTCAAACATGAAAAGTATCAAACTGTATTTCCCCAGTGAAAAAAAAGCTAATTCCCCTGATTAACTCCATTACATTAGCCTAATTCCTGAAGGTAGCTCAATGTTTCATTTCAGTATTAAAGACTCCATTGGAATTGGTAGCTAATAAATTCAAATAAATAAATGAATAACAACAAACTGAGGAAAGTAGCTTTGTATCTTTTTGCTGAAGTCTCTTGATATTTGAACTTTTTAAAAGAGATATCCAGCATTTGAACAATCAGGACCCAGAAGCAAAGATCTGACATGGAGGCATTTATTGAACACAGTTTGCAGGATATGCTCATAATTCCAAGGAAACATAATTAGTGGCTTGCCTCAAAGGATAAAAGGAAGAGTTTTTTTTTAATCTTTAGTGAGTTTCTATTCCCCCTCCCCCAATTTATGCTATGTTTCAATCTGGTGCAATAGAATTTTTGTAATGATAATGCAACAATGCAGTACATTTTAAGAATTGAATAATAGTTGCTTTTTTTCAATTCTGGCTGATGCAACATTAAGCTGTCAGTTGTAGCTGAATGCTCATAGTGTATTGGACATCTGGAAAGAAGGTTTGAGTGCTTACTGGAGACATTCTTTTCTTCTGAGGGTTTTCTTAGAGCTTTTTATTCCATGAGTTATATAAGCAGGAAATGAACTAATTTTATAACGGTCTAACGGTCACTTTTAATGAGATAATGTTCCTCAAGGGAAAATGAAAATGTTATCCAAGAGGAACTGATCTCGTTTAGGTTATATGATAACTTCAAGTTCTCAAGCACAAACCCCAACTTTGGTTTCTCAGTATAATATCAATATAAATGTAATCAATTATAGTATGTCAATGTTAATCTTATTGCCATGAAAGATCAATAGTCTTTCTAATATACAGTGATTTGTTAAAAGTACCATTTTCTTTTGGTAATGCTTGCATCATATTTTTTTTTGATCCTAGGAAGACAGTGCAGATCTCAAATGTCAACTGCATTTTGCTAAGGAGGAATCTGCTCTAATGTGTAAAAAACTAACCAAGTTAGCAAAAGAGAATGACAGTATGAAGGATGAGCTGACAAAATACCAGTCCTTGTATGGGGACCTGGAAAGCTCTCTCTCCATAGAAGAGCTGGCTGATTCACCTTACTCCAGAGAAGCTGAGCTAAAGGTCCATTTGAAACTTGTTGAAGAAGAAGCCAATATTCTGAGCCGCAGAATAGTAGAGCTTGAGGTTGAAAATCGAGGACTGAGGGCAGAGATGGATGACATGAAGGGGCAGGGAGATAAAGACCTTTTGGGACAAGATATCCAGTTGGCTTTCTCCATGGCAAACAATGGAGATTCTGGGGAGAGTGTGACAGAACTCAGGCGGCACTTGCAGTTTGTGGAAGAAGAGGCAGACCTGTTGAGACGTTCATTGATGGAGCTGGAGGAACAGAATAAGCTCCTCATGAATGAGCTCAATAAGTACAAGTCAGATCATGATCTAGATATTACTTTATCTGAGGACAGCTGTTCTGTGATCAGCGAGACTTCTCAAGAAGAACTGGCCACTGCCAAGGTCCAAATCAGTGAGCTTAGTGGCAAAGTTAAGAAGCTACAGTATGAGAACCGTGTGCTCCTCTCCAACTTGCAACGTTGTGACCTTGCCTCTTGCCATACCACCCGACCCATGCTGGAGACAGATGCTGAGGCTGGTGATTCTGCCTTGTGCATCCCAACCTTGCTTTGGAAAGAAATTCCTATTGGGGGAGAAAATGATGCAAAGGAGAAAGTACCTAGCAATGGCTTCAGCAAAACTCACGAAAGCAGCCCCAACCAGCTTTCCAAATTTAAAGACTTTGAGACCCTCCTTGACATCAGAGATCAGGCTGCTCTTGTCAGCAAAGCTATTGATGTCCTGATTTCTGATGCCAATGGCTTTACCTCTAGCCTCAAACTTTGCATGGACAATGACTGTGCACAGCTAGTTTTGAGTGAGGCAATGGACAATGAGAATACTACGGACTCTAAGCTGGTCAATGCTATTTTGATGCGGCTTGGAGTCCTGCAACAGGAGCTAAACACCTTTATGAAAAAAGTGGACGGTATTGGTGGCTGCTTGAAAGATCAGCAGGATTCCCTACCAGGTTCCAGCTCCCAGGATTCCACCAAAGAAGCTCTACGAAAAAGTCATGGTGCTGAATTCCAGGTGAGGGTTTCTCTGAGTTGTTGACAGTGACTCCCTTGCAGTTATTATTGCTTTATTTGCTGTACAGTACTGTTTTTCTTGCCTTAACCAATCAGAACCTGACCCTGTTAATGTAACTTCCTTTTTCTACTTTCTCAGAGTGAAATGACAAACTAACAACTAGTTCACTGCATGGAACTGAGGCCACTAACAAGATAGGACTCTGGTTTAGCAGAGTGTGCACGGAACAGGAGTTTGCCTAGACAAATGCATAATATATTGTAACCCCAACCCAAATCTATTTCATATGTAGGGCAGAAAAATGAAATCATTGCCCTGCCAGAAGGGGATTATATTACAAGATAATCAAGACCATGTGCCGTGACCTTTTCAAATCATTTCCACATATTGATAGATTTGCAATGACATAGCACCCATTTTAAAATAATTTTCCAAAGTCAATTCAGTAAGAGAAAACATTAGCTTTCAAGGTTTTTGTTTGACACAGTAATTTTGGGGAGGTTTACTGTGATACCTTTGCCGTATGGTAAATATAATTTGAGTATTTGTCAAATGCACGCACTTTCCCTGTTTAGAGTGGAGGGATGGAAGTACGCTTGAAACTGCACCTTTGCAGAGACAAACTTTGTGTTTGTCTTGGCTAAGATAATAACCTACGGTACTTAGGAATATTCAGTCTTGCAGACCGGACCCTGATGTAGCAAGAGAAAATGTAGTGACCCAAACTGGATATGAAATGCCTTGGGTCTTGTGGGAAATGGTTTGGGGGAATGGCTGAATCGCAACCTCCTGAAGCACACTCCAAAATTTCAGAGTTTTATTTTTGTGCATGCACTGGCCCCCTCCGTTATTCCAGCTAGCCACACCCTCACCCCTAGCACTGCATGGCACCATAACTGGTGTTTGCACATTTTTTCCCTCTCTCTCTCTCTCTCTTTCCCCCTCCCCAAACAATCCAGCCCACGTGTCTCCTCATTTTGTGTCTCCTTTTATTTTCCACTTTATCTTCTGCCACAGTAGTGAAGCTCCTCTTCCTCTTCATCCTTTTTGTTGTCTTGTAGCTCTCTTTATTGTTCCTGAGACCCATTTGTTTTGTTTTTGTTCTTTCTTTTCTTTTCTATTCTTTTGGTTTGTTCTCATTAACTTGCCCATGCATGCAGCAGTCTGACTTTAGGGAGGCCCCAGACTGGGATGTCGGGGAGAGCAGGCCCTCCGATCTATATCGCAGCAACAGCAGCAGCAGCAGCAGCACTGCCACCATCAATTCGGAAGCCAACATGGGACATGACCGGAGCTACAAGTCATACCAACGAGAAGAGAAGGATTCTTACGTGTCTGAGGTATGTGCTGATGTTCCTAAAGCAGTGGTTCTCAACCTGTGGGTCGGGACCCCATTTGGGGTCGATCGACCATTTCATGGGGGTCGCCAAGCAAGGCTGTCCGCCATTTTTTTTGTCCGCCATTTTTTCCCCTTTTCCGGCGGGTGCCTTACCTCCCTTGGGCTGGGCCAGCTGGTGGTCGCCCTGCTCCGTCTCTGCTGCTTGCCAGCTACGCCTCGGCCGGCGCAGGGGGCGGAACCACGCATGCGTGGCGCTCCCGGGCAGGGAAAGTCCTCGACTTACGACCGGTTGGGTAGTCCTCGACTTACGACCGGTTTAGTCCTCGACTTACGACCGGTTTAGTCCTCGACTTACGACCGGTTTAGTCCTCGACTTACGACCGGTTGGGGTCGCGGCATTAAAAGGTTGAGAACCACTGTCCTAAAGGAAGAGAGGAGGGCTGGCTGGGGACTCTGTGAAGAGTTACTTGGCTGGGAAAGTATTTCTTAATTATATATAAGAGGGGAAAAAATAAAGGCAAGGTTCCCATTCATCCACCTTTCCATTTTCAGTTCTGCTAAATCTTTGGGAAGAGCCAAATTGGAATATGTAGATACTTACATGTCAGAGTAATCAGCAGTACGTTAAGTTGAATACATAGATAATAAAAAAAGAATGGTTCAATCTGGTGTTCATCCTACTTGATGGGTTGCAGCACTGTGTTGGCTGCAGATCATGATGTTTGAGCCAGCATAACACATTGGGAGAGCACCCTAGTGAGGAAAATTGAAGTATAAAATAGAAGGATTTGAAGGAAGATATGCTGACTTCTTGTGCAAAATTATAATTTGAAAGTTTTCAATTGCAGGATTAGAATATGCAATAAACTGAGTACATGGGGCCATTGCTGACAATTTTTCCAGGATTCTTCCTTTTATGTTACTTTCTAGAGTTCTCATATATAGTAATTGTTATATTAAAGCACACAAAGATACCTCACTGCAAAGGACAAGTCTTAGATTTGTGCACAAAGATACGTAAAATGACAAATGTTGCTCCCACTGTATCATAAACAGCTTTTTGGGTCATCTTCTCCCAAATAGCATAGAGTTATTGGGATTTGTCACAATACCTCCTCTGACTACAGTATTGGCTGTTATATTGTCCTTGCAGATCAAGGAACTGCAACTAGTTCTTTCTGAAGCTAATGAGAGTTTGAGGGGCCTACAGGAACAACTTTCCCAAGAAAGGCAGCTTAGGAAAGAGGAAGCAGAGAACTTCACACAAAAAATCTGCCAGGTTAGTGGTATTTGTTTGGAGTCATCTTCTGGGATGCAAGAAGAGCTTGCAACAACTTGTCAGAGAGTCTGGTGCAAGCTTATTCCTTATGCTGCTTCAACCATTTTGCAGTTGGATGCAAGCACAAAATAATTCTGTTCTGCTTCCTCTGGTTGCCAACAAATAAGCAAATGCTTTTATTTGTCATCTCTGGATGTTGGAAATGTATTGCCATGAATCAGGTTATAGCAAGTGTACAGTGATACTTATCTACTTGGTAAATATTGGTTGAGTCTCAGGTGTTAACCAGAATTTGTGGAATGAACTCTGGATGCTTCCAAACAAAGTTGGACTGATGTCTGAAAGCTTTGGTTATTTCTTTCTCCCAAACCAGCATTATTCTGAAAAACATTGCCCAGAACATTTTTAATAGATGAAATTCCTCTCGCTATATTTTGTTGCCATATGCTTTTAACATTTTTTGGTTTTCCATACCAAGCATTTCAAATATTTTAAAAAAGAAAACATTAGTGAAGGAGAAGAAAATATTCATGCTTCCCATACATTAGATTTTTCTTGTCTGCACTCTTGGTTCCTTTGATTCAATGTAAACTGACTTTGCTGGCACACACACACACACACACACCCTTTGTGTAATGTTCTCAGTTTCTTCCCATATTTCATCAGTTAAAGGATGATCACCAGAAGGCCCTCCTGAGAAGAGAATTTGAGCTGCAGAGCCTGAACCTTCAGAGGAGATTGGAGCAGAAGTTCTGGAGCCAGGAGAAGAACCTTCTGGTACAAGAATCCCAACAGTTCAAACAGAATTTCCTGCTTCTTTTTATGAAGCTCAAGTGGTTTTTGAAGCATTGGAGACAGGGGAAAACCTTGCAAAATGAAGGCAGTGATTTCTTGGAGGTATAGTAATGTTTGACCATGAACTTCTATATCTGTGTAATCAAAATCTTCAATTGACATTAACAGAGATAACTGTGACATTTGCCTTGAGTGTATTCTGTTGTTTTGTTAACATCTTTTATCATCTTAGGACAAGGTTGGGTGCTATCATAGTTTAGGCTCTGTCAAACATTCAGGGAATGGAGCTTTTATTCCTTCCTTCTTATCTTTTTTAAATCATTCACTCTTTGAAGGCAAGAGTTATTATCTAGCTTTTGGCATTAGATAATTTTCTCAATAGTATATCTTGGTGAAGGTCAGCAATTGAGATGCAAGCTTAAATCAGCTTTGTTTAAATTCTTCATATATATTTCAAGTTAACTTTGGCTAGAACATACATTCTATTTATCCTCCTCTCTGTTCTGAAAATTGGGTATTTATGATCTTTAACACTCTGCAAAACCACAGTTTACTCTAGATCATCAACAAAGCTAGTAGGGAGAGATGTTACACTTCAACATTTGGAGGGGTTATTATTCCTACTCTACTGCAGGGAGAACAATCACAAGTGACATAAAAAGCACGTGGAGACTTAGATATGCATTTTTACTTCATTAAATTATGGTATGGGAATGAATCTGCAGTGAGGCTTTTTCACAAATGTGGAGAAAGCACATTGTAAGAAGAGTTGTGTAGTAGCATCTCTACCCTCCTTGAAATCCTGTTAGCCTCATTCTTGCCTGCCTCCATATTACTTCAACACTGGGTGGAAAAGGAATTATTTTACCTGACTGATAAGGTTTTATTGAATTGTTTTGGCTCTGGACATAAGGAGACGTAAGGCCACATTAGATGAACAAAACAGTCTCTCATCATTATCAGAGCAACATATTCATGCTAATTGAAATAGAATGCATAGTTTGTGTGCAGCTGAAAAATTGCAGGCTTGGCAACAACAGCTTCTTTATATGCCAGTGTACTGTGAAGTCCCAAAGGATGATTCTTTCCAGGCAGAAATGTCTAGAAAGGTGCCTGGTACAGAAACATGAGAGAGAGGGTTATACCAAACATAGCTGTGATGACATGGCATGGAAACATCTCTGTGTGGCTGCTGCTTATTGTAGCATCCCACTTTGAGTTACAGGCTTGATCTGTTGACAGTTCTCAACCTGTCACCTCTGCTTAAAGGGTCCAGTAGGCTCTGTACTAGCAGGTTCTTTTCAGACAACAAAGCAGGCAATTTAGTTATGATAGGCTCCTACTCACTGTTTGCTCTTTTTAGGTGAATAGCATGAAAGAACTATATTTGCTGATTGAAGAGGAAGAACTGAGCCCACAGCAGCAAGCAGATAATAAGACATACACTGGAGATCTTTGGTCCCAGAACATGGTAAGATGGAATAGGAGACCAATGGAATAAAGAATCCATTCTGTATAGAATTTGTGATCATTTACAGTCCCTCTTAGATACTTATTGTTTGGTACATCTCTGAATTAGTTGAATTTGAATGTATGAGCTGACTGACTGGAAAATATGCTGTCTAAAGTGACGTAACAGTTTTGTTCATGGCAGCTATACAAAACTTTCATATCACCACAAACTATGCTTTTCCTGACGACTTTATCTATTCAGATGTAATCAATATTCAGTTATCAAAGCAGCCTAGCCCATAATGTTCTCTTCCCATCAGAGATATGATGAAAAAATCTGCAAAAGCATTTGTGGAAAGAAAAGTTGCAGCTGAGGAGTGACATGGTGAAGGTATAATGAGAGCCTGCCTTACCCCTCTGCTGCTACTTGTTGTTGTTTTTTTGTCCAGAGATTCAGAAATATACAGTATAAATCTGCTTGTTTGTATCTTTCATTGTTTTCTTTCTGAACCAAAAGTTTCATTCACAATATGCATTCAATACCCAAGTATATCTACAAACTCAAAGTTTAGCTTGGCAGATTGGTTTTGAATTGGTCTCAGAAAAACTCTGAAAAACTGAGATACAGTTTCCACTATCCATATTACCTTATGTAATGTGCCATTCCCATCTATTTCTATAAGTTACAACAAGGCCTGGCAAGTTCCAGATAATTAGCCTTCTCATACTTTTTTTGCACTTTGTAGTTGAGTGTCATCATTTGATTCAGTTCAAGTGTTTTTGGAAGCCCTTTGTGTTTTGAAAAATATATCTTCTGTTATAACTCTTCATTTCATAAGCTACAAATTATCACAATAAATATCTATTTCTATGACATGCTTTGAGTGGTCTTATGTATTTCATCTTTCCTACATCTCAATTCACACCCAAATGCATAGGAGGCAGTGCGTATACTGTATATGATTCAAACAATTGGAAATTAATACGTATAATAATTACATGGGATGTTGGTAACAATATGATGGTAGAGAGAGCACCCTTGTGACATTCTGTCACAAAAAGTGTCTCTTTCCCTGAATAGTAAACTTTTGAGGTAGGTTAGTTGAGAGGGAATATTATAGTCAAAGCAAATTTGAATTTTGGACACTTTAATCCTAGTCCAACCGCATAGACATCATACCACCTTGCTTTTCAACATTGGCATGTTGCGCCTTCAAAATTCTTTTCTTTGTGAAACTGATGTAGTTTGGTGACTTTTTCTTCAATCTACTATATGAACTTCATATTTTTGTTTTTGTAATTTTTTTAGCCCAATGAATATACCAAGACCTTGTCAGATATGAAGGTGATCTTGAAGGAGCTGTGCACAGAACTACGGGAAGAGAGGAGAGGCATGAACGAACTGCAGCAACAGTTTGCCAAAGCCAAAGCCACCTGGGAGATGGAGAGAACTGAACTCAAGAGTCTTATCACTCAGGTTAGAATCCGAGAAACATGTTTAGTGCCAGATATCAAGTTGATCAAATAAAAAATAGTTTCTCCATTGTAATGTAGCAACATACTGTATAGATGGCAATAGCTGTGTTTATAACTGCTGCAAAGAAGATTGAAAGATGCTTCTTTAGATATCTTTTTTCTTGCTTTTTTGTTAGTCTTTATTTTTTATTTACTCTTTTGTAATCTTTTCCTATTCATCTATGTTTCTATAGTTTTTAAAATCTTTGTAAAATCTTTTAATAAAAGATAAAAAATGGAACTTATGAACTGAGTCTTAACCGTGTGAATAATTTTTAGGGTCCTGGATATAAGAGTTCTAATAAGCCCTGGTTCTCTGCTGTCAAATCCCCATCTAATTGTATTGCTCTTGTTCAGGACAAGATTCAGAACAAATCTGAAACTTCTGCTATAAAAAGGAATGCAACCATGATTCTTTGGTTAGCCACAGAGGAGGCTTAAATGCTCCTCTTTTTAAAATAATCTTTTCTGTTGAGAAAACTGGTGAGCAAAATTGTGGATAAAATAAACTAGTAAAGCCAGAGACTGGAAAAAGTAACTTGAAATTAAAAGAGAGAACATTTAGTATATCTATACAGAGTAGACTGAGGGGACTGTTTAGATCAGGGGTCTTCAGCCATACTGGCTGTGGAATTCTGGGAGTTGAAGTCCACAAGTCATAGCCATCTATTCCGTGCGGCCGGCCTGGCGTAGTTTGGATTGTGTTTCAGTGGGGGGTTTTGTATGGGTGTGTTTTTAGAACAGGCCTATTATTCAATTCGATTTTAAAACAGAAACTATTTATTTATTCATGGTTTTTAGTATCGCCTGTTCACCGCCCTGAGTCCCGCAAGGGAGATAGGGCGGTATATAAATTTAATAAATAAATAAATAAATAAATAAATAAAAGGGCCAAGTTTGAAGACCCCTGGTTTAGATTAACGTAATAGGAGATGCAAGAGAAATTCTCTTTTCCACAGTAGTCTTGAATAGTGGATATGGAATTAATTGTTTGTCCCAGCCTAGCCTACTGCCTTGAGATATACTGTCAAACCAGAAGTTGACAGCAGAGAACCAGGGCTTATTAGACAGGAAGCACAGTAAACTGAGAAAGGCTGTTATATGGTTATCTCAGCATGTGGTTTACTTTCCTAGGCATTGGGGCAAGAAACAACATGTCATTGTTGTCAATGTACATCTTATATATTTAAAAATATGTACATATGAATTATACAATATATTTCAATATGCATAAAGCTGTGTTCTTTGGTTATTTTGAAGATATTTTTTAAAAAACTTTGCTACTACAAAAGCAGTCATTATGTGCAATGCTTCTGCAAATGCTTAGCATTTTCAGTGTTTTAGCCATTGAATTTAGAAGCCCCGGCACTAACACACCTGCCTACCTGTCTGCTTGCCTGATTTGTGAACATTAAAAAGCTATTCTATTGCATCAACTGGAATATTTTCAAAAAATAAAGATATAACATCAAAGATAAAACAAACAGAATAATTGCATAAGAAAACTGCAAGGAATAATATAGATACTATAAAACATGGCTTAAAATATCAATAAAGCAACAGATAATAAAATTTAGAAGAACAACTGTAATATCAAAAGTAGACATTCCTAATCTAATTCCTTCTACCCATCCATCCCAACATGAGGCTTTCCTGATGGATAAAATTGCATTGTAGTTTATATAGAAGTTGTCCAAAGTTGCTAATGAGTTGTAAAGAGATGGGCAAATTGAAAGAACAGATTTTCTCTCATGGGTTTTGATGTAAGCACAATACCAGAGAAGAAGCAACTTCCATGAGCAGAGATTTCCTTCCCCCATTCAGTTAAGGCGAGCAAATAAAATTGTCACTAATACGTTTTAGGTTAGGTTACTCCAATCAGTTGAGAAATTACCCATAAGCTGTCTCTGCAGTGCCCAGACTGAATTTCAGCCTGCTGTTACAGAAGACAAATAGATGCAAGAACATAACAACCTGAGAAAAGCTGTGAGGGAACTTCACTTTTGGCTTTTGGAAGGCTTCTCCTTTTCAAGGTTATAATGATGAAGCCCCAAGAAATGACCCACTTGTTAGTAATTTACTCTGGAGATGCCATTATTAGATTTTTCATAGATTCCCCCAGATGCCTGCTACCAGTTACTTACCCAGAATGGCATCTGCATTAAACTGCTATTATTCATAAATGTAACCATCTTGTCCAATTATTGTCTGAATAGAATAATAATTTCCTCTTCAGCTGTCTGAGCTGTCAGTTTGTAAGGGAGCCTGGGGACAAATCTTTTAGAATTAATTCACTCTTCTCTGGAGCTGCTGCAGAAGGGCAGAGCTGTGGCCTTTGCAGCTAGTGTTTCACCCCTGTGTCCTTAACATCTTAGTCTCTGGTTGCACAAGTATACTATGGAAAAGAATATTTGGATTATGCTTCATTTGGAAATTCCTTATTACTACTTATCTTTGCTTGCTTAATCTCTCACAATGAGAGCAGCGGTCAGGCAAGACTCAAGAGTCAGACTGTTAACCTCCCCCCCCCAAGGATTCTCCCTATTTTCAAGCTAATTTTCCTAAGCAACAAATTATTCCACAATTTTTAGTTAGTGTTTAATTAGCTTCACTTCTAGAAGTTTCATCAAAGGCTGCAATCTCACTTTCATCAGTGGATTTCTCTGACTTCTGGGTGACCATATCTCCATTCCATTAGGCATATGGCTTGAGGTGAATGTCATGAGTTTGGGGATTTGCCTGCACCAAAAGAACTGATTGTTTTAATGGGCTCATCATTCCCAAGACTTCATCACATGCTCTGTTTAGGATTCGTATTTGCTTTAGTAATGTCTTCCTTTTTAGTAGCCTTTCTTAATAGCTGTAGAGATTTACAGTTTGTTAGAAATAGGGATTTAGGACTCAGATGGATCTATTCTAATTATTTGTTACTCATCACTTTTCATCCTGATTTGGCAGGGGTCCTGTTATTTGTAGATTTTGCTCACAGTTTATTAAGAGTTGGAAACTAATTCCCTAATAAAACTTTTATTTCCATCTGTTACAGGAATAATGTTTTTGTGTGATATCAGAATCTTGTCTCTTATCTTACTATTCTGAGATAAAAGCATGTATTTTTTTTCTGCTCAATTTCCAAGGAAATCCTATCAGGGCAAGGCAAGGAAGGCATTTCTGGTATACTTTTTTTCTTTTGATGAACAACCAGGAATTGTGAAGGAAAAAGGAGGACATGCATAAATGGACTGCTTTTACCATTCACGTTAAACATAAGAAAACAATTCTTGTACTCCAGTAGAATATAGGAGCTATGAAAGGCTTGAGTCTTACCTCATTTTGACTGACTAATCTATCTTTCTTTTCTGCTTTGGAGGAAGAACATGAAATGCTCTATCGCCCTAGATCCTAATCAGTCATTTTTGCCATAAAATCATGGAATTAATCTGTTTATATTCCTGCCTGACTTTATGGCTTCATGAAGGACAACTCCAGCTTAGTCGTCCTTTGAAATCTATAGAAAATATATGAACTTAAAAATGTGATATTGCTGTTGAAGATTGAGACTACAGACAGGTTTTTATTTCATTCATAAATTCCCAGGAGCTCAGAAACTTTATGTCTATATAGATTCTCAATCATCCAGGTTATAATTATCCCAAAGATGCTTTTTCACAAGGCAACTGGACTTTCTTGTTTTTCTCTGAAGACGTTTTGCTTCTCATCCAAGAAGCTTCTTCAGCTCTGACCGGATGATGGGGAAACATTCCCATCATCCGGTCAGAGCTGAAGAAGCTTCTTGGATGAGAAGCAAAACATCTTCAAAAAAAACCCCAAGAAAGTCCAGTTGCTTTGTGAAAAAGCATCTTCGGGATAACTCAGAAACTTTAGAAATGACATGAAATCATATTGGCAAGAGGGGAAAAGTGATAGAGCAAATTAGCAGCATCAAATTAAATTTGGAAGAAAGAAATAAGAGAAAAGGTGATTAAAGAAATCCTAATCGTAGCGTGGCCTGATACTAAAAAAATGAATTACTCTAGGAAGTGAATTTGGCAGTTTTGGTGCCACCCAGCTACCCATACTATTCTCTTTACTGTAGGTAGTTAATGCTATCCCAATAAGATGGGATTACAATGCTCAGAATTCACAGCTTGCATAATCTTAATAATTTACTAATATTGTTGGGGAGTAGCGGTTCTAGCTCTTGATTGCTGGTTTAGTTTGGCTCTTCCCACTTTAATCCCAGGATTTGGTAGGATAGTCTTCTCCAACCTGCTGCCACATCACATGTCAGACAATATCATTCTAATCTAGAATGACTGCTTGGAGGGGACTAGGTCAATAACAAATGCTTTAAAGAGAGAAATAAGCCAGAAGACTGAAATGGTCTTGCTCTTCCAAAACTGTAGCTGCTGATGCGTTAGTTTTAATTAGTTTTATTTTTTGTCCTTGCAGTTAGAAACTAAGACTGGAAAAGGTCCAGCAGAACGTGCTCTTTCTGAGTGGAAAACTGCTCTGAAGAGGGAAAGGGAAGAGCATCAGCATCTCCTAGCTGAATCATATAGTGCTGTTATGGACCTGACCAAGCAACTTCAAATCAATGAGAAGAACTGGGATCACGAAAAGCTGGAACTCTTGGATCATTTTAAGGATGAACAGCAGCAGGCAGAGCAACAGGTGAAAGAACTGCAGAACAAAATTAACCAGGTAGGAACCAAAAATGAGTGTGAAATTTGCCTTGTCCTCCTAGCTCATTTTCTTCTTCTTCTAATAAGTGTGATTTTAATACCGCATCCTGGACAAGAAGTCATGTGTCTTTAAGAATATGCATAGCCCAAAATGGCTTCTTGAGTTCAAATAGCTGTTTAGCATTGGAGTAGTAATTCATAATTTTTGGATTTTCACTTTTTGTCTTCCTATTCTTAGGATTGTTGTGAGGAGGCAAACCACATGATCCCTATTAGAGAAAGGGCAGGATGAAAATACTGTGTACATAACAATAGACAATGGCAAGGAGTCGGAGCAGGCATCTCTGTGCTCTGTGCAAAAAATAAAGTAAATAAAATTATCCAATTCTTGTGAGATCACGCAAAAGAATGCCAAAATGGTACATACATTGGCTATATAGATTGCCAGGTGCACTTTCAGTGAAATGGCTGTTTTTCATGACATAGTTAACTTAGTTCATCAATCCCCTTTTTACAGCATATGCCAGTAGTACATATGATAGATGCACAGGGAAACCAGGAGTTCTTCCATCTACCTCAAAAACAGCTAAGAGAATGTCACTTCCTAAAGATTTTTTTTTAACATTACCAAATGACTAAAGTAAAAACCCTATGGTTGAGTTGCTTGGAGTTGGCAGCTCCGTGGACAAAGTTGGGAGAGGCTTACTTCCTCTTTCTGAATCTATCTGATATGCCATCTCATCCTTCTAGTTGTGAGCTGTGTGTGAAAAAGACAGCAGAGAGAGAGAGAATCAGAGTTGCTAAAGCAGTTTTGATTTTGCCAAGTCAGGAGGTCTCTGCAGATATTGTTAAAGCAGATAAGAATATGAAGGACAAATAAGTGCTTAGGAGCAGGCTGAGCATTTGTTAACTTTGTTTTGTAAACTATTCAGCTTCAGAAAGGTGCCAACCGATGGGCCTTAAAAGCCTCTGAAATGGAGAAGCATGGTGGTAGCTGGAAAGAGGTAAGCTGAATAAACATTACTTTATTCTAATTACAAGATCCATAAGAAGGACCAATATTGGGCTTATTATTATGATTTAGAGGCTGCCCAGTTCTGGATGGCATACCCTTTAAAAGCAGGAAACATTAAAATAGGAGTACAAATCATATGCATCCAGAAGAAAAAGGCATACATGAGTAATAAACAGAAATCGTATAGGACTCAATAACCAACCCCAAGACCTGGGAGAACAACCAGTTTTCAATCACTTTCTGAGCCTTTTAAGTGGGAGCCTTATAGTGTTGTTCTAGAGACAGAGAGTTGGATATCAGCTGTAATCATAGGCTGGAAATAAAGAGTAGGTAATAATCACATTCAGAGATGTGAACTTGCTAATGTCTTTTGACTAGATCCAGGATTAGATAGATCTTAGTGTGATCCATCAAGCATGTAAAGTTTAAGATTCTTTCTAAGAAACAGATAACATTTTTGCAATTCTGGATCTCTGGGTTATACTTCCATTACTCATGTGGTTCATAATTATTATAAGGAAGAAAGCATCCTGTGTCTTAGAACTCTTTTGACTATTTAAAGGCAAACAAGTAAAGTTTTAAATTCACATAGAGAACTGATACGACTCTTATTTTATCTGAGTTTCTCCCTTCCTGACACAAAATCATAAAATCACAGTTGATAAAAGCTTTTTTTATGTTTTTTTCAGACCCTCAATGAGAAAATCACTGACAAAGAGATGGCTTCTGAAATTGATATCAAAGGAAGTAATTTAAAAAGGTAGGATAACTGTTGACAGATGACCAGTCTATTTTTCAGTGGACATTTACATTTCATATTCAAAAGCATATTTTAAACAGAAGATGTAGTGTTTTTATTATTTTCTGTGCACATAAGAATCTGTGTCTTATTCTGACACCATCAATAATTTGTATATTAGCATAAAATACCATTTTTGTGATTAAAAGAAAGTGGCATCTTACCAATAACCCAGAGCATGGTAGTGCTTTTATTCTATTCCCATGCTGAAAATGTCATTTTGATGATGGCACTGTTTTTAAATACAGAATTATTAATAGGAGCACTGAGTTTTGTCATTGGCAAAATAGCATAAGGCATGAGAAATTGAATCAGGTCTGCAAATTCTATCTACTTTCTATCCATTCTCACAACACCTATTTTTGCTACATCCTTAGACATGTTAAAAGATTAATTGGAAAATGACAGGGAAACTGACAGAATTGACAGGAAAAAAAGTAGACATCACATAGGTAGGACACATAAAATTCTCAGTCCAAACGTTAGGTTGTTACTCATTGCTTTCTCTTGTCTATTTAGGACAAAGTCAGTTTCCTCCATGTCTGAATTTGAAAGTTTGCTTGACTGCTCTCCTTATCTTCCTGGCAAAAGCAGCACTGTGATCATAGACAATGCCCACAGCAGAAAAGTATCTCCAACTACACAGAAGTTGCCAGAACCTACTGGGATCACTTTTGAGAACTTTGCTTGTGTGAACAGTAAGCAACCTACACCCAAGATCCTGGCTTCAGAGAAGCTGGATGCTTCCCCTTGTGAATGCATTCAGACAAATGACTTACCTACATTGGAACAGACCCAGAAACAAATGCAGAGGAGCTATACAGCTCCAGACAAAACTGGGATCCGCATATACTATAGCCCACCTGTCGTACGAAGGTTGGAACCTCCTCCAATGCACAACAGAGAGGAGAAGATCATGGTTGAGCCTGGTTTTCTATTCACAATGGCTAAGCCCAAGGAAGAGTCAGACAGCTCAGAAAACATGTATAGTCGATGGTTGTGTAACTTTTCCAAGCAGCATCGGGAATTACTTGATGGTAGTGCTGTTAGTGAGAAAGCTGTAGCTCCAGTGTCCAAATTCCCACCATCCCTGCATAACCTTGAAATTTCTGGCAACATGAGTGATGACATGAAGGAAATCACCAATTGTGTTCGTCAAGCTATTCGTTCCAGTTCCCTTGAAAGAAAGGTTAAGAGCACCTCTAGCCAGACAGTGGGATTGGCCAATGTTGGTACCCAGACTATTCAGACGGTCAGTATTGGCTTGCAGACAGACATACCCAGAGGAAGCATCCACAGTAGTAAGAGCTGGTCACCACGAAGTTCCTCCCTTGTGTCAGTGCGCAGCAAGCAGATTTCAACATCTCTGGACAAAGTCCATTCCAGGATTGAACGGCCCTGTTGCTCTCCCAAATATGGTTCTCCCAAACTCCAAAGAAGATCATTATCTAAGCTGGATAATTCCAAGGACCGAAGCTTGTGGAACCTCCATCAGAGTAAGCAAAATGGCTCAGCCTGGGCTCGGTCCACCACTACTAGAGACAGTCCAGTTCTAAGCAACATTAATGATGGCTTGTCTAGCTTATTCAATGTTGTGGAGCATTCTGGGAGCACAGAGTCCATATGGAAGCCTGGATGCCAGGAAAGTAAAGCCAAGCCAGAAGCACCAAAATATGGTATAGTGCAAGAGTTTTTCCGGAATGTGTGTGGTAGAACTCAAAGTCCCACTTTGGTTCCTGACAAGAAAGACCCAGTTGGAGGGGACAACAGTAACAAGAAGCCAGAACCTTCCTCAGCAATGCTCCAGCTTTTGGAAAACACCTCCAAAAAAACTACAAAGCAGAGCTGCAATGAGGAACCAAAGCTCTCCAGTCTAAGCCAAGGTGGCAAGGACAGAACCTTAAAGGAGACTGATGCTGTTTCTGCTACTATTGCCAACGAGGTAATATTTATTACAATATATGGAATATATCTCTTAATAGCAAAAGCAAATGAGTTTCTAGCCCCCTTCCCAATGAATTAAAGTATAGCATAGGATATTTTCCATCCACTAACAATGTGAAGGCCAAAACATAAAGATGTCAATGGCTTTCATAATATTTTGGTGTAGACTGCACAGTAGTTAAAAAACATTCAGATGAGCCTGGCAATCATATCTGTCTAGGAGGCTTGTGAAAGATACTTATTCTAACTGCATGAAACCAAGGAATGTATTAATATGTGCCTTTGACACTTCATTTTTTTCCAGATCGGGATTAATTTATAGTCTGGACCAGGGGTCTGCAATTTTGACAACTTTAAGACTTGTGGACTTCAGCTCCCAGAATTCCCAGAATTTTGGGAGCTGAAGTCCACAGGTTTTAAAGTTGCCAAAGTTGCAGACCCTGGTCTAGACATTTATTTCAATAACTACTCTTCTTTCATGCAATGTCTGTTTTAGGAATGATTACCAACCACAGACAAGTGATTACCAATAACCTGAAGTAAAGTCTACTAGGTATCAGGCATACTTAAATTAGAGGTTGGGCATACATTGCACCCTTAATTACCTTTTATATATTACATTTTTATTTGTCCAGAATAATTTAAATATACAAATCTTTGACAAATAGATCTAATTTCATACTGGATGTATGTGATGAGATAAGAATATTGTAGTAAGCCTTACTCTTTCCAGTTTTTATCTATTTCTCCTCTGGGCTTCCTTGCTATATCTATCAATTTTTCTAGCTGGGAAGCCTACAGAATCTCTCAGTAGTGCATTAATTTCTCTCTCTTGGTACACTTCTACCTTCTATTTTGCTTTGGGGTTACTTTTATTTCCTCCCAGCCTCTCCTGGACTATCTCTTAGATTAGATACTAATTAATATCTAATTAGTACTAGATTAGATACTGTCTACTATCAGTTGGCTTACATGTATGTCCCAGCAACTCAACTGTGAGAGGAAAGTGGTTTCTAAAGAACAATGCTGGAAATTAGCAAACAGTAAACACAAAACAAGACAAATTTGTACACAGAGAATAGAATGAAAATAGGAAAAGTATATAGAGCTATAAATATCAACTTCAGCACAAACACACAAAAAATAAACTTCACATACCTTAGCTTGTCACTCTTCTTTCATAAATTCTTTCATGAAAAATGAATATTCAGTTATAGCTGACGCGTTTTTTCACTGAACAGTTCTATCTTTCTTTTGCCAAGAAAAGGGAAACTAACTTTAATGGCTATAAGTAATTGAGTACAACAGGCCTCAGTATGATGTAGATGAGAGCACGAACACAGAATCCTGCATAAAGGAATTTACTGCTATGGGTAACATGAAGATTCCTGCTCTTAACCACCATCTCAAGTCTTCATCTGAACCTGTTCTTTTTCCACTCAGTATTTTTTTTCTCTTTATAGGATATTGCTTGTGACTGCAGCTCTCAGTCGTTGACTTCCTGTTTTTCTCGGTCATCACGTTCAACTGTCCGACATTCCCCTTCTAAGTGCAAATTGCATCCCCTTGATGGCAGTCGGGTGGAGGAGAAAATAGGGCCCTCAAGTGAGTGAGAGGATCTACAACTGATGACGGAAGAACCACTCTGCCCTGAAGCTACCAATCTCTTTGGCAGTTCTAGGACTGGCTGTTCCTGAGCCAGCCACAGCTGAGGAATGTTGCTCTTTCATGGTTGGAGCAACAGCTTCTGTCTTCTTGTAGCTCACTGAGGAGATCTGACATACAGAACCTATATGGCATAGCCTGGGACAGAATGAAAGTCTCTCTTGTCTCTGGAAACCTTTCTATTCCTAACTGGCCACTCACAACAGGAATTTGAGCAGTGAGAGTTGAATGCTGTGCTATGGTTCATGACGTTGGATGTTTGGCTGCCTGCGAGTGAGTTTTATTTCCCAATTCAAGGAGATGCCTTTTTTTTTTTATTTGGGAACAGCATTATGGGAAAAGGCATCAGGGAATATTGTGAGCTGATGTATTGTGCTGACTGGACTGCCTGCTTAGTCTGTAGGAAAAAAAACCATCAGAGATTAAGAGGTGCTGCTTTCAAGAATCAGATGCTTATAACACAGGGAGGGAGGGAGGGAGGGAGAGAGAGAGAGAGAGAGAGAGAGAGAAAATAAGCAAGCTGAACACAGATCAATTCTGTTTTGTCATTATATTAGGATGGATAGCTTTCCTCAGGCACAATCAGTATACAACACTATTAAGCCTCATACCCAGCCTGCATTATGCTAGATACTGGCCACATAATTTTAACCTATTGTAGTGGCACCAGCAGTCACACCAGGTCTCAGTAAAAAAAAAAAAGTGTGTGCGTGTGTGTGTGTGTGTGTGAGAGAGAGAGAGAGAGAGAGAGGATCAGGACATTTTATTGTCCATTTTTAGCAATCTGCAGCAACCACCAGCACCAGGGAAAAGATGGCGCACCTTGCTTTCCTGGCCCTATGCATCAGACTTCCTGTGACAATTGAAAACGGAGATGGATTTTCATCTTTAGGTAGCAGATGGCTTCTCTTTAGTTTAAAACAAGTATTGGTCACCGTTTCTGTGCTTGAATGGCCAGACTATGGGTAACTCTAGGAAATTTAAAACCAAGAAATGCTGAAACCTCCATGTCTCCACACGGCCTTATTTCTCTAATGCAGATGATGGTGCTATATAGTTCTTAAGAGAAAGTATTTCAATCTTTTTCTTGTGGAAATGTCAGTATCTTTGATCCACAGACTTCTATATTTTAAGGTGTGGGTATGAAATGACAAAATGCAGAGCTGAATAAGCACAGGCCTGATGAAACATTCCAGATTCTTGGGACAATTGCATGCAGCTGTTCATCTTAGGACAGGACATCTCACAGTCATCTTTCCTAACTCTCCATTCACTAAACAAGGGTCCCCAACCTATAGGCCATGGCCTGCTCCCAGGCCATGGGCTCTTGGCCAGCAGGCCTCAGAAATGGCTGGCCAGTGCATGCATGCATGCATTCCCCCCCACTCGCGCTAGCGCCCGTGGCCCATTTGCATGTGTGCGTGAACAAGAACAGGAACGCTAGCAAAAGGCAGGTATCCATGGCCCGTTTGCACATGCACGAACGGGGGCGCTAACCCCGGTGGGCTGCTAATCGCCGCCGGGGGGGGGGTGCATGGTGCCAGAGCATGCTGCATGTGAATGGGGCTGCTAGTGCCGCGTCAGTGTGCGTGGCCCCATGTGCACGTGCACCAATTTTGAAGCTGCTCTCCTTCCCTCCGGTCCATGAGCCTGGAAAGGTTGGAGACCTCTGCACTAAACAACCTATTGCCTAGTAGATCCTTACATTCCTTTTCTGCAGAGGATTAAGACAGAAGGAGAAATATGAAATATCTGAATTTGTAGCACAGTCCTGTTAATGCAGACTCATGTAAGTCTTCTTTAGGGTCCCTAAAACAAAAAGAAGTCATTTGGTGACCTCAGTACAGGTAGTTCTTGGTTAATATCTGTAACTGGAATATTGGAATTTCTATTGCTAAGCAATGTGTTTTAAAGTGCAACATCACATGACATTACTGCTTAGCAACAGCAGTTCTGGCAGTCCCTAGTTACCATTGTTAAGCAAAGATCTCTTGTGGGAAGCAGGAAAGGAAGGCTGCAAATCATGAACATGTGAATGAATGAAACTTGCAATGTCAGAAATCTGGGCTGATTGCTGAGCACCTGGATCGCAATCACATAAATGTGTGGGTGTTGTGCCAGCCACAACTTCAGTTACAACTACCACTTGTTGTCACAGGTTTCAGTGGTCACTGAACCTGTATCACAAACAGCTTCCTTTTGTGTAATCCCATCACTTTGTGCAGTAGAAACAAAAGGTAGAAATTTCTTCTTTGGATGGAGAGGGAGAGAACCAGCTCTACCAGCATTCTATTATATGAAAATACAACTTCTGGGCGGTTTGATTTCTTCTGTATATTACAACAAGGCAGGATAAAGATTGCACAGCATACCTTGTGGATTCTCTCTAGCCCTTTTATTAATAGTTCTGCTCCAAATCATTTGACTGGAGGAGGTCAGGGCCTTAGAATGGAGGAGTTGGCAACATGAGCTGCCCCACGTTGTGGATGAAGGTGGGAAGTCACACAATTCTTTTAAATAAATACATTTTAAACAAACAAGCAACTTAAGCTGCTCCCTAAGTGCCTCTCCCATCAGGACACATTGGGAGAATTTAATCAACCAGTGCAAACCAGCTCATTTTCAAACCCTTCTGCTGGCTCCCCACCCACCCCAATTTGGTCTTACTATGTTCCAGTTTCAGAGAGCCTAGAGTAGGGTGGACAAAGTCTGCATTGCTCTTACGTAATTTCTCTCTACTATTTCAAATATCCTGCATATAGAAAGCTGTATGTCAGTGGAAAATTTAGAATAAAATTCTCTCCTGACTTGACAGCTATTGCAAATAAGGGAACTTTTGATCTGAAACAGTTTTCTAAACATGCTGCAATCCCCAATTGCTTTCACGTGAAAAAGGACACATTTGCTCATTTCTTACAGAACTGCTCTTGAATAGAGATGTAGTCAAACCATGATTGGTTAACCTACAGAAAAGAAAAAAAACATTTTTCTGGCTTTTCCCATTACTAATTGAGATACAGCTTTGGGAAATCTAAAACTAGGTTGCCTTTCAAAATCCTAAATCATTGCAAACACTTTCTAATGCTCTTCTTCTAGAAGTTGTGCAAATTTTGAATGATTTTCAGTACATTGCTTAATTTATATCTTGCACTTCATATTTTTAAATTTTTACTTTTCATTACTGTGAGCAAATGACTTTTGTCATTTGCATGACAAAATTCAGGAGTTTTATTCCAGTTCACTGTCAAAATAATTAGAATTTTAGGAATTAAATGCCTCTATCATCCTGTTATTAATGGGTTGCTCTGAGGGGGGGGCATGCCTGGTAAATATTTGCAGTCAAAATGACATAAAAACCCACTCTAAATTTTCTGCAATTTAATCTGGATTTTGTAAGGTATAAATGATGCCGAACCTATTTATTTATTTTACCTAGTTTATTCTCAAGTAGAAGCCCAAGGGGAGGGTTGTGTATTGGAAAGTAGGGCCTCTTTCTTAGCCCTTGGAGAACTCTGCTGAGCCAATTGTCTGTCACCTCAGAGTTTCCAGGATCACCCATTCCATTATCCACATCTTTCAAGCATGTCTTCACTTCCTCGAAGGCTTAGACATTCATTGCACTGAACACCCATTTCAACTGTAACCTTAATAGGAATACCAGACCACAGTCCAAACAAGGATAATGATGGAGATTGTTTCATCAGATATTTGCCCCATTTTGCATTTCTCTCTGAGAAGCAGTCCCTAATAGCTAAAGTGGAGTGTGTATTTTGTGTGTGTGTGTGTTTTTGTGTATTTTTCTACTACAAAATCATTTTTGAGACTTGGAATTCTATGCGAGTTAGATTCTCAGATAACATCAGGGCAATTGCTTTGGTTCTCCTGAATGTTCTACAGTAATCCGTTCTGCAATTCCCTGCCCCCACCAAATATTAACTGAAAGAGAGGAAGACTCAATTCATGAAGTAATTTAGGAACAGATTGTTCCTCTGAGACTCCATTAGGGGTATCTAAGAGTTTTCTTGCTTAGTTTTTGGCCACTGAATGATGGCTACCTATTCTTCTTGCAACTTACCTTCCTATTTGGACTCAAAGGTCTAGGTTATTGTTCCTAATTAGGAAAGTGTTTTAGAAAGCGTAATCTGCAGCTTCAGCTGTGTATATTGTCTCAGAAATAAGTGGATGTCATGGAATTTACTTGTGAGTAAATTTACTATATTATAGCTGAAGATGAAAGATGGAAACAAAATAAGTAGGGAATTTGACAAATTCATACCAGGTAGCATGAATCTTGAATTCAAGCAGAAAGGTGAAATTAACTTGGTTAATCTGTTTCTAGCTGATATCTTTATTATTCCTGGACCCTGTCTATGGTTTGGTCAGACTCACTTAACAGTAGTAGAAGGAAAAAAGAAGCTACAACCAATCAACTTTGTTTCATTTATTCCCTCCAGCCATTATCTGTCTTTAAACATATATTAATCCTGATGTTTATTTGGTATTTAAAAGTAACTCTTCAATCATGCTTTCTCATTGAACAGCTTATGTTCTGGAGAGAACTACAGCTGAGGAATTCCTTTATAACACTGAAAGAGTTTCTTTAAATAATGGCATACTCTAAATTTGCATAAGGGTTGATGAACCAGATAGAAGATAACTAAAATGATGGATTTTCAGATGTAGAACAGCTAGCAGCAATATTGCACATTAGTGCATAAATTCACATTTTTCTCAGGGAAGGCAACCAACTCCTAATATCAAAGTGGGAGATTCTTTCAAAAGATTAGAAAGGGTATTGAGGGGAATCCAAATAAAAGTAACACTGCCAAATGCCTTTAGGTATCTTTGGATAAAAGTCAGTGTTATTTGCAATGGATGCTGCAAGTCATTGCTAGTTAAACAGTAGTGACCTCATGAGCATTCATGGGGAGGGAGGGTCAAAGAAAAGGCAAGGGATTAAACTGCAAACATTGCAACCTAACATATTTTTATCAGATATTGGACTGCAAGCACCATCCCAGTGGAATTTGCATCAAGGTTTTCATTGTGGCTTGCTAAAACTGTTGCTAGTAAGCATGTAACGCTCCCTAAGGAAACCACCAGCATTATGTTGCTTACACTCTTATAGAGTCAGTTCCTGTTTTACCTTAATTGCATTCATGTGCAAAATAATGTGATATTTTCTGTATCTAACTTAAAACATCAATAGCTTGGGATATTCTGAAATGAATTTTTATTGAGTACTAGAAAGCAAAACCAGAATAATGTGCAGCTAATGAGGAATAGTGGGCCAGATCCAAGGGAATTGCATCAGAGAAGAACTTCAAGTTCATGATCCTATATTCTCCAGTCACATGAGATTCATTATATTGGTATTCAAGTCTTGAGGGCTACAGGCTTACAGCTTAATCTAATTAGCTTTAATACAAATGAACAGTTATCTCCTGTACCTAGGTAGCTGAGGAAAATTCTTTGGCAGGCCAGCAAGTTCCATGCAAATCTCACACCTATGGCCTTGTTCTTTATCTACGCCCAGTTGAAGGTATGTTCTAATTGCTACTAGAAATCTAATAGCTATTGACACCTAGGCTGAACCTTCTTCACCAAGCGCCTACTGTTCCAGGAAAACAAAGATATTGTCCACCTAGTTCTTAATGTTGTTTATCCACATACAATATTGGGTGGAGGCTGGGCCCGTTTTCACATGAAGTACAGCACACAAAGCGGACACTACCAACTAACCAATAACAATCTAGCCTTGATAGCTTTTCTAGGGCAGCCTCTTTCTCTTTGCTGCATGAATTTGTAAATCAGGGGGAACAAGGGATAGAATTTACAATGATTGCTAACTTGTGGTGTAAATATTTCTTTTGGGGGGTGGTTTTTAGTGTTTTCATTGGGAACCTCTTTTTTACTTCTACTTTGGAGACTGTTTATTCTGTTTGTTTTTGTTTTCATTTTTATCAATGCCTTTTAATTATTTGTAAATTTTAAAACTTTGTCTTATTTTGTAAATAATTGTTCTGAATATTTCTGAGTATGGAGTTAATGGAACCTGGGACATTTTTGTCATTTACAAGTAACAACCCTGTGCCTCAGACAAGATTTGTTTAGCATCCCTTTTGCCAATAAAGTCTGAATCACCAAGACGTCTTGATGCTTATTCCAGTTGCACGTTGCCTTAGCCTAGTTGATGGAAACCTGGTGACCAAAGGCATCCAAAGATGTAGACAGTGTGCCACCCAAACTTTTTCCTGGAATGCCCTTGTCATTCCCTGATTCTCAGAAAAATAAGGAACACATCTACACATGATAGCCATTCTATCCCACTGTCCTATCAAAATGGCATGGAGATAATTCAGTTACCAGATTTCTTCCCTATCCAGCAGATTAAGTCAATCATGTCCTATTTTTCTGCACCCCACTCTCCAAGGAAGGATGTCTGTATCTGAAGGTGTTGAAATGTCTCTGTTTTGCACCTACCTTAGATCTCAGTTCACAGCTTCGTTTTCTGTACCTGAATGTGCAAAAAGAACGCTTGCTAAACTCCACACATATATTCTGTTGAAAGGTGAATTGGATTCATTGAAATGTATTTGTCCATTGTCCTATTTTCATTTTCACACCTCTAAGTATGAATATCTTTCATTTGTGTCTGAGTGAGTATGAAGAGAAACTAATTTCAAGCTGAGTTTTGTGTAGCCAAGCCTCAGGGACTTGTTAAATGTTTAAATCTTAAATCAGGCACTTTTAAAAGGCAACCCAAGTGCTGAAGAAGTGCAAACTTTAAGATATTTTCCTGCTTTTTGTTACCTCCCTGTTTTTCTTCCTGCAGAGTACCACATTCATATGGAAACCCCTGGCATAAACAAAATGGGGGGGGGAATGCATTATTTAGTGGACTGAATCAAATTACAGACTTCTGAGGTGGCTTTTAATTAATGAGAGTGAAAATAGTGCACTCAAAGCTTTGTGTTTGCTCTTGACAGCAAGAAAAACAGGGAGGTAATAACAAGCAGGAAAATAACTTAGAAGACAAGGGTTTGCACGTCTTGGGTTGCCTTTTAAAAAGTGCCTGATTTTATTTTTGCTTTCCAGGTTCTCATTTTAAATACATAAAGACACCACTCTAGTGTAATTTTAAAAACATGTTGTCTCCTGAGCCTGTCTAACGAAAGAAAGCATCTGGCTATCCAATTTGTCCCATGAGAGCTTTGCCATACTTCAAAATGTCTAGCATGAATTATGTTGCCAAGAACTTATCCCATTTCACACACACATATGTGAAAAAATCATAAAGAATTTATGGCAAAAATGTGCTTTGGAACAGAAAGGGCACAAACCTATACTTGTCTGCAACATTTTAAACCAAACTGGCTTTTCCCAGAATCAGTGTAGATAAAGTTGCACAATTGCAGGAAAAAGCATGCCCTTTGTGCTTTTGAATCCAAAATTTTGGACAGCCATAGTAACTTAACATAGGCTCAGTCGTTTGCTAGCTTGAACATTCAACTTTTCCCTGCACACAGAAAAAAATGCTTAACCTCAGCCTGTTGATATTGGGTAGCTTTTTGTCTGGATTTTTATTTTGACATTAAATGTTGGCATAAATCTATGCCACAGCAGGCAGAACACTGGCTTTCTGATTTAACTTTCCTCATCTGATCAAAAGAAACCCTGATCAAAATAAACATTGCTCTTCCTTGGATTCAAGTTGATTATTTAACCATCACCTATATCTGACTGGCAGCCTTTGTGTATGTTTGTAGAAAGCATTTATTGTGCATGTGTCATTTGCACAAAGAGTTGTGTTATGTTTTGCCCAACTCTGTAAATTATTTGTTGTTCATATTCTCATGTAGGAGGCAGCCAGGAATTTGTTTCTCTGTAGAAAGCCAGTCTTAAAATTAAACTCTGTCACTAGTTCTAACAGTTGGAGCAGATGCCATACAAGGGAGTGTGCTTTGAGTACAAAGTACTTGCCCCATCAAGTGTGAATGGTATGTACATATACAATATTGGTATGCACTCTGCAGAAACTTGGATATTACAGCTCCATTTTCGGAGATTAAATACAGAGTAAGAAGAGACACTGGATGACTTTTGTGGTTTCCTTCTGATTAACAGTAGGATAAAGGAAGAGCATCTCTATAGAAAATTCCATGTGAAGGCAAATATACATGTCCTAGTGTAATGTTGCAGGATCCAATTTGAGTCAGTCACCAGGACCAAAAGTTTAGTCTTCTGAGCTTTTGGACCCATGCTGGAGCCCACCTTTAGGGAACTTCTCTCTCTCTCCAGAATGTGTGCATTGGGCTGTTCTACATACATGTAGTATTTATGGGCTGTTCTGTGTGTAGTAATTGGAATGTTGATGGCTGACTATTAAGTGGCTGGTTGTTGCTTCCTTGTGTTACAGCAAACACTCCAATTAACAACTAAAAGACACAAACAACCAGGCACCATATAAATACTACGCATAGAGCAGCCCAGTGCACACATTCTGGTGTGAGAGAAGTTCCCTGAGGATGGGCTTCAGCATGAGTCTGAAAGCTCGGGAGACTAAACCGCTGGTCCCGGTGACCGACTCAGATTGGATCCTGCAAAATTCCATGTCTTATGCCTTGTTAGCTTGCTTCTACAAAGAAAGCCCCTCCCCTCCATTTAAAGCACATGGTTTAAGTACTATTGTACCTTTAGTACTCCAACAGTACTGTCAAAAAAGTTTCTTAGGTTTTAAGATCGCCAATACAATATTCCAGATACTTATACTACTCCTTCTGATTTAGTTTTTCTGAAACCATGACAGTTATGTGCCTTGTCACTGCTTTACTTAGCCAAGAAGACCATAAATAAGTAATTCTGGATTGAGTTCAATTTTTCTTTTGCTCTAACAAATAGATTTGAAAAGGGCTACCTTACACCTGATTCAGCTGAAATGTTTTGTCTGGCCAATTTCTTTTGGATAATATGTGGGATTTATTTATTCTGCAGTGTCCCCAAGGAGTAACTTTTTCTTTTTTAAAATTCAAATTCAGAAAAATTATCTTTTACAATGAATTGCTATAGAAAATTACGAAAAATAGAAAAATCTGTTGAAAGAGCCATTTTTAAAAAAAATCTACTTAAAGAATACAGAATAACAAAGTTGGAAGGGACCTTGGAGGTCTTCTATCTAGTCCAACCCCTTTGCTCAAGCCGGAGACCCTATACCATTCCAGATAAATAGCTGTGCAATCTCTTCTTAAAAACCTCCAGTGATGGAGCACCCACAACTTCTAGAGAAAGCCGTTTCACTGATTAATTGTTCTCCCCGACAGGAAATGCCTCCTTAATTCTAAGTTAGATCTCTCTTTGATAAATTTCCATCTGTTACATTGTCCTACCTTTAAAAACTTAAAAACTCTCCACTTGTTTTCATGTTATAATTTTGTTAAATTTGCCATTATATTGTTGTTTTAATCTATGCTTTCTTCTCATATCAGTGTCTGTATTATATTATGCCATATGTCCGAGTTGATTGATCGGAGTGAAAATCTCTCCATTTCCCCATGCAAATATTTGGAAAGAAGGCTTACATCCTGTCTTGTTCCTCCTTCTCTTTCTCCACTCCCCCCCCCCACACACAATGAAACCACATTTTATTTTGCATAATTGGACCCTGGGTTATATTGAAGGGCAATATAACTAGCACAATATGCTTTATTTTTTAAAAAATCATCAGCCATTAACAGCTGAATTGATTTTTTTTAAAAAAAAAAACACCCAACACTGTCAACAAACTGTTTTATTCTATGGTTCTGTAATTTTTAATACCATTGCCTTCTTAATAACTTCAGCCATAGTGCATTTTAACATAAGTAAGCATTCAGAGATGTCATTAGACAACTAACAATGTAAATCTTTATATCTTGGGTTTATTTCAATTTATCAAAATTATAGTACATGTTATGATTCTTTACATATCTGAATATTCAGAATGAAGTAGAGATTTGGCAAAATGGGAATTATTATCTTTAGTTATTGTCTGATATCTGTAAGGCAACAGATGAAGAAGAATTAGGATATGCAGATAGGTTTTTCTTCAGGGAATTCTTTCATTTATTTATTCAGGTTTTTTGGATTGTACATGTATGATCAGTCTCCTGCAGATATCAGGAATGTATATTTGGGATTTGATTCTCATTCATTTTCTCTATGATCAAACCACCTCAATGTGTTTCTTTTATACTGCTCAGTCATTTTTATATTCAGCAATAATTCATTCAACACCCATTCATTCTTGGCCCTTTCTTTATTTTACACCACACTTCTTAAATAGCAACAGCACTTAGCACTTAGATTTATATACCACTTCATAGTGCTTTACAGCAGAGGTCCCCAACCTTTTGGGCATCAGGGACCGGTTACGTGGAGAGAGGCTTTTCCGTGCTGCCTGCATCCCGCGGATGGGGCTTTGCTTGTTTGTGCGGTACCAGTCCACGGACCGGGGGTTGGGGATCCCTACTTTACAGCACTTTCTAAGTGGTTTACAGAGAATTAAGCTTATTGCCCCCAACAATATGGGTCCTCATTTACCAACCTTGGAAGGATGAGTCAATCTTGAGTCAGTCAGGATCGAACTCCTTGCAGTGAACAGAGTCAGCCTTCAATACTACATTCTAACCACTGCGCCAGTCATCCCCAGTATATTCAACATACCAAAGTCATTTATAACAAAGTATATAATAGAGGAAACAGAAACACACTCTTACACATAGCCACTTTTGCTTTTTTCTAACCAATATTAATTTCTCGCAACAGTCCACGTATTACCCACTTTTTTTCAGTCAGCATTTTTCCATGTTGAATAAATATTCTAGACAGCCAGTTTGGTGTAGTGGTTAAGGCACCAAGCAAGAAATTGGGACACGATGAGTTCTAGTTCTGCCTTAAGCACAAATAGCAATAGCAATTGGACTTATATACTACTTCACGGTGTTTTACAGCCCTCTCTACTACGCAGTTTACAGAGTCAGCATATTGCCCCCAATAATCTGGGTCCTCAGGATAAAAGGCTGAGTCAAACTGGGTGACCTTGGGTCAGTCACTCTCTCAGCCCTAGGAAGGAGGAATTTGCCTGATTTAGTCATATCTTGAACAAAACAGAACAGAATAACAGAACTGGAAGGGACCTTGGAGGTCTTCTAGTCCAACCCCCTGCTCAGGCAGGAAAGCCTATACCATTTCAGACAAATGGTTATCCAATCTCTTCTTTAAAACTTCCAGTGTTGGAGCATTCACAACTTTTGGAGGCAACTTGTTCCACTGATTAATTGTTTAACTGTCAGAAAATTTCTCCTTAGTTCTAGGTTGTTTCTCTCCTTGATTACTTTCCATCCATTGCTTCTTGTCGTGCCTTCAGGTGCTTTGGAGAATAGCTTAACTCCTCATGCTATCTGTGCTATAAGGACAATGGCAGTCAGTCTACTTAGTATTCTGATGCTCTTTTATGCACAATAAGATCTGTTGCCTGCATCCCATTAATTTGGAGTCACATGCAGTGCCATTAAATAATAATAGCTGTGAGAATAACATAATAGAAAGCTAATTATACACTATATTCTATTTCTGTACATAGAGCAATATAAAAGTAGAATCAAATAGCTCACTTTATTTTATATGTAAAAATCTATTCTGAAACAGTCAGGTATGGGGTAGTTAAATAATAAGTTTGTTTGTGTAGAGAAGTCATTAACTTATAGTTAGCTTAAATAGTTACTGTAGTTTGTTACTTAGCAAACTATTTAAGGTACCAAAGATTTTGAGACCATGAAGCTCCTATTTGAACTGATTTATTGCCTCCTGGCTGGAATACATGTGGGAAAGGGATGATTCCTTGATTATATGAATATATGCTTTCTTTCTTCTTTTGATTTATTATGACATAAGCTGTCATGATAGCATGAGGAAGATGGAAAAGAAATGGGAGACAACATCTGGAAAAACTTCAGAGGCTGCACCAAATCCCTTGGAGGTTGTTGTATGGCCTGCAGGTCATAACTTGTGCACTCTGATTTGAGCATCCTCTTGGGTGCATGCATTCCATGTACTCTAATCCAATGCACAACACATCATGTAGTTTAAGTTGCAAATTGTACTTTATGTACAATTTTATCATGTAATTTATAGGTACTATAAAAGTTTTGTCCTTAGTGTTTATGCTACTTTCCTAAAAGAGACATTTTTGATAATACATTCAAAATAATAGATAAAAATAACATACAGACCTAATTTTGTTCAGTAATTAGACTGTGTTCAAAGGCAAACAAATATTTTAATAGATCTTATGCAAGATAGGTGTGAAAGACTTCCTTTGAAGCTACATCACAACCCGCCAAACCTCTTGTTTTTCAGTTAAAGCATGAAGGCGCTGCTGTTCACTGTTATCTCCTAATTCGGGTCATGGACTATTACATTATTTGTAACAGTCAATTCTGCACTTGGAAGAATTTTCAATAAGCAACATTCCTTCAGAATCATCTACTATTGAAGACATTATTATGTCTAGATTAATTGGGTTGCTCAGTGGCTGATGGAGATATAGCATTAGCTAAAGCAGGTTTATACAAACAAGACCAGTTCTTCTCAACTTGTCCTGTAGAAAACCCATCTATTCCTTTATTTAACCTTTCCCAGCTTCTTTATCTTTGGATATGTATGATTGAAAACATGTGGAGAGCACCAGAGTAAGGAAAACAGAATTACACATCATAGAAGCCAATCACAAGTTATTACACCTGTTTCATAAATAGCCATAGATCCTTTTCATGCCTTTAATCAGTTTCTGGATGCTGACAGATCATAAATGAATATTAAATCTTTGGTGAAAACTATTTCAGTCCTGTCAGAGACTTGTCTCTGTGGTTATTAAAGAATAGAATGACTGGGTTTGCACATCAGGCTATTTTGCAGGGGAGGGGAGAGTGGCTTTGATTCAATCTTGACTCCTGGTGACCACATGCGCAAATCCATGGGCTTCTCTTGGCAATATTTTCAGAAGTGGTTTTCCATTGTTTCCAAGCTGAGAGAAAGTGACTGACCCAAAGTTACCCAGCTGGCTTTGTATCTAAGGCAGGACTACACGTCAGTTTCCAGTCTGATGATTTTAATGACTACACCAAACTGGTTCTTAAGTCATTGTGTGACTTATTGAATTAAATTACACTAGATGATGGGTACAAATAACATCCTAAGCCTTAAACAAGGATTTACAAACTACAATGCTTGGAATCATACAATGTAAGACACATGAAGTTTGGATCCAGTTAAACTGTCAGTTAAACTTCCATCATCTAAGTACAATATCAGGAATAGTTTTGGAAGAAATGGTCTTTCTTCTATGTTATTCTCAGGGACAGAAGCAAAGAGACTGAATATAGCACCCAGCTATTTAGAGGGGGAAAGGTAAAAATCTCAGTGTACAGAGGACAATGTATTCACCTGCTGGATTTTTTTCTGAGTGTGAGATGTTGCTTTGAGAGCTCAAACACAAGCTCATTCAATTCTATGACTAGATAGGATACATCTATATTTGTTCGGTCTATCAGTTTCCTCTTCATGCTCTAGAGACAAGATGCTGGGTTGTCAAAAACACACATTATTAAATACTTTTCCTTCCTGGCCAGTAGAACATCTCCCATTATATAGCTGGATGTCCCAGTCTATCATTAAAAAAAATAATTCTAATAAGGTAACAAGATACATAGCTACACAAATAAATAATTTGCCCAGAGCAAGCAATTAAAAAAAAGGGAATATTAGTTCAATGAACCAGCCTAAGCAGTCCTTTATTCCACTACGCCTTTGATAGTTTCTTAAGAGGGAAAGATGATTCATGTAACACTTCAATAATGCATCTTTCATATAGACCTATTTCTGTGGTCATGATGTTTTCAAAGGCAACTTAAAATTGGAATCACTATATGAATTCTTAAGGATTAAAAGGATTTGTGTATAATAACTATTGAGTATTAATTTGCCTCCATTTATTCAGCCCTAAAGCTAGATTTCTGAATGTTATCAAAGCTTCTGTGTAAATATTACAGGGGTATAAACTGCAGCCATGCTGAAAAGCTAGGTTAACTTCTCAGATCCATTGACTTCAGCTCAGCTGTTTGGTTGCAGGGTCTATGTTAGTAAGCCAACACACAATAATGCACTAGAGAAATTTCTTATGAACTTATTTGTGTGCTGTATTTGTGTGACATTTTGTACAGTTTGAATACAATTTGCATTTAATACATAGCCCAATCCATATTTTGCCATTTACACTATGGGATTTCAAGAGGCTTTGCTAAAATCTACATATACTACCTGCTCTGTATTCCATTATTACTGTACTAGGTTTCACATTCCTAGAAATGTTCTAATCTGGTTGTGAATCTTGGCAGTCTCTCCTCCATTCCCCCTCCCCCCCCCCAGTAATTTCATTGCTGTTTCCTCTTCATTTATTCCTAGCCATACGCTCTGGGCTAGATTCCTATCCTCAATTTTCTCAACTTCTACATCTCTGATGCCATTTTTTCTTCCTTTGATCTGATCTATTCTTTTGCCCTTCACCTGTTTCATTCATTTCATAAATTTTGAATGCCTGTTAAATCATATACCGAATACTAGCCTCTCATACTAGCCTCTTTTTTTCAAGAGCCCCAAAGTTGAAGAAAGAACATGACCACTGATGGAATACAGTACAAATGGAGCTGGAGGGCAGGGAAGTGCTAAGTTATAGTCTGTATTATGCAAGAGTTGGATGGGCCACTCTTAACTTATAGACAACATGCTGCTCTCTCTTGATCCCTTTTTCTGTGTCCCCCAAGGCTGTGATACTAATATTTGGTAGCGATCATTTAGTACAGGCAATGTGGTTTCCCACTGAGTCCCAGCAGGAAATAAAACAAATTGGTGTGTTCTGTCCTGGATCAGCTTAAGACAAGTAAAGCAAAAACACAACTGCCAAGATCAAGGAACATATTGACTTGACCCTCAATATACATCATTATGTCACCATCATGGCATTTTCATTCCTTGCCCTCTAAAAAAAATGTTAAAATTATAATTCTGTCATCCAAAAGGTGTCTCTTCTCAGTGTATAATGAACATTGTTAGACTGAAAGAGTTCCAAAATTAAATAAGAATATTTATTTTCATTTAATGTGAACAGTCTTATCAATGTGCTATTAATTAGTTAATTTACACTAACCACTACTCAGAATTGATTAAATGCACCATTTCACATAACCACATACTGAAAAAGAATATAGATTTGCACATGCAGGAGTCTGTCTGAATTGCTTTCTCTGCCTTTTAAGACAGAGACATGGCATGGATAATGAGGAAAGGCTGCTCAGAATACAGAATGCTCAGAGCATCCCTCCAAAGTGGAAATCCAGGATGCAGTATAAAGAGGTATAATGTAAGGAAGATGCACATTTGGATAATGACACTAAGCCAATATTTCTAGCAATTATGTGAAATGGCCCTTTTCAGATAAAGCCATGCAAAATGTACAGCCAGGATATCCATGCACAACTGCTGTTGGCTGTAATGCCCTTAAATAAACAGGTCATCTTATATTGCTTATTAGTAGTATCTGGCATCACAGCACTTCATCAATTCATTCAGAGTTGTTGTCTACACTGTGGGTGGGAGTTATTCCAAAAGCTGCAACCTGCAGGGGTTCTTCCTTCATGTCTGTTTCCATAGGAGCCACTAAATCTGTTTCCATGGAGATTGTGATGATTGTTTTGAGTTCAACTATAGTGAAAACAAATGAGGAAAGGGACCCACTTGAAAAGGCTTGTGAATGGGAAGCATGTAGCAGAGGCAAAATGTTGGAAGAACCCAGGCTAGCCTGAGATAATAGTGCCACACTGGAGAGGAGCAAAGAAAGCCAAGGGAGTAGGCCCAATAGGAGTAGGCATGATCACTTCCATCATGCCTAAGGGTTACAAACTGAACAGTAAATTCCGCATTTGTTAAGCCTTCTTTTTAATCTGAAAAACAAAATAAACCTCCAAGCAATTGGGTAAAAGGAAAAAAGTGGTCCCAGTAAGGCAAAGACTATGAGTTGAGAATCCACAAGGACAAAATAAAGAGCCATAATTCTTGTAGAGAAATATGATTTGGCAATAGGGAGGGCACATCAACCCAACATAGATCTCGGAGGCACCTCTTTTATTTGCTTGCTTACTTCCTTGTTTTATAATT
>NW_015386550.1:486751-529251 GCF_001527695.2 Protobothrops mucrosquamatus
GCCCTGTGCATTAGTTCTCAACATCTGCTGCAATACCCTAAGAAACCAACTCCACACTATTTATCTTAACAAAAACTGTTTTTAACTAATTTGCCAGTTAAATAGATCTTGAAAATGTTTTCATTAAAGAGAAATATTAGAGGTCTGACTTGAGACAAGGCTTGGATGGAAACAGAAAATTTATATGTAAATACTGACCAATAAAAAGGTTAATTGTGTTTTCACCTTATTTTCTTTTTAAGACATTCATTTGAATAGAGCTAGATACAAACCTGATCTTTAGCTGTATGCTGCCCCCTGGTGTCCAAGACTGCTTTGAGTTTTGGTTTTCTGAGAGTTTGGCTAAATACTGTGGACCTCATGGGAAACCTTGTTTATATTAATATCCACTCTTGTACTGAGCAGGCACAGACATACCATTATTTTACAATTACCAAAGACAACACATTTGCTTCTGACAACATTTTTTTCTGCATCTAATTTCTATCTTCTTAAAAATATAAAGACTATCCCAGGATTCGGATGCGTATCATTTTGCTTTTAAAATGGTTTTTTTTATATATTTGGCCACTTTTAGACTTTAGGGAGACAAAATTATTAAAGAAAGGGAAGATAATAAAAACATTTCATCTATGCTGATAACGTTCTTTCCTTTGTTCAGGTTTGCCCAAATCCAGCTATTATTGCTGCTTCAGCAAAATATGTTTAAACAATCATACCTGATTTGTCAGAGAATACACAGTGGACATGCAGAGATGTCACAATTATTGCTTTGGAGAGATAATGTAGGTAAGGGAGAATGTCACTACAGGAGAAGTGAAGCAATTTTATTACAGCTTTCTTCAAACCGGTGGTCTCTTGGATGCATTTGTCTGAAATGGTATAGAGTTTCCTGTTTGAGCAGGAGGTTGGACTACAAGACTTCCAACTCTGTTATTCTTTTATTCATTGAGAGAGGCAGCGCTTTTTTTGTAAAAAAAAAAAAAAGTGCCAGAACTCACACCTCTTGCCTACCCTACAAGGTTCCATCCAAAAAAGGTGCCAGGAACTCCGTTCTGGGCGTTCTGTGAGGAAAAAAAGCCCTGGAGAGAGGCCATATTAAGTAGAACTTCTGGGACCAATCATCTAGCATATCTGAAATAAGCTGGGGAAATCAAGCTGGGGCTGTGGTCACACTTGAGATTTAATGGGTTATTCAGGTTTATATTATAGATGCATAACAGGCACCGAGCAAAATTATTTCCCTTTGCATTCTTCTTTAAATTTCAGCCACATCTAAATAACACAGAATAAATCTGAACTAATGTAGGCTTCATTCTGGAGAAGTTCCAGGGCTCCTATTAATCTAATTGCAAATTAACTATTTCTGTTGCCCCATCAGAGGGCAGCAGAACATATTTTTCTGCAGCTGAATCAGCCTGACTCTTCTCACAGAAACATTATCTTTGTGCACATCTCTTTTGTGAGTCACTGTGCTTCCATGGTATCCATTCTATGACCGTACCCACCTTTTTAAGTATTTCAAAATGTTCAGGACTTCTTTCTAGAAACCTCCACCAAGTTGAGATCACAAGGTGTTTTCTCAAATGCTTTTCTGAAAAAGAGAAAGAAATTAACTAGAAGGGAGAGAGTGCAAGAGTTACATTTAACTAACCTTGGCAGTGTCCTTTATCTTCACTAGCCCATTGGTAAGTTGATACCATCTCTGAGAGGCTCAACTTGTCCTTTCAATAGCTCATAACTGCCCAGTGTGTCAAGCATTGCTAATGTCAGCCTGAATTCCTTCCTGTTCCTTGGATATTTTTCATGCTCTTCATTTCTCATGCATGCTGCTTTCCCTCATGGTGTTTGGATTCAAATAGTGCATTTCTTCATAAAGTTCTGCAGTTTGTAGAAGTTCTCATAAGCATTTCATAGGCAGGTTGAAGTCAATGTCAGATGTTCTCCCCCTCTTAAATATTCAAGTCATCTTTAAATAGTGTTTGTTACTATCCAACAGATACTGACGATTGTTAGTGCAATTTTTCCCGAAGAAAAACGATCAGTGAAGCAACAAGCAGCAGCTTTCAAATCAATACCACAAAGACCAAAGACTCTGAAGATTGCCTTATTACAAAAAACTGAGGTATTTCCATTTGAAATTTTAAAAAGACACAATTATTTATTTTATATTGTACCTAATAAGCAACACTGATGAAATAGCTTACCAAAAATTTAAAATATTATAAAGCAATTGAGATGACAGAATTGATCATAGGTCAGTGCAGAGGATTTCAAATCACTGACCTGCTCTTTAAAAGGCAATGCCACTCTTCTGAGAGCAACAGTGACCCTAACAGAGACCCATGATGCATAAACAGCATTCTTTCTTTGGTTCAGTCTCAGCATGTTTTGTCCATTCCTAACAACCACTAGAGGATAGGACAAGACTGACAGCATCTCCAGTTGGGTCTGTGATGGCAATATAAAGCTCAGTATCACCCTGTTGATGGTATCACACCTTTAACTAGGTATTGCATATACATATGAAACAGTAAGGGGAAAGGATTGATCACCATGGCACCCCAAAAAGAAATGGCTATTGGGGAAATCTCTTCTCTCCTATTAGAATTGCCCAATACAGTAAGGATGGAACAATTAGAGAACAGTACCTCTGAATCTTCAATCCACATGGGCAACTTGGAAGGCTGCTACAGTCAATTGTATCAAAAGCTGCCAAGATATCTGATAGGACCAAGAGAGATAGACTAACTCCATTTAGTTCCCAACACAAGTCATCCACTGCAGCACGTAATGCTACCTTCATACCATTCCCAGGCATGAATCCCTACTACTTGGAGATAATTTTATTAAGAGTATGAATTGTCTCCTATTGCCAGAATCTAAACTGACAATTAAGTGGAGCTGCTTGTTGGAACTTTGGGAAACTTTCCAAGTTTATTTGGATGAATTATTTGTGGAACTTTCTGCTCCATTTTTTCTGCCTGCCTTGCTAGCTCTTGAAGAGAAAGAATTCTCTGGGCCTCCTCCATCAAACAATGCAATCTTGTTGATCTTTAGAATCTTCTGTGTGTCTGCACCTACCCTGTGGAACAGCATCCACCCAGAGATCCAGATAGCCCCAACCTTGTTAGTCTTCTTAAATCTCCTGGCTGTTTCTCCAGGCATTTGGATCTGGTAGTTAGATTATGAAGTTTTTGTTTCATGGGTTACTGTTTAACTAGGGCATAATGGGTTTATACTCCTTTACAGTAATGAGACGGGCAGCTTCATTAATCATATAAATAAGTACAAATATACATATCCATCCTTTGGAAAATCTCGATTCACCAGACACCTGGATAGAAACTCTTAAAAGGTTTGCCTTATAAAGGCCTTGGACAGCAGGTTATCCTTAACTGGATCAAGCTACAACCAGATATAATACCTCTAGTTAAGATCACCACATAATTTCTCTAAGACAAACTTAGGGTCTAACATATGACTAGCAGGATGTACTAAGCCACATTGCCAAAAAGGCTGTGAACTATTTAGCTTTCTCTGACCGACCTCCATAGACCACATCACTGGCTGGTGAGTAGGTAGCCATATAAATTGAATAAATAATAAAGAGCCTAAGACAAGTTCAAGAAGCCTGAAGAGGGATCCAAATGTATAGTAGGGCGGCTTGTACACTAGAATGATACTCCCCCTGCCCCTAAAGCCCAACTTAACCTTAGAAGCAGTGCCCCTGGTAACACATTTTTCTTTAAGATTAGTACCACTTGCACCTCTGACTTTAAGTCTATGATTGCTCCAAGATCCAAAACCCTGGAAAGGCAGATCTCTAAAAGGTAATATCATTACTCTCACCCAACTAGATCTTAGTAATATATGATACAGATCATTAGGATCTGTATTGGTGCCACCAGGCTGAAAATAGAGTTCAAAACCCTGTTGCTGATCTCCCAACCCCTGGAAGGTCCCCTCTATCCTGTGCTTAGATAAAGGCCAGATGGAAGTTTGGCTATTGATATAAACAGTCATAATACCAACTGCAAAACTTTCCATTTGGCCTGTATCCAATCCAGTGGTTTTAAATTTAAGGAATAAGTCTGCTATATAAGATCATAAATTCAGACAAATTTATGGGCTGATTTAAGCTTCATGGAAGAAAATTCATTATCATACTTGATTACAGCAACTTCAAATGATGACTCATATGTATTAATGGACCATGGCAGATTAAATCATTTTCTGATCACCTGATACTTTGAGATGTAATGCTTTATAATTAAGTCTATTCACATGTTCAGTTTTCAGATAGCAAATGCAGAAGTTGGGGGTCTATACATTCCTATACATTCCTATATTGCTTCATAATTTTGTCCTTTAATTTCTCCTCTTTTAAAAATCCTGCTAGGTTGGGAGTACAGGATAATTATTTATATGGTTTAATTTTGCCCATTCTATCCCCTAATATTTCCATCTGGAACTTTGGACAAGAAGAAATAGTTATGTATGTATATCAGACAAAGATATTTCCAATTGTTCCGTTTCTTCCCTAACACAATCAGGTTGCTTTTTTTCAATGTAACTTGATTATTTTCCTGAAAAATGGGTTGTTTCCACAGCAGAATAATATGGGGCTTAAGGGAATGTTTTTGATATTGATATCAATATATTTTCCAGCTTGGCATTTATGAGCTTTTTGTTTATTTATTGGCCCTGATTTGGAAATGTGTTATGGTGATTAATATCCTGTACGTGAACCAGGGAGACCTGAAGTCTGTTTCTACCCAACCATATACTCACTGAGTGACTTTGTGCCAGTCACTTCCTCATAGTCCAAGGATTCTGGGGGAGACACCATTAAAGCTCCATTGTGCATCCAGAGAAAGCAGGATATAATTGCAATGAAGAAATAATCAATGTAATAATTTGCTAATGAATTTTTTTTTTACATAGTTCAGCATCATGAAGAACAGGGAACCATTTTTCTCTGCGCAACCCTGTTAAAATTGTGCAACATAGCTGAGGAATTTTGGGAGTTGAAGTCCACAAGTCATAAAAGGGCCAGGTTTGAAGACTCCTGATTTAGATCTATTTAGGAGGAAGTAGATTCCAGAACGTTCATTCTGATATAAAATTTCAGTTTTTATCCTAAGTGGCATGATTTACAATTTCTTTTCACAAACAGTTCATGCAGCTGTTGAATCATATAGTCAAGGAAGACTGAATATAGGACTAGCTGCCAGAATGCTTATAAGCCAACAGTGAATTCCTTATTGCAACCACAAGAATATGATATATATTGGATATATGAAACACCTGACTATAACATGGTTTGGTTTTGATTTAGCATGTTGTGTGAATCCTGACATTGTAGTATTTAAGCCATAGTTTATAGAATGTTATGTGAACCTTATCTTTGTAGTATGCAAACCATGTTTATAGCAGCCAGCAACTATAGCTTATTCTCTACCTCGTGGTTAAACAAATTATGGCTTAGCATAATGTATGAACCTATTACTTCAAAACTGTACACTGTTAGATTTCTTGTTTTTAGATCCTATTGAAATAAATGTAAAAAAATGAATTATAACTTCAATCCAATTTATTTCAATGGGAACCAAGTGCGAATAATATATGGCACCTCCAAACTATCAGACTTTCAACTTCCCAAGTTTCCTATTTTAACTTGAAAACGTAGATTCAACTGATTACTGATATTTTAATTGTTTTTGGGAACTGTATGAGCAGAAACATCTTTGCATGTATGTGAGTTTGTACCATTAGCAAAGACCTGACAGCCAGATTGTGTCCTGTCCTTGAGCCCAGTGACTAAGCACAAAAATCTGCTAGCAAAATCAATACTTATTTGCATAATAATAATAATGTTTCCATGCTCCCTTGATTTCAACCTTAAACACCCTCCTTTTTTCTTATAAAAATGAGTAAGTTTCTGACATTTTAGTAATTCCATTTTTTTTTCAGTATTATTGACATGTTGACTATTCTGCATGAAGCCTCCTTTGCATCCATACCCTTCCTCCACCACAATGAAATCCCAAGAATGGGAAACAGCTGAGCTATCCCTTCCTTCCAATGAGGGAACTGGCTGCCCTTGAAAGATAGGGCCACAACTGGGGATAGGTTCTGTAGCTATAGCTGCAGTTTGAAACAATTTTCATGAGTAAAATGTCCGTGAATAAAATGTCACTTGCAAAAATAATTCAGGCAATATCACAATAGTAATGACATGTGATCAGTATATGGTCCAAATATTAGGATTATACTCCCTATCTTGAACAGCCCTCAATCCATTTTAATATTAATTAATATTAATATTATTACCCTACAGTTAACCAAATAAAGGAATTAGTTTCATAGAGTTTGTCTCTTGTTTTTAAATAGGAAATATATATGTTATTTATTTAACAAATTTATATAGCTGTCCCTCTCACAAATGTGACCCTAGATGGCATATAACAAAAGAGTTAAAATAAGTATAAACCAATATTAAAAACAATTAAACAAATAGAACGAAGACTGTGGGAGAATGGATCAACATTCTGAACACAATGTCTTGCAGGCTCCCCAGGCTATTGGGAAAAAGAATGTTTTAAAAGCTTTCTGGAACTCCAATAGGGACTGGGAGGGGAAAGATATTCCAGAATGTGGGAACCGTGCTACAAAGGCTTATCCCTGTTGCAGTTGCAACTGATCAGTTTTTATGATTCCAAAATTATCTTTTTAATGCTCCTATCATGAGCAATGGACTGAAACAATGGACAATATCAAATTAATATTTATCAACTTTAACTTGTGGACTTCAAGTCCCAGAATTCCCCAGACAGCACAATGACTGGGAGATTCTGGGAGTTGAAGTCCGCACATCTTAAAGTTGCCAAGGTTGAGAAGAAACACTGAGATAAATGAGAAGATTCCTGCTCAGAAAGAAGGTTGTACTAATTTTGCATCCATTTTGCAGAGTGAAGAGTCAGTGAAAACCAGTCCAGACTCTAACGCAGTTAGAAGGATTGCGCTGAGGACTCAGAGTAACCAAACTGCATCGAGATAAGCACAACTGTGACTTTTTCTTTATTTGAGAACAAGGACTTCATGGGCATAAATCCAGGGCTCTGTGGAGGAGAAAGACTAAGAGGAACGCCAAATGCCATCAGAGTTCAGTGAAGCAAGTATGAAGTAAGATGCGTTACCGCCTAAAGAGGACGGAAGCACCCCATTAAGTCCAGAGTCTAAAATTACCCAATTGCACCACCCATTAAGGGGAAAGAATAGGCGGCCGCGGCGTGCTTAAGAGCAGCCGTAAGTGAAAAGAGGCGATCGGGCCAGTACAGCTCAAGCGCTCGCTCTTCCTTGTATCCCGGCAATTCACCCAGCAGCAGCCTCAAGCCTGGGCGGAGCTTGATCGGGTTTCCTCCCGCCTCGGCTCCTCCCAGAAGCCGGAGCCTGGTAAAGACAGCTCCGCCGGGGTGTTTCCTAGTTCAGCGCTCGCCACTCGCTCGCTGCTTGTCAGCCGCACCTTGGCGTTCCGCTCCTTCTCTTGCTTGGAGCCCGGAGGTCTCTTGCTTGGAGCCCGGAGGATGGTGCTGCCCAAAGAAGACCACGCCGCCAGGCTTTACCGGGCGCCGCCGGAGCTGGCGCGGGAGGCGCATGTGCCTTCCTCGGAAAAATACCACGAGCTTTACCGCCGCTCGGTGGAGGAGCCCCAGGGTGAGTGCCAGGCCGTGGTGGGCGAGGTTGGCGCGCCTTTCCCTGTCAGATCCGGGGCAAGCTTCCAGGCCGCTCACAGTTGCCTGACTTCCTGACCGCGGCAGGCGGGATGGGAGGCGAACTGTGGCTGGGGGGGCGAGAGAAGGACGCTTGGAGGCAAGAAGCCTCCGTCCCAAGGGCGCAAGACCCAGCTTCTCTCCTCTCCTCTGCTACCATGTGCTTGCATGGCTGTCCTCTTCCTGCTCCTATAGGGTCAGATTGGTGGTTGCCGGTCCTTTTGATCGGATGCAACAGAGTCCTGAAGGCAACTGCCCCGGAACTCATCCGTTAGTTGCAGGTGGGCAGTCCGGGCTGCGAAGCGGGTTTCTCAGCTCTCGTGTGTGAGCAGCAAGTGTCTCCTAGCATCTCTGCTAGAATTACTTTGCCGGGTTGTTTCAAGGAGGGGTGTGTAGGGAGGGGACAGGGCTTCTCTTGTCTGGCTCCGTGTTAAGTTTCTGAAGTTACAACTAGCGACATGTTAATTATTTGTCCAAATAGAAGAAAAAAAAAATCTGTTGCTGATCTATAAAGTAAACACTACCTCACCAACCTGGACCATAAAAACCAGCTTCCTATTATTTCACTTGTTATGCTAAAACAAAGGGCAGTTGAGCAGTTCAGAGTTAGACATGTCTAAATGTGGGCGCACTGTAATCCACAAATGTGTTTTCTTCTGGAAATTGGTTATATCAGATTATGAAATAGGACAAGTAGTTTGGAAGCTTCTATACCTCTGGCATAGGTTTTCCGTGTACAATACTTAATACTAATCTCATCAGACTTCTCTCCCCCAGTTTATAACAATATGTAATTATGTGTCATTTGCTTCCTTATACAGTTGCTTATCTAAATGAGCTTGACTGTATTTATGTGCTAAATTCACAGAACTGATGCTAGCATTACCCTCCGGAGGGGGATAATGTAATTAGATGATATTGCATGTTGAAGTAACATCCAAATGAAAGATGACAATACACTTCCAGCTGAGCAGCAGAAATGGGGGAAGAACTTCAGTCAATCTACAGTATACCATGAGTTCATACTGTGTGGATCTTGAATACTGCAATAACTATTGCCAGAATAAAGGCTTATTCGCATTAGTCCTCCAGTATTTGACTCAAAACAGTGCCTATATTATATGTTGTCAGTTCTAGGCTGTCAAAGATTTGTCTGAGGTTATAGCATTCTCCTGGTTGTAGCAGGTTTTTTTGGGGTGCCTTTGAGTAAGTTTTTGACTCCTGGTTGCTGTTTGGACAAGTTCTTTCAGTTTTCGTGGTAATGTTTTTTGGAAGTGGTTTGTCATTGCTTACTTCCTATGGTTGAGATAGAGAATGACTGGCCCAAGGTCACTCAACAGGCTTTGTGACTAAGGTGGGACTAGAACTGACAATCTCCCAGTTGCTGCCTGAAGCCTTAACCACTACACTAAACTGGCTCTTGCAGCAAGATAGGATTGCTAAATTGGGTGCCAACGTTTTAGCAACAGATAAGTAGAGAAACCCATCACCCAGGTTTTAACATCTAGATCAGTATTTCTCAGCCTTGGCAACTTTTAAGATTTGTGGGTTTCAACTGGAGGATTACTGTACCTCAGCAACACTGATCTATAGGACAACTCCCCCCCCCCAGATGTTACAATATTTCTACCATATTGTCTATGAAGGCTGTGTTTGCAACAGGTGGTCCTTGTTTAGTGGCTGCTTCATTTACAACGTTGATGAAAAAGTAACTTTGTGACCTAATTTTGCATTTATGACCTCTTCAGGTTTGTAAAGCAAAGGAAAGCTAAAGTAAGATTGTAAGCATAATAGTTGCAGTTTCACTATTTTTCTTAAAAACTGAGTTGCTGGTTCTAATTAAGATTGCTAAATGAGGACTACCTGTACAATGAAGAATGCTTAGTTCAAAGTTTTATTACAGTTGTCTGATGGTGTGGAAATAAAGAACTGCTAATGTTATGACTGGAACAAACTATTTTTTAAATACAATTTTATTAAAAGTTTTAAAGAGAAGATAAAACCAACAAAAATACAGAATAAAGAAAACAAAGAAAAAGATCCAGAAAGAAAGGAAAACAGAAATAGAAGCAGTTTCCAATTCCCTTTGCAGCAAATACAAGTAGTCCTTGACTTAAAACCATTTGTTTGGTGACTGTTTGACATTACTGGCTGTAAGCCGCCCTGAGTCCTCCGGGAGAAGGGCGGGGTATAAATTTAATAAAATCTCAAATCTCAAAAATCTCACAATGGCACTTTAAAAAGTGACCGTTTTTCACACTTACCACTATCCCCATGGTCACGTCATCAAAATTTGGAAGCTTGGCAACTGGTTCATTTTTATGATGGTTGCAGTGTCCCAGGGTCATGTGATCACCTTTTGTGACCTTCTGACACGCAAAGTCAATGTGGAAGCCACATTCATTTATCAGTTATGACACTAAACTGCAGTGATTCACTTAACAACTATGGCAAGAAAGGTTGTAAAATGGGGCAAAATTCACTTAACTGTCTCTTAGGAACAAATTTGGGGCTCAATTTGGTCATAACTTGAGGACTAACTGTACAAGTATGATTACAAAATTATATCAATCTATGGTTACGGAAGGAAGGCTCACTTTTTTCTATTATCTTTTTTTTCTAATGATCAAACCACAAATCATAAATGCTTTTTCTGTTTCATACAAAATGTCTATATGACATAGCTATAAATGTAGATGTCAACTTTTCACTAATCAAGGAAGTCAATTTAGCCATCTCTGCAAGTTCCGTCACCTTCACCACCATTCCTTTATTGTGGATAATGTTGGTCTTTCCACTTTTGATCTATAACAGTGTTTCTCAACCTTGACAATTTTAAGGCATGTGGACTTCAACTCCCAGAATTCCACAGCCAGCAACGCTGGCTGTGGAATTCTGGGAGTTGAAGTCCACATGCCTTAAAATTGTCAAGGTTGAGAAACACTGATCTATAATAATCTAATGGCAGTTTATTTATTTATTTATTTATTTATTTAATTTAATTTATATGCCGCCCTTCTCCCGGCGGGACTCAGGGCGGCGCACAACATATTTAAAACCAAAGCATATATACAATCCCCCCCTTAAAACCGAATTAAACCAAATTTAAAGTTGTGTCTTCCAAATTCCTAAAAAACCCAGTATAAAATCCACCCTAGGTCAGGTCCNCTATTATTGTTTGAAGTCAAAGATGCAAATATTTCTTTTCAGTGCTGGAAAAAATAATTTCTTGAGATGCAGCCATGATAGTTTAGTGAGGGAAAAAGGACAGATAATGTAGACTTCAGTTTGCATGGTTTTGGACAAATATAAAGGGATGAACACAAATTAAGTTCATTGAAACTTGCAAGAGCAGCAGGTGTGCAAAGTTATGATTCTAAGTATGAGAGTTATTTAAAGAAGATAACACATTCTTTTATTATTTTACCATAAAATATACTCTCATAATATGTTGTTCTACACCCCATTGGTACATAAGGAAGAGAGTATCATAGGCTTTTCTGCTTCCAGGAGAAGTTATAAAATATAAATGTATTGAATTCAACACCCATTATGCAGAAGGAAATAGGTAGCATCCAGAGAGAAATAGAAGTGAAACACTCATCTGTATCACTTAATGCATTGTACCAAAAAGAAATATGCAGAACTACTAATATACACTTCTCAACAAAGGAGAAAAAATAAGCAGTATAGAAATACACTAGATAGAAAACACTCTCTCCCCTTCCAATCTCCAATTCTATCATGGTCCCCTGAACCCTTTCTCTGCCTCTGCCCCTCCTTTTTAATTTCCCAAAATGTCTTTGGGATTTATTTAAAGCCCAGTGGCATGTTTGGAAATCAAAATGACTTTAGAGACCATCATCCATCATTTTCACCATGTCAGCCTTTCAGTTGATTTGATTATAGTAATATATTTTTATAGTCAGGAATGGGCAGGGAATTTGATGAGCTTCAAGGAAAAAGTTGTGTTAAGGTTCCAAAATATAATGATGTTAAAACTAAAACTAACAGAACTGAAAACAAAGCATGCAATTAGGAATTAACTGAACACGATTTTGCTATCATGTTTATTGATATTAACCAGTCAACTTGTACATTGCTTTGGATTTGAAAGTAAAAAGTTGCATTGGACATAGACATAGAATCACAGAATGCAGGATTATTGGAAGCTGTGGGAAAAAAGCATGGCTACTTTAAGGAGTTGGCTTCCTACAGTTTGAATCCAAAACACTGAAGACCTAGTACAAATTCCAGAACTAAGTATATAAAATATAGCTAGTCCTCAACTTATGACCACAATATTTTTTTTATAAAAGTAACATTTAATATTGTAATAGATAAAAAGGAATTGTTTAAACATTTTTTGTAATATTTAAAATTGGGAGATAGAAGATAATTGGCTGTGATTATATAATTGGTGTATTATGAATATATACTTGAATGTAGGTTCTACTCAATATATGGGCAGTATACATTTTCAGTTACAATGATATTATGTAGTTAAGTAGGAAATGGTGCTTGAATTCAAAATATTAACTTTCTGCTTTGTCTTGCTTGTAAATGTACCCAGAAACATAAGATTAGTTGCTGTGGAAAACAGGATGTTAGCTAGAAGGATTTTGTTTTCTTTTTGCCAAATTCTCTTATCTTGCCTCTGAATAAATGACATGTGAATGAAATTCTATCATCATGAAAAAATCTTGCTTTTGGATCTTTTTTTTTTTTTTTTTTGCTAAGAACGACTATTAATATAAGCTTCAGAATACAGCCAATATCTAGCAATAATGAGACCTGCCTGCTTACTCCTTAGTAAGTATTCATAAGATTGCAAGGTAGGTCTTTATTTCCCTAATAGATTAGCTCATATTGCTTGATACTGATATCGGACAGTATTTATGAATATCTTGTGTTTGAAACATTTTTTTATTTTTTTTTACAGAATTTTGGGGTGATATAGCCAAAGAATTTTACTGGAGGAACCAACACACTGGACCATTTCTGCAGTACAATTTTGATGTTACCAAAGGGAAAATCTTTATTGAATGGATGAAAGGAGCTACAACCAACATTTGCTACAATGTTTTGGACAGAAATGTTTATGAGAATAAACTTGGAGACAAGATAGCATTTTATTGGTAATGTTCTGCGTCTTACTTGGTTCTAGAAAATTCCCATATAAATTTAACATTAAATTGTGGTTGTGGGATATTGGAGATGAATGGTAAAGGATGAATAAGTATTGTGTCATTAGAAACTCTCTTGTAAGGTGCATGAGTAAGTAGAGGGAATTGTCCTCAGATACTATGGATTTCTCAGTTTTCATGTTGTGTCTACAATGTAAAAATCCACTCCTCATTTAATGACTATCTAGCAACCATTCATTAATACAATGGTAATGCAAAATTCATTTTCTAACCAAAGCATGCATTTGCAACCAAATTTCACTAAACAACAAATGGGTGTATTCTGTAAATTATTTTTTAAAAACTTTGTGATGCTGCTCTTATTTATCTTATTCATTATTTCTGTTTAACAGACTTCAGTTTCTTAAGGCAATGCTTTATAATACTTTCAAAATGTCACATTTCTTCCACCTATAGGCTAATTTTAATCAAACGATAGAGCTTGAAAACAACAGTATAAAGTTTGGCTGTGTGGAGTAGTCATAAAAGCAAATATTTTTGCATAAGAGATACTTGCTGAAAAACAAAGTTTATTATGGTCTATTAGCATATATTCCTCTTTCACTGTTATCTATATATGCAGTTTTTAATCTTTTGCATATTTATCTATTTAAACATATTGCCATCTACTTGGTTCTGCAACTCTGAGTGACAATAAATTAAAACCATAACATTAAAAACCTAACATTTTAAAAAAGTAATTGCCATGTAATTGCTTCATTTTTTCTTGTATTCAAATATATTAATATCATTTGTTTCCTCTTTCTGATAGTTTTAGTTCCCTTTTGCTTTACTGAGCAAAAAAAGAATCAGGAAATGTGACACGAATCCTGTCAACGTTTAGTAGGACGTAAGCCCAACTGATTTCACTCAGGCTATACTCCTGAGTGTTTCTATTTTTTCAGCTGTAATAGTACTGGTGTTTATAAAACTGACTTAGTTAACATTCATTTTAGCCAATTACTGTAATTAAAAGTAATTCCTAAATGGAGTACAGCAATGCAAATCAATAAAACCATATAAAACTGCAAAAATTAAAATCATAAAACAGCAAATGAACAACAGTGATGCTATTTTTACAGTACAGTAAAGTGAATTTTGCCCATTTGATGACCTTTCTTACTACAGTTGATAAGTGAATCACTGCAGTTCTTACAGTGAATCATTTGCTTGTCAAAAGGTTGCAAAAGATAATCACATGGCCCCGAGACACTGCAGCCATTATAAATACATGCCAGTTGCCAAGTGTCTAGATTTTGATCATATGATCATGGGGATGTTGCAATGGTTGTATCAAATTCAGTCATAAATCAGTTTTTTCAATGCCATTGTAACTAGACAAATGGTTGTAAGTCAAGGACTACCTGTACAATGGAATCAATGACAAAATTGCTTACTCTTCTGGGGCCTCCTGTTTTAGAGTTCAGGTTCTTACTTATGAACTCCTTGTAGTTAACCATTTTACTACGTTATTATGGCTTAAAATAACAAATCTAGTGGTTTACATTTAATGACTGTCCATTTTTATTGGGTTCAGAAGTTAGGCATAACTCTAGTAGGATTCCAGTCCCATTGCCCTTTGAGCAGAAGCTACTTAGTGGTGTGCAAAATCTTGTATTAAAATATTCTTTTTCTAAAACATCCCATCTGTTTCAAGGTCAGAATCCTTCTGGTTGAGGTCAAAGTGACTGGCCAGAATCGAATATTTTGGAGTTTCCATTTCTATTTGGCAAATGTTTTGTATACTGTATCTCTTTAGCTAGAAAGATATTATAAAATTGGTTTACTGATAAGAGGCTGATGCTTCTTATTGTTTAGAGGTAAGCCAGTTTACTTTTTAAAAGCAATGTTCAGCTTTTGGCTGGTTTTTACTTTTATTTGTCTTTTAGAGAAATGTAAAAATGTAGTTAATGGCTTCAAGTTGCTTATTGAACTGAGGTAAATTATGTTTCTGTGAATGCAGAACATTTCCTTTTTCTTTATTCAAGATGTTAGTGTACTCTTACTAAGCCAGTAATGATGAGCTGAAAATTCTCTGAGTCTGAAATAAAAGATGAAAAAGAGAGCATATTGCAAGATGCAGTGTGCAAGATGGTCTGAGAAGGGTTTGATAATAGATGCATTTTCCAAATTTACTTTGTTTCTGCCTAGAAATGGAATCAGAAAAAACATAGCTGACAGTTAATGAAGTTTCTCTCTGTTGACAACTGTCTTTTGTAACTATAAAACTATAATACACTAGACAGCTGCTAAATCTCATCCAGGGGTCCTATAAGCCCTGAATATTGTTTGCAAAGTGGTAAACTGAATGCGCATTGGAAGCCTACCCACAGGGCACAAAGGAGACATGTCTTCTTTCAAGCTTTCTCTTTTGCAACTTATGCACAGATATCCTAGTAATTTTTATAACAAGTCCCAGGGCTTTAGCTAGGCATAAAATGTGTGTCACAACTGGTACTGCTAAACCTTAGCTGCATTGATGGGTGTTTGATAGACATCTAGAGCAGTGGTTCTCAACCTTTTTAATGCCGCGACCCCCAACCGGTCGTAAGTCGAGGACTAAACCGGTCGTACGTCGAGGACTAAACCGGTCGTAAGTCAAGGACTACCCAACCAGTCGTACGTTGAGGACTTTCCCTGCCCGGGAGCGCCGCGCATGCGTGGTTCCGCCCCCTGCGCCGGCCGAGGTGTAGCTGGCAAGCGGCAGAGACGGAGCAGGCCGACCACCAGCTGGCCCAGCTCAAGGGAGGTAAGGCACCCGCCGGAAAAGGGGGAAAAAAAGGGCGGACAGCCTTGCTTGGCGACCCCCGTGAAATGGTCGATCGACCCCAAATGGGGTCGCGACCCATAGGTTGAGAACCGCTGATCTAGAGGATTATCTTCCTCCAGACTAAAGCATTTGGGACTTTTTTAGAGAGAAAAAATGACGTAATGAGGTTTGTAGAATTTATACATAGTGTAAGGATAGCCATGAGAAAGAATAATTGTCTACATTAATAGTTGATGCAAATTTGAAATCAGCACCCGGAGAACAAAGGTGTCCCAACAGCACTTGGAGAGAAAAAAACTTGTCCATGTCCCATGTAAAGTATCTGTTATCCTGGATATGCCTTAGAATTGGGTTCGCGTATGGATTGCATCATAAGAAAGTTGCAGAGAACATTGGTAATCAGTTTCTAGTTCAAATGCAAATAAAAGATCAGACAGATGTTCATATGTTTGTATAAAATTTCCATCTAGGAAATGGAAGTATCATCAAGTATCATCCATTGTTTTAGGGAACTTTCAGAGAACCTAATGAAGCTATGAATGTTTTCCTGCTTTTTATTTATCTTACCTTTATCTTACCTTTATATTCTTTTGTTTCTTATTAAGCCATCTTTTTTTTTCTTGCTGCCTGTTCTAATAATTTATTTTTGGGATTTATTTTTGTCTTAGATTTTTTCCTACCACTACAAGAGGCATCAGAGTTAGTAAAAACAATAAATGTCATTAGGGCAATGACAGACAATGTCATTAAATATTTCAGTTATTGGTATATAAGCAGATATGTGATGAATTTGCTATTTAAAAGTGTTCATATTACTTTTTATGCTGCTTATTTCTGCTAGTGTTGCAAATATGTGAATTAGAAATCTTGATTTTACTATATTTATTGCTTATATAGATATAAAAATTATGTGCAGCAAAAGATAAGAACTTGCTATCATGATTTTGTAGATAGAAGCTTTTGTACTCTGAAGATTATATAAGATGATGCATTTTATTTTAGCTTGAGGGAAATTGTCCCTGAAAAGGGATGCTATTGGAATAAAAATATTTTTTTTGTCCAACTGAAGAATAAAGCCATCCAGAGTCACTTTATAGGGGAGATGGGGAGCATAAACATTCAATAAAATAAATAAATTAAAAAATATTCTATAGTCCATGAAATTGAAAGTTAGTCTGCTCACAGCTTTTGGTTTAGAAAGTCATTTGGTATTCTAGCTCAGCAAAGTGACTTTATCTATTTTCTCTGATCTGGTTTTAGGGTTTGATGTTTGCTCTGCAAACATGAAAAGATTGTATACCTTTAAAGTAGAGTTTCCTTATGCTAAAGTTAGAAAATAATATGTTCTGTAGTATGGACCAGCCTCTCACTTTCTGGACCTGAGAAATTCAGAGCTATCCTCCCTAAATTGCTTTCCTGCAGGTGGGAGAAAGGGTGTCCATGAAGCAGTCTTTCTGGTAGAAGAAAACCAGATTGAAAAAGGCCACTTCAAGGGGAAAAAAGTCACGATACGTCGCGACACGTCACGCGGCGAGTTTGACATCTCTGCTTTACATGGGAAACTCCTTTTCGTATAAGAATTTTTAATGAATAATTTTTCTGTATTAAAATTAATGTATATGTGTGTGTGCACATGTACAAACTACAAGATTTCTATCTTAAAATAACATTTCTAATATATGTGCTTATTGAGGGTTTTCTTTTTCTACTTGGCTGTGGTTATAATTTTGCAAGACTTCATTTCAGAAATTGCATTTCACCAATGCTGGTACCTTGCTAGGATGGTAGTTGAGTAAGAAACCCAGATGGACAGATGCCATAATCTCTGAAAGAGGATCTGTATAATTACACAGGAGGTCTTGCTTAATGACTAGAAATAAGTACTGCTGTTTGTGTAGAGACATACTATTGAACATTTCTTCTTAAAGTTACATAATAATTTAAAATAAAAGTGACCGGAACTTTGATAATTCTGTTAATTCTATTAAAACTGTAGCAATTCTATAGGAATGGAGTACTATTATCTGCTGCATGGTTGGGCTGTAGTTTGCTTTATATTCAAAGTCAGAAAGATGCTTTAGCATCTGATTGTTGAAACTCTTTAAAGTAAAACTGCTTTAAACTCTTTAAACTAAACAAATTCTTTAAGGATGTCAAAAATTCCATATTTTTTCCTACAAAAAAGATATACAGTTATTGCAGGCACTCTGATTTGGATGGTGTATATTCAAAACTGAAAATGGCGGTACTTAAGAATATTATATATTTTTCAAATGTTCTTGGGATTATCTCTTCAAGCTACATTATGTGTAAAGAATCTGAATCCTACCTAAAAGTATTAAAAGTAAGAGCATATAGTAAAGTTTTTAAAGATTATATATATCCCATCTTATTTTTAAAATTTAGAAGATGAAAGAAAGAAGACTCACAATGTTACTGTGAAGAAATACTTTTTGGAGGAGATAGATGGATATAAAACTATCACTGTCACTGCTGCTTTTTGTCACAGTTGCTTTTGCAGTTCAGGACTGGGCATAGAAAAGTTTTCTTACATGTGCAAACACAAAGTTTACATCATAGCCTCTAGGATTTAAGTCCAGATTGTTCTAGATTGGGTGTGGGGAAATGGTGGATCTTCGAACTATTGAACTGCTGTTGCCATTTACCAAGAAATAAACTCATTAGTAAGAACTGCAACTCAGCAGCATTATATCAATCCCAGAATACAGACCAGGCCAGGAAATCAACTTTAAATTTAAACTTTTTTTTAATTAAGATTAGCTATAATATAGAATCTTGCAAATCTGACTGTGATTTATCTTCTCCCTCTCTTATACTTCTGAAAATTAGGGAGGTGGCTTTCTGAGAGATTTTTACATACCTTTTGGATGACTTGAGCTTAGGCCATGTTTTTCACCTAGTTGCTTTGATAGCAGATACTGCTTATCTGTGCTAAGGTCATCTTTACTCTCTACATATCTGGAGGATCAGAAATGGTAGGGGAATTCTTAGGAAGAATTTCCTTGTCCATGTATTGACTATCGGCAATTTTACTGGATGGTGTCATATCTGCCTGTAGTTAACAAGAGACATCATCAGGAAAATCACTTTCTTATTTTCAGAGAACTTACTCCACAGTGAATATTGCTTTCTTAAGCTATTTTGAAATAAATTTGGAATTGCATAAGAATTTAACCCTTAGATAACTCAAATTACTCATTTCTAAATCTGCATATGAAAGATTTGTAGTGTGATAGATAGGCATCATTACTATTAACAAATAAATTGCAGGGTTTATATAGAGGGTTTTTCCTGAACTATACAATAAAAATTAATAATATATCCATTAGATAAATAATACTTTTTATTATAAAAAAATAAAGATAAAATGTTACTTTTTTATTATATGGCTATGACTGTTGAGGGAGGAGACCTAGAGTTTTTCAAATGCTGGTGGACTGCAATTCCCACATTCTTCGCTCTTAGTCATAGTTGCTGAATTATAACACTGACAGGAGCTGAATAACCACAGTTTTCCCACCTCAGATTTAGACAGCATGCTGTTTTTGTGAATTGTTTGTTTATCATAAAAAGTACATTCAGAATTCCATATGATAAACAATATTTCAAAATCAACATGTAGGTTAAATGGGGAAATTGAAGAATATGGTTTTATGGCCTGAATGAGAATGGAATGAGAGCATGTCTAGGCTTGTATCCTAGTTTAACTTCTGAAAATACCACATGCACAAGGTCATTGATGTTTAAGACAGCATTATGATGATATATAAATTTATACCTGTGCCATACTACAGTTAATAAGATTTTATAATGCACAAATGGGGCCTCTGAGTATTCCCAATTCTCTTTATGACCTTGTGTGCATTTTTGAAGAGAAACTGGAAGAAATCTAGAAAAAACCTTTAGTTCTCTATCAGTGATTAAATCAAATTTATGTTGCAGATAATACTTGAATTGCAAATTAATGAAAGGGGGGGAGTGTAATTTGCTTAAAAGCTTCAGGCAGCCTTTCCTGCCTGTAAACTGTTACATTATTTCAGAATTGTTTTTAATTAAACTAACTGTGCAGGACTAATGGTGATGTCCTAAATCTTGACACACAAAATAGATGTTCATGCACATAGAGAAACAGTGGCTGCTTGAAACTCCATTTTGATTATATTATACAACATGGTAAAGTGTTGCTGAGAAATGGCAACGTCACTAGGCAATGGAAAATACCGATAAAGGCTGTATGAAAACTGTGTGACTTTGTAGACTTTGTACTTAACAAAATAATAGAATTACAGAGTTGGAAGGGATCTTGAAGGTCTTCTAGTCCAATCCCCTGCTCAAGCAGTAGACCTTATACCATTTCAGACAAGTGTCTGTCCAGTCTCTTCTTAAAAGCCTCCAGTGTTATCCATAAGTACTTTTCCTTTGCCAGTAACATGTACCTACACATCTGTGACACAATCATGGGCACACAAATGTTCCTCAGTATCCTTATAAGAATGCTTTCTAAACTCTTACCCTCTGAAATTCCTCTTTTACTTGAGATTTTGAGATTCCATCATGACTTAAACACCTTCCATCTACCATTGACCTCAGCCTAGACCTATCTACAGAACAAATCTATTTTTTTAATCTACAACTACACAGTAGAAACACAAACCTCATATTATACAGGAAACTCACCTATTGCCATGCATACCAACATGCTTCCAGCTTTCACCAAAACATACCTCCAAATCTACAGTCAGACTACCAATTGTTAATTGATGAGTTCTGGTTATTATAATAATGAATGCAGGAATGGGCAGTTCATGTGGGAATAGGCAGTCATATAAAAGAGTTTTAAAAAGCAGGAAATAGGTTGCCTTGAACTGAATTTTCAGTAACATGAGCCAACCACATATACATAGTCCTTGACCTACAGTCATTCATTTAGTGACCAAAGTTACACCAGTGCTGAAAAGAGGGACTTACAACCGTTTTTCATACTTACGACCATTTCAGTAGCCCCGTGGTCATGTAATCAAAATTCAGACACTTAGCAACTGGCATGTACTGTATTTATGACAGTTGCAATGTCATGTGATCACCTTTTGTGACTTTCTAACAAAGTCAGTGGGGAAGCCAGACTCACTTAATAACCATATTATTAACTTAATAACTGCAGTGATTCACTTAACAATTGTGACAAGAAAGGTCATAAAATCAGACAAAACTGTCTTATTTAGCAATAGAAATATTGGGCTAAATTGTGGTCATAATTGGAAGACTACCTGTAGATTTCTACATTTGCTACAAAACATTGTCAGCAATGTATATTGGAACTGGCAATGTTGTGATGCTTTCTGATCAATGTGGAATTATAGAGAAATGGAATTTACAACATGTGTTTCCAGTCTGTTCAAATTAAACAATTCTAGATTCAATAGTCATGTGCTTACAACACTAGATGACTTTAAGAAGTAAGTACATGAACATTATTTAGGTAATAAATTTAGGTAAATTGGTGTGTTGATATATTTGCTTAATATGTCTATATGGGAGAGTCCATATACCAGGTGGACATATTGAAATAGCCTTCTAATGACCTGCAGATTTAACAGCAATAAAGTTTATAGCTACCCGGAGATCCAAAACAGGTCTTTCTTCTGTGACAGGGGAGGACTTTATTTTAAAGACACATTGTAAATTTCTCTTTTGTCTAATAAAAAAAGTATTGTCTATAGCATGCTGTTGCATTTTAAACCAAGTTAAATTTCTACTAAATATTATTGGGTTCATTCTAAGGAAGCATGTAACTCTGGAAACTGAAAGCATACTTATTTATTAATATTCCATTTCTTCATTATGGAAATTGAATTGGGTTCTGAATCTTAGTTTAACACTGAGCAAAATAGTTTTCTATATTTCATCAGAAAATTGGTGCCATTATATGATTTCTCACCATGTTCTGAAGCCAAGACTTGAAAATTTCATACTTAGTATTTTTAGTGGAGCTCTGTACTGAAGGAAAAAATGGTCAGCAGCTTGTAGGCATTTACAATATGTTTTTAACTCTTGAGGAAGGCGAGAATTTCTGCCAATGAGAAAATAAGTTTCCTAAATAAAAGTAAAATCTGCTTCAAGTTTGATTTTTGATGACTTCATGGAATATCCACATGTCATTCCCTTCTTTTGAGATGTTTTATCAGCTTTCCAGACTAGCTGAGAACTTAGGATTTCTTGATGGTCTCTTATCCAAATACTAATCCTATCCAAGTGCTGCAGGTTCCATCAATTAAACAATGCCATCTATCAGGACCCTGGAAAAATGCCTTCTCTGTATTAGCATCTGCTCCCTGGAATGAGACTCTCCCTGAGATTCGAACAGTTCCCGCCCTACTGGTATTTTGAAAGGCCCTGAAGATGTGGTTATACAGTGCTGTGTTCTCTGTGTTCTTTTATTTTATGTTATTTTTGGGTTTTTGTATTTTTTTCCTTTTTAAAATATTTTTATTCTAAACATTATGATTGATTGCACAGTCAACTAGATGCTCAGAATGGATTTGGTATTTTTATCCACCTATCGAGTCCTACCCACAGACCTGGGATAGGCAGATGTTGATGTTTGATGGTGTTAGAGGTATCGTCGCAGGATGTAAGCTGTTCTGAGTAAAGCTGCCTTTTGCAATTGACTGAGGGTGAATTTGTCAATGCTGTTAATGTTCAATTGATGCTCCAGTTGTATTTTGTGGTTTCCTCCAGTTCTTTCTCTTCTGTTCTGCTGTTTCTAGGTATTGCCACCTCCACTATTCTCACTTTTTTGTTTTTCTTATTGTCAGTTGTTAAGTCTGGGGTGTTATGTGGCAGTTGCTTGTGTCTCTGAATTCTAAAGTTCCAGAGTACTTTGGTTTCTTCATTTTCTATGATTTTCTCTATTTTCTGGTCCCATCAATTCTTGCTTGCAAGCAAATTGTATTTCTTGCAGATCTTATAATGCACCATTGTTGTTATTTGTCATGCTGCTATTTGTAGTCAGTCTGTTCAGTCTTATTGCAGTGTTGAACCAGGTTTATTATTATTGACCACGTTCAATCCTGCCTAGTTTCTAAGGTGCAGCCAATCCTGTCTAGTTTCTAGGTTTTTCCCCATTATTGGGCTCTCAGAACAACAAGTAAACCTTCAATGACCTGTTGCAGAGCTGTTTGAATACCAGCAGATGCTTGCAAATGTGCTGATGTGAGTCTAGCACAAATATCTCATGTGGAAGTGCTACAGATTTAATGTAATGGTCCTTATATAACAGTATCCTGAGATAATAATCTCAAGAACCTGCATGAATTTTCCTTCAATATTTAATTTTAGCTTGCAGATAAAAATGAAAGCAATTGTAGGAATTGGGCTGACACTAAAGCCTAAAGCCAAACAATTTCTTCTTTATTTGCTTGTTCAATTAAAACTGGTTTTTCTTGGGTCCTTGTTTTTCTACTTCCTTCTTTGCCTTCTCTTTCCATTGTTATTAAATTCAATTAAATCTTTTCATTTTAAAGGTGGAGCCGACTGTAAGCCTGCAGATTTTGTATTTTGCTTTTAGTAAAAATCTACAATATGACTCCTATTTAATTAAAAGTAATATTGGCTTTGCATTGAAGAAAATATGCAGTTTTTAAGGTGAGGGAAATGGAGATCTTTGCAGAAATGTTTGAAACTCTTTTTCCAGGACTATTTACTAAGAGCATGTGGATGCTTCAAAATGATCTGGAAGAAGTGCTTTGGACGTCAGGTAAATGTAGCACCTCTGTGTTGTTTATTAAAGCAGCCTGACTTTTTTTTCAGAGTTTGGCACAAGACTGAGAAAAATACTCAGCTGCTTTAAAAATCATATTAAATTTAATGAGTCAACTCACTTTTGAATTCTACATAGTCCTTGTGATTATTGTGTAATGCACACATAATACACTGCCTTGAACATTAGTTTTTCCAATTCAGCTTTTATTTTGTAACAGTTGTGAATAAATGAGAACAGGTGTAGAAGTTCTAGTTCTGAAAATACCTGATTGCAGTTCCAAAGAGTACATAATAGAAAGAAGTACAAAAAGTAACCAGACTTGTTCATGGGATATGTTGAAAACTTCTTGCAAAAGATTTTGTGAGTCAAATGCCCTTTCAACATCTCTAACATTATTGATGTAACTTTTTTTAAAGCAAAGATATTGCCATTCACATTTAATCATGTCCAGAATTACAGATTATTATTTAAATTTATTAGCCATCCAACTATAGTGGACTCTGAATGGTTGATTAATGTGTTTTTGTATTTATAGATCCAAACATCAGAAAGAATACATATTTTTGTAAACCCATCCTATTATATTTATAAGCAATCTCTTCCTCTCTATTGATACTCTATTGATACTATATTGTGATATCTATAATATCTTGTTAATATAGTTTTGTGGTAAAGAAAGTTTACAGAGAATATATTGGTGAAAGGCATAATTGCTTCTTCCTTAAGTGAACTTGCATTGGCAGCTAGTACCATAACTGCTTTTATTTTCATTTTCTTTTTTGGTCTTCTAATTATTTTGGCTATCTGTAAAAGAATAGTGGGATCAATTTTTCATGGTCTGTCTTCAGTGCTGAGCTTGTCTTGTGTTTTACCATCTGTCACCTTAGCTTTAAGTAAATAAATGGACATGAACTTGCTAAAATTGTATTGTGTAGGAGATCATGTTAAGGCCAAACCATTTTGAAATATTTAAATTGCCTTTGTAGCTGTCATTAGGGATCTTCAGGCTTTCAAAATGTGATCATTATCCTTTGTCCATCTTGCTATCAGAAAATGTAGTAACCTCCAATTACTGTGTGGTAAAGAGTCAGATTTGCAATATCATGTTCTGATTATTGGGCCATCATCTTTCACAACAGATGAAAGGTTATTGGCTTCTAATAAATGCTAGTTAAGCTAATTTTACATTTACAAGTTGACTAGCTCTGGTCACCTTATAAAATTAAATCAATGATTCTGTTTAAATGAAAAAAAAATTGCATTAATTAGATTTGGGCTTTATTCAAGAGTTTTATTTTTTCTTGTTCAGATTTATTTTGTGAATTCCGTATTTGAAAGACTATGACTTTAATTTATGCTAAGTTTGTATCATTGTAACTTTAACATGCCCTTCAGTATCCTTGATAATTTATATCATGTGCCAAGTCTTTATCTGTTGGCAAGAAATAATGAATACCTTTTTTAAAATTTAAATTTATTGTTTTATCATAGAAAATAAAGTTCAAAACAGTAAAACAAAGAATGAATACCTTTTTCAATTACAGTCTACACTGCCCATATTATGTAAAATGATTTTAGTGTTTTAAAATGAAGGTAAACTTTTAAAATGTATTACAGGTATAAATCTCTTGAGATTTTTGGATGTTCTTTTCTTCCCCCAGGCTTCTATAGTTACCATCCCACAGATGCTGCCTTGTCTGAACACTAACTTTCAAGCATCTGGGGCAGAAACTTTAACCACTAATTAAGCAGCATTTTGTTATCTTGTAGAAGTATGTGGCTTTTATGTTGCCTTTTTGTTACATTCAATTTGGAGTATGGTACTGAAAAATATGTTTTTCTGAGCAAAACTCTATGGCTGCTCTGCCTCCTCCAGCTGTTTCTTATTTCTGTTAAGAATTATAGGAACACAAAGACCTAATGCAGACAGGACATTAGCAGTTGATGAAGTGTTGGTCAGTTGGTTGAGCAGTTGGTTAAGAGATAATGAGTGTTGATTACAAGTAATATTTAATAAATGGAATAGTCTAAAAACCCTAAATTTATTAACAATCTGGCTGCATTCCCATATTTTGCATGATCTTAGCTGTATCTGCAAAGCAGAAATATATGCCAGTTTTAATCACTGACTGATTGCTGATCCCTCTCTTCAGCACTTCATAAGAGTCTGTATCCTTGCTCAAGTAACTATGGCTATATTTGTTATTTTAGGAGCTCTTGATATTTAGACTGAGCATGGGTACAAAGCTAAATGCTATCTTTCATATAGATTTATAAAAATCACAAAAGGTTCATACTATTTGTCACTTGTATGTGGGCAGTCCGGAACAAAAGACTTGTGCTTGGCTGATAAATATTTTCTGCTATTCATTTAGAAAACAATGCTAATTTTCTACAGAAGAGCAGCAAAAATTATTTGGAAGGCTAAGCCAACATCTGCTACTATATAGGACAGAATTATGCCTTTTCCACATGATTTAAGGTGCCAGCTTCCTATTCCCAAATTAGGGGCAGATACCTTTACACAAAATAGCAAATTAATCTTTTCACACGTTCTTATAGGATTTCTTTCCTTAAGAAATGTGCTTGCAATTCTGTGCATGGCTATTTGGAAGTTCCCTCTTTGGTTTACATAGGATTCCAGGTAAATATGTATAGGATTGCTTTTATTCACATTCAAATTGGTATAATATTAAAAGATTCCTAGTTCTTTATCCAGACATATATAGGTCATCAGTACCAACATATTATTTGCACAAATTTAGAACATGAAAAGAAAGGCGGGGAAAAAAGACATTTTCTATTTAACTTCTCATACTTAGGAACTTGCCAATTGAAATCAGAGAACTAATATTTTGATAAATTGCAACCAGTCAGAAAGCAGTAACAGATCTTACTATGTTAATGCAAATGTATACTTCGGAAATTGGAATGTATAGTTCCATAATTGTCTATTATTTTGTGGTCTTCTTCTATAGATAGGATTTGTTTTGTGTACTTTTCAACCATATTTCAAAGCTGCGATTTTTCCAAGGTGGCATAAACTATTCACTGTTTCCATAGAAAGAACACCAACCTACTTTATTAGTTTTGGTTTATAGTCAAAAAATGTAAAGTTTAAATTTGTTATACATTTTTTTTGTATTCATACATCTTTTATCTTTTCTTAAAGGGAAGGAAATGAACCGGGAGATGCCATGAAAATTACATACAGTGAATTGCTGAGCAAAGTCTGCCAGTTTGCCAATGTTCTTCGGGAGCAAGGTATCTAATGCTATAGGAATAGAGTAATAGTCACTTGCTGTCCCCAACTATGAATTGATGGTTTTCCTCCCAAGCTATGCGGAGAGGACACAACCTTTAAACAGCTATCATGATTTTTCTTTATATTTATATGTTTTCCATGAATCAGAAAACAGTTAAAATATAAAAATAAATTAAAGCAATATCATTAAAAAAGCATCAGGGGGAAGAAAAACAAATCAAGTCCATTAATCCAATGTTCTTACAGGGATGACTTGAGAGAAATGATAAATCTTCAGGGCAACCAAAGATATAGACACCTCTCTGGTTTTGGTGGGTTAGGAAGATTTCAGAGTACAGGTACCATCACAGAAAATGATTGCCTGTGAAAAACACGCATGAGGACAGCTTTGGCATAAAAATCTAATCCTTTCCTGATAATCTTAGTGAATGAAGACGTGAAGACTATCTCTTAGGTACCTTGAACCCATGTTCTTATCCACACTTTCAGGCCTGGAAAACTGAGAATTACCCCTTGAATTGTATCCTCAAAATGCCTCACAAATTTGTCACAGCAGGTCTCCAAGGGTTTTAAGGTAAAATTTTCAAGAGCAGATGGTACTATTGTAAGTTCTTAACTGTCTTAAAAGCTGTGCTACTTGCAGATACAATGGACACTACAAAATAGCAGATCACCTTTATAAGTTTTTCTGCAGAGTCAGCAGTTTGTGAACTAATGTGTATTGTGTCAGCATGTAGTGGACTTACACCATTTGTACTCTATTAATCTCCTGATGGGTTTCATCATCCAGAACTCTCCATAAAGCCAGGAAGAAAGCCTGATTTCACAATGGTGATTAGGAGATTTAGGTATAATCATGCCAGTGGCCTGTTTAGCTTCTTTCCATAGGGGAGTTTTGATTGGATCAATGGTGATCCAATCTAGTGCATTTTTCTAGCTCATTTGAAGAGCTCATTATATTCTATATGTTTCAGGAGAGAATTATTCTTTTTAGGTCCTTCACATGTTCCATAGAGGAATAATGATAAAAGTTCACCTAGTGATAGTTTGACCAGTAGAGCAAAGTGATCCCAGTATCTAGGGCTGTCATCATTCTCATGTTGCAAAGCAAAAATTAAATTGAGAGTATCCTATGACCTAAGTTGTTATCTGTAACTGAAGAGAGAACAACTATTGTATGGAGGCTATGAAATTCCTTACTAGAGTGGCATCAGTCTCAATGTTGAAGTACCAAGATCATAGTTCGGGAGTTTTACAATACCATTCAGAGGCCATCTCAGTGTTTGATTGAGAACTCCAGGATAGCTGTGGGTGATATATCAAACAGCATTTTCATCTGTCTTATTAATTTAACACCAGTAAAAGACCTTATACTCTGCTCTAGTTTGGAGAGAAGTTGGGTTAATATTGCAGTGAAAAGGCTGGCTCCATTGGGGACAGATTAGGGTAAAATCTGCATCATCCAGTTCATGTACCATGGTCTAAACATTCAGCAGGGGATTAGATTAGATGTCTCCTGAGATTCATTGCAACTCCATTATTCTACATGTTAGGTCAGTTCTTTCATCCACAATGAAATTATTAAGTGTGACCTTGTTGTGCACTTGAAATTAGCATATCACCTGGGAAGAAAGATCAGAAGCTATGCCACCAGGTTCCTGATCATGTGAGAATAGACCAAATGAGGTTATGTCCCGCAGTTGTCTATGTTGTCTGGCCATTAAATGTTATCTTCTAATCCTTCCCATCCACAACTGATGATCATCTGAATTTGAATTGTATTTAACTTAAACTTTAGAGGGTGATTTTGTGGATATACTGGAATTTTCCTATGCTAACAATCCATATCTTAATTTTTATTATGACGATTAGCCTTATTTTAATGGTTTTACAGCCATAATTAAGACTATAATTTTTATAACCATCAGTAGCTCTTTAGTAGCCAGATTTGGGCAGAAAGTTTAGTATTAACTTCAACTTTGCCACCTTGTCCCAATTCCTTTTAGTCCACATTTGAAACAGGATTAAACTTTTTTTGAATTCAGTCAGATAAGATTTTTACATCTTTGCGAGATACATAGGTTGAAAGGAAAGGGTACACTTTTTAAAATGAAGATGCCTAAGCATACCCTATTCCATATGCATATTTTAGTTTAGTTTTATTCAGTCATTATTTAAAGACAATAAGGTTATAGCAGGCCTATTGATCTTTATGGAAAGTTCCACTCCTGAGATCAGGTGGTTCCCTGTATGCTCTTAATAAATTTATGAACAATGAACAATTTCCTGTATTTGTTGAGACTCTCCATTCCTGGTATTTAGCTTGAAACATTTAAGAACCAGGAGTGTAATTTTGACAGCAGTGTTTTGTATTTTTGTACACATTTTATAAATCAAAGTGTCTTCCTGTTCTGAGATATGCTAAATACATGTTGATAACTTTCCACCCTAAATGAAGCCTAAAATTTGTCAAGCAGTACATTCCTAACCAATTACACAAAAGTACTCCTTAGTAATAGAATAGAAATATACTGATGAGTAAGGCAGTATGCATGAAGCCAGTAACTGTGTTTGAAATCATTACTGTCACCTGTTGTCTGCTTGATATCTGGCACAGAGCTAGCGAATATATGAAGATGTTTGTAGCCCAATTATTCTTCAAAATGCAGGTGATTACAGGTAATCCCTGAGTTACGAGCATTCACTTAACGTTTGTTTGACGTTATGCGACCAGTGCTCCTTAGTGTTTATGAGCAAAACCCAAATTACCAATATTATAGCACCATGGCAATCCTTTGCCCTTAAGAACGATCGCAGAAGCTCTGCAATAATCCCCCCATTCTCCCCCGCTCCCCACAATTGCTTCCCCCTACATTCCTGCCACGCCAGACTCACTTTGCAAAATCTGTCTCATCTTTGCCATGGTTTCTTTCCCTTTGAGGGAGAGGAGAGACGGCTTGGAAATGCTTTTTGCACCAACAATGGAAGCTCCTGGGTGCTGTAATATCATGTGAGTTCAAACACAAATTTGCTGCAAAATAGATCATGGCCCCCAGAAGCTTCCATTCTGAGGGGGGGGGTAGTATTTGCTTCATTTGCATGCCTACGGGGCAAAGTGTGAATTGGAGTTGGCCGGGCGCAGGAACCAATGCAGCCTGTGGCATGGGTGCATTGCTCGCTCACATGTGCCAGCCTTGGTTTGAGGGCAGGAACGAAGCCTTCAACTGAGTGGGGAGGCATCATGGGGCAAGTCCCCTTGCACCTGCGTCCAAGATGCTGGCCACAATCTTCCCTCCCCAGCCAGCCACCCACCCTGCCCAACCTACTCTTTGCCTGACCGGCCGGTGGCACAAATCCTAACTGCTCTTCCCCTTGTTCTCCTCCCCACTCAAGTGGAAGCAGCAGCATCAGTTTCTCTGCTCCGTCAAAGGAAGAAAGCAGAGGATTGCTCTCAAGAAGATGTGGGTGCGCTGCTCGACTCATGTGCACCGGCCTTATTGAGAGCAATCCCGCTCTGCGCTTCTGTTTCTTTCCACTTGGATGGAGAGGAGAAACTCAAGCTGCTGCCACTCAAACACTTTTTATCCAAACACAGACCTGAGAGAGATTGGAAGATCCGTGTGCTTGCCAGTGGGGCGCTTCAGAAATGGAAAGGAACGCTCCATGTGACTGCTTGAAACTCCGTGTGACTCAGGTCTCCATTTGGATAAAAAGTGTTTGAGCACCTATGGGGCTATTCAAAACGCAGGGATTTGCTGCATTTTGAAGCTCCATGTGACTGAAGCTCTGTGTGACTGAAGCTACGTGTGCACGGGCTTGAGAAAAGGCTTTCCCCAGCAAAAACAGAGCCACAAAGCGAGGTGTGCTCCCTCCGGGGGCTCCATTGTCACCAGGAAAGGGCTTGAGAAAAGGCCTGCCAGTGGGGCGCTTCAGAAATGGAAAGGAACGCTCCATTCCTCCCCCACTAGCAGGAAAACGGACCTTCCAATCTCTCTCAGGTCTCCATTTGATAAAAAGTGTTTGAGTGCCTACGGGGCTGTATTCAAAACGCATTTCTTACACATTTATCCATAAATATGATCCTTGTCCTAAATAGTAAGATTAGGGTTAATCATTGACTAAGCATTCATATTATTCCCACATTAATCTACCTGCATCATACATAGGTTCTGCTGCATTCCAATTCCATACCTGCGCAAAACATTCCATAACTCAAATATTTCCTTTATCATGCACTTTCTTTAAATCAATATACATACAATAAACTGCCTCATTTATTTCTCAGTGCCATGTTGAAAAGCAAAATCTAATCCAGGGATAGTCAACCTTGGCTCTTTTATGACTCGTGGACTTCAACTCCCAGAATTCCTGAGCCAGCTGTGCTGGCTCAGGAATTCTGGGAGTTGAAGTCCACGAGTCATAAAAGAGCCAAGGTTGACTACCCCTAATCTAATCTATAAACCTCTTGCTTAGTATAAAGCGACAATCTCTTCCTGAGTTTCACTCATATCACCTTTCAGGCAGAATTCTGCCAACAGGCATGCTTAACAAATAAATCCTCCTGTGCATTTACATTAATTGTTGCTACATTTCTCTTTTTATAAGGCAATAATATCAGAATTCTTTCAGTTGTCAGGTATGGATGTAATCTTCACATATTATAAAGAAGTCACAGAGCTACTTCATAAGCAAAACATATTCATATTTTAACATGTCTCAGTTATACCAACTACTTCCGTATCCCAGCATTTTTCAATATTCTCACAGCAATTGCAGCTTTCATTTCATCATTTTTTTGGCAGGCGTATTTATAGCATTAGTTTCAGTTTCATTGTTTGACATATTATATGGCATATAAGCAATGCTTGACACAGTATTGCCAGGGATGCTACACATCCTCTCCATGACTGGTTTTCTTTGTTATCATCTGGGAGGAAGCTTTGTGTATCCAATGCAGAACAACTAGATTCTATAAATAACTTTGTACCTTATGATATCAACCTTGCTAATTCTCAAGACCCTTTTTTCTACTATGTATTCAAAATGGACTGTGATTAATATTTTATATATATATATGTGTGTGTGTGGGGGGGTATGTACGTGTATGGATACATACATACATACATACATACATACATACATACATACATACATACATACATATATATATATTTGAGCAGGCATCAGAATTTCATTTTTAATGAATGCTCAATAAGTTCATTTTATTTTCAGGTATTATGATGATGTTTTGCATGGCTGACTGGAAAAATTGTTTTAGTTGACTGATCTGAGATTTATTTTTTTTTACAGGCGTGAAGAAAGGAGACAGAGTTTCCATCTACATGCCAATGATAATTGAGTTGGTGGTCGCTATGCTAGCTTGTGCCAGAATTGGAGCACTTCATTCCATTGTGGTAGGAATATGTATTCAACAAAAATATTTATTGGATTATATCCTTGAAGGTTATGGGTTACTATGGGAACGACCTGCCTCTGGAGGCTGTGAATGTTCCAACACTGGAAGTTTTTAAGAAGAGACTGGACAGCCATTTGTCTGAAATGGTATAGGGTTTCCTGCCTGAGCAGGGAGGTGGACTAGATGACCCCCAAGATCCCTTCCAACTTTATTACTATTACTAATTGAAATTCGGGCTATTGTGTGCGGTATGCAAATCAAAATGAACAACAGATGATACAATACGTTCTAAATCCATGCTGCCAATTAATGGTTGTCTGCATTTTGCAGATCAGATACTGTACAATAACACCTAATTGAAATAACTATGAAATAGGTAGTAATTTAAACCAAGATAGCTTGTGATTTTGAGTTACTTTCTGGAGTGGGTATGTTACTATGCCCTTTTTGACTAAGCAGATGCTGATTAATCACCTTGTTTTCTAAAGAGGACATCAGGCTTAAATTTAATTTTAAAAAATCTCCCTAAATTTTTAAACAGCCTTTTTAGGAAAATAATTTCACATTGACCTGTGTAAAGGTCAATTTGTAAAGGACCTTGGCTGTGTAAAGGACCTTTGCTGTAATTCTCCTTGGCTTTCAGAAGATTCTGGAAAAAATTCCAAAGTGCTTACTCAATGAAGTGAGGGATCAGGTTTGCTCTGATTCATTGTCTCTCCCAAATATCTTCTTTGTTGCTTATCAGGCTCCCTCTCCCATCTGGATTCTTTTAAAAAAAACAACAACCCCAAAACATTGCATTAAATAATTCAACAGCAATTGCAAAGCATCAATCCATAGCAGCATGTTTATTTGCTGTGTGCTCAATAGTGTGTTTATACATTAGGAAAAGGGCAGAGGTTTTGATCAAGCTAGACTTCAATGAAACATGTATACAATTTGTAATTATAATTGTCTGCAATGCATTTCTCACTGATTGTAACAAAGATTTTCTTCTAAGGAGTTCTGCTGGATTGTGAAACAGTTTTCAATCATCTATTAACTAATTAGCTAAAAACATTTATTTCTGCATTATTCCTACTTGTAGTCAGAAATCCTATTCAACATAGTTCAAATTGGCATTGTTGTGGTTATTGCTGTTCAGTAGTTATATTTGTGATTATGATTTTAGTTTGCAGGTTTTTCAGCAGAATCTCTTAGTGAGAGGATTCTAGATTCCAACTGCTCGCTTCTCATAACTGCAGGTAAATAGCTTTTTGATAACCTGTAGATAATTTGTATATAATCAGCACAACCTAACTGGATTTATAATTAATGATAACTTTATACTCTTTATCTTTGAAATAAAGGAAAGATCTATTTCCTGGTTAAAACACGCAGGAATATGTTTGATCAATCTATTGTCAATATAGCATAGTATCCTGGTAAAATAGAATTATAACCGTTTATAACTTTTGTTGCTATGGTCTAATGTCCAAAGTATTTTTAAAAATAAGTTAATCAATTTTCTTAGCTGTCATAAAGCAGGAAAATGCTCTGGTAAAAAAAGCAGGCCTTACATTTGAAAAGCCTGGATTGCTCAATTATTGCTTTTTATTAGATGATCCTTCCCTAATAAAATAAATTGATTTCAGATTTGTAAGAACTACCCTCATTTAACTGTTAGAACCATTATGTTTTATGAATGAAGGCAAATATACCTGTCCCAGGATAATGTTGCAAGATCCAATTTGAGTCAGTCACCAGGACCAGAGGTTTAGTCTTCCAAGCTTTTGGACTCATGCTGGAGCCCATCCTCAGGGAACTTCTCTCTCTTTCCAGAATGTGTGCACTGGGCTGTCCTATACCAGTGATGGCGAACCTTTTAGAGACCCAGTGCCCAAACTGCAACCCAAAACCCACTTATTTATCACCGGGTGTTGGGTGGGCATGGCCACGGTGGTCATGGCAGACTGGCTGGGCGGGGCCAGGGCGGCGGGGGCCAGTCCCTCACCATCTCTGGGGCATGGCACGCATGCCCACAGAGAGGGCTCTGAGTGCCGCCTATGGCACGCGTGCTATAGGTTCGCCACCACTGTCCTATACAGTAGTATTTATGTGGTGCCTGGTTGTTGTGGCTTTTATGTGGTGACTTGTGTGTGGCTTTTAGTTGTTAATTGAGGTGTTGATGGTTGGCTATTAAGTCGTTGGTGGTTGTTTCCTTGTGCTACAACACAACACCCCAATTTACTAAGAGCCACACACAACCAGGCACCACATAAAATACTATGCATAGAACACCCCAGTGCACATATTCTGGAGAGAGAGAAGTTCCCTGAGGATGGGCTCCGACATGAGTCCAAAAGCTTGGAAGACTAAACCTCTGGTCCTGGTGATCCACTCAGAATGGATCCTGCAACATTATGTTTTAATTTGTAACAAAATAAATTCAGCTATTCAAGTTGTTCAAGTTGTTCAAGAGGTTTTTAAGAAGAGACTGGACAGCCACTTGTCTGGAATGGTATAGGGTTTCCTGCTTGAGGAGGGGGTTGGACTAGAAGACCTCTAAGACCCTTTCCAACTTTGTTATTCTGTTAATTTGGTCATGAAATAACGAGGAAGCCATTACCAGAACTAAGGTATAACAAAGGTCATCCAGTTTGTTCTGATTGTTCCCTAATCTAACTCTAACCCAGATCCTTTCAAGTTCTCTGAATTTTGAAGAAACTGCTGCTGTTACTGCATTGGCCTTTCCCTTAAATCCATTGTTCTCTGCTTCTTTTACTTTAAACTATTCTGTCCCTCCTTTATGATGGATAACCTTCAAGGGCCTGGCCTGTTCTGATGAGCCACTTTAATGATTTACTTGTTGTTTTAGATGCCTTTTATAGAGGTGATAAGCTGATTAACCTGAAGCAGATAGCTGATGAAGCCTTGCAGAAGTGTAAAGCTAAGTAAGTAAGTTCAAAGACTCTTTTTAATGAATAGAAAAGCATGAATAGAAAAGCATGTATTGTAGCTTTAAAAATACCCTAGCATTCCAGATAGAAGATCAAGGAAGCAAGAATTGCACAAATTTCAGTAGGATAGTTTTAATGCTAGCCTTGGGTAAATGCAGAAACTTGAAAACTTCTAAAGGAATTTCCAACCTCATTTATTGTGAGTTCATTAAGGGAGTCTTTTGGAATGATTTGAATGCTTCTTCCAGGTTTCTTGGAATCTGAGTTGAATTGGCATTTGTAATAAGCTCCCTATTTTCCCTTCAATTACCTTCTAGCCTCTCCATAATTTCTTACATCATGTGTGGGGAAATATATAGGTATGTGTGTGTAAAAATGTATTCCCAAAGTAATAGTTTGAAATGACAGTAAAAGTCAAATGATCTTGTCATGTTATGGGTTGACTTCATAGGGTAGCCCTCAAAGGCAATTTGGAAGCTGTGAATGGTCATTCAAGGGGACAAAGACCTTTCATTCAAATTCACTAATTCTGCCCTTTAATATGGGACTAGATACAACTTTAACTATGATTCAAATATTTGGTAGTAGAACCATACAGTTTCTTTAAATATTACTGTTTATTATTATCCATATAAACTATCCTACTTGTTTAATTTAGCTTGTTTACTGAACTAAAATATCAGGAACATTCAAGATTTTCTTCAAGTGATTCATGTTCATGGATTCATCTTTCTTCTACTTTAGGAGTAACTCTCTGGAAAGATGCATTGTGGTTAAGCATCTAGGAAGAGATGAACTAGTTCAAGATGGGTCAAACAGCAAGTCTCCACCTTTGAAAAGAATCTGTCAGAGTGTGCAAGTGAGTTACTGTGTAAACGCAGTGGATCTGTGAAGCTTGAGCAGGCATTTTTGTTGTAGAGAAAGAGAAATATCTTGCATATCCTAACTATCATGCTGAAGGGAGTTCAGATTTTTGCCCTCAAGGTTGTGCTTCATTATACTGGGCAATTAAGGAGCAATTCAATATTGCAGGGAGTTGAGATGGGGAGATAATCTTTCTGTTGCCAGTGGGATATCTTTCTGATAATGAATGATGTCGATGCTGTTATTGATCACAGAAGACAATATTTGTCTTTTCAATTTTATATAATCTTTTCATGGTAAGTACATGTGGTCTGTAACATACAACAAAAATGGTTAACGTAAGTTAAAGTTACATTTTTCCCCCTTCTCTTCTTTTCTGTAGAAGTTCTGGAACTCTTTAAAATTCTGGAACTCTTTAAAATTAATTTATCACCATAGCATATATAGAAAACCAGGTTTACTAAAGATCTAAAAATATATTACATTTATTTCCTGTTTTTTTGAAAACAGCAAGAATTCATTAACATATTTGTATGATAACATTAAGTCTGTGAATGTTCTCTCAGTGTTCTTTAGATCTAGACTGGGAGACAGGCTATTTTCATCAACACACTTAGGCTTGCAGATGGCAAGCTGCAATTACTAGTCTATGTATTTTATTCCCTTTAGGATATTTCCCTTTTTAATCAAGGAAGTTTTTTCCAAGTTTAAGGAAAAAAGTACAATGGTAATTCAGAATCTCTTACGTTTTTGTTTGCACAGAGTTTCTGCTGCTAGTGGAAATAAGACATATTTTAAAATCAGCATCCAAAAATCCATTAAACCAAGTATTCTCCAATCTAGTTCAACTGCAACTCCCAAAATTGCCATGCTGGCTGGGAACTCTGGGGTTAAAATTCCACCATATCTGTCAAATATATTAGTTAGTATAACCATTGACACAGTAATTGTTTATTTTGCCTTTTTGATATCTTTGAGGACTGACCACTGCTTGCTCTCAAACATATATCATATAAATATATTCTATGTCCTCCTATAGACTAATCAATTTATCTATTAGCGTTCCTGATCTTGTGCTGCCTTATTAATAAATAGTAACTAGTTGCTCCTGTCACATCTCCAAACTAGTAAAAGAGTTCTCTGTTTCCTGGAAAGTTTCTATGAATTTAAAGTTACTTTCTCTGTTGGGGACATTTCTTCCCCAATTAAATAACCATAATCTTTTACAATATTCATATAAGCCAAGCAACCCTAGTCTTGCAATTAATATCTTATTTTAAACATGCAATTATGAACTTTTATATTTCAGTCACAGTTTAATGAGAAGTTTTGTTGTTGACTTTTACCTAGTTCTCACTAGACTAATAAGTATTTGGGTTGTACTGTTTAACAATTCATTAGTGATGGAGGAGATCACAAAACTGAATATTCCTCAGACCTAAATGTTGATGTGGTAAAGAGGACTGTGTAGCTTTCTCCTTAATGTATGTATTGGTTTCATAAATGCAGGAATGGAAGATGCCTTCTATTATGTGATCCCCTACTTCCAGACTGAAGTATGTTGGGTAGATATGGATGTACCATCTCACTGAGCTTTTGCTGCTCATCAAATATAGACCCTATTTTTAGCACATGACAAGTCTCGTATCCATTAATAGCAGCACTATAGCAAGTGCTTGTCATTGGCTTCCATGACATTTAGAATACAGAAGCAGGAATATTTTACATGGACTTGTTACCAGAAGAGATCAGGATTGGCAGCCAAGTATGCATTTATTGACCATGCCAAACTAGTACCAATTTTAAAAAGGTCAGAACAGTAGAAACATAAGAAACAGAAAGAGAAAAGGCATCCCTGAGCATTGATTGTAAATTCTGATAGACACTATTGGTAGATATGTACATCTGCTGTATTAGGTTCTTCAGATAAGCTGTTGGTCACAGTCCTTTGCCAATATCCTCTTTTTATTGGGTAAAAAGTTATGAGAAACATTGTCTGGTGCATCAGGAGAATACAGGAAAAGGCTGGGAAGCATTGTGTATCCAATAGATAAAGCCTCTGCCGTTCTGTAGCTATTTGAACTCTAGTAAAATAGATTGTTGCATCAGTTCCGATGATAAAACAAATGAAGAAATGTGAACTAGATTCAGATGATTACTACCTATTTCTTCAGGTGGTTCTGGTAAGAAGGAAGCTTAACTACAATTGCAGAATCGCTTTCTAGTTTTGGTATACATCAAAGAAAATACATCAAGATTCTAAAGTGATTTAGATTGTAAAATCCTACTGATTAATATCACTTTATAATGCCTTGGTAAGATCACACTTTGAATACTGCATCCAGTTTTGGTCTCCATGATATAAAAAAGAAGTTGAGACTCTATAAAGAGTGCAGAAAAGAGCAACAAAGATATTTAGGGGACTGGAGGCTAAAACATATGAAGAACGGCTTCAAGAATTGGGTATGTCTAGTCTAGTGAAAAGAAGGGTTGGCAACTCTGTTACTCTATTAGCACCACTCTTTCCCTTGGAATGACAAACTTTTCTTATTGTATTTATTACAACATTGAGGTTCATCAAATTGATTAGGTAGGAAATAGTGGAATATGGCTATGTGTTTGCCTATCAAAGAAATTTCCTTTCACTTCTCAGACTAATCTTACTATCTTTTATACATGGCAATTCATAAAAAGTAATCCCTGCTGCATTAGTCTATGAAGAACTAATATCAACTACTGAATAATATTTTTCCCCAAGTTTAATGCATGCTGATGATATAACTATGTAGTTTTCTTAGCAAAAAAGATCAAAGTGGTTTGCCATTACTTAATCCAGGATTCATTTTACTTTCTTGTCCAAGTCCACAACTCTGAGATTTCTTGGTGGTCTCCTATCCAAGTGACAACCAGCTTACATTCTGGTTTAGTCTTTCAAGATTAGCCAGGGTAGAATTGACCAAAATGGCAAAAACGTCAACTCCTCCATCATTCTTCATCAAGAAGGTGTAATAAAAATCAGGAGATGGAAAAGAAACAAGACACATACACCCCAGCACTGTTAGCCAGGAAATATGCATGTCAAAATCAAACATTTCTGTTTTCCAAACTTTATAACTTTATTTCACATATTTAACAAAAAAAAAAAGAGGAGAAGGGGAGAGAAAGCTTTATTGTTGCTGTCAACCAATTGGAAAATCAGAAATCCTTGCAGATCCATTTCAGGATCCTCAGGAATCTATCAATATCCTGGCCTGTTTCTGCTTTAGGATAAGAGAATTTATCTGGTTTGGATTTAATCAGGAGCCACCAAACTATGGCAAAGTGATTGCCTTGGCATAACAAGGCATAACATTCATTGGCTGTTTGGCTTTGTTTGGAGAAAGGAATGGTGGGAAGTTTAATAACTTAATTCACGGAGCCTGTAATATACACCTTAAATAAATAGGAATAATACTTCATGGATCTTTACACTCCTTGTCAATTAGCAGTTTTGCTCTAATGTAGTAATTGCCATTTAGGAATGGATGGGCTTTATACAAAATACAGGCTCTGGATTAGAGGGGCCAACCAGTCACATGGAAAAGCCCTGCTTCCTGTGGGGGGGAGGGAATGATTTTTGAAATGAAATTGGCTAAGCAGATATTGATAGGTTATCAGATCCCTTGTGTGCAATTTTTCCTTTATGTTCTTTTTTTTTTTTAAAGCACTTTATTCCACGGTATTCAGCTTTCTAATTATACAACCCATCTTTGCTATCATGGCATTTACAGTTGATAAGTGCCCAAGTTCAGTCTGACTGCTTCTCAAACATTGTATCTTCTCTGTGAATTTTTGGCAGGAAAAAAAGACTGAGAGCTCAAAGAAAGTCCAGCCAAAGGTATTTACTGTGTGTAGCAGAAGTTTTTTCATGGCGTCCTTCTGCTCTGCTTACCACGTCCAGCACAGCTCTTCTCTTGTCTGCTCTTTTGCTCTCTCACTGCAATGTGTGGCCTTTTAACCTCATTCCAGCACCTGCATGGTTGTTGGGGGCGTCTCTCTCACAACGGGTTGAAGGGAACTTCAGCCACATTTCAGTAGCCTGGGATTAGGGGGTAGCGAAACTAACTGCTTTGTAGTGCTATCAATTTTAGCAATTTTTATTTTTTCTTAAAGTTTAAATGGGATTTACTTTTGTATTAAGACCATAGGAGAATCTGTATCCTTAAAGGTTGAATGATTCCTTGGAAATAAGCTCAGTTGCAACTGCCAGCTCATATTCTGGATTTAATTATACTGAGATTGTGCAGAATGGTTTAAATCAGAGTACCTCCATTCTGATAGATGACTCGTTTTTGCTTTCACAAACAACATACAAACTGCATATTCTTGTTTGAAAGAGTTTGAACATTGAGCCTGTAATTCTTGATTGCATTATTTTTCATCACTGACTAGCAAAACTTAATTGAAGTACTAGTATTGATAAGTTGTGTGAAAGATCATTTCACATTTGTTATCAGTTGTGAAAAATTGTTATTTTCTAAAGAATTCTGGAAAACTAGCTCTGTGTCTGAATATTGGAAAGAGTATTGCTAATGGAATTTTATAATTGCAACGCTCTGTGATATCAATGATAGTAAGTGAAGCAACTGGTTGATTACAAACAGATAACAAGCATAATTTACTACTGTATTACAGCCTAGAGTTTATGGACTACAGTCAATTTGCATTAACTGTACGTCTGAAGATAATTGCTCTGAAACAGCCTTTAACCAAATTCCATGAAATCTTCTATTTTTAATTATGTGGCCTGTAAAATATTTTTAGAATATTTTCATTTTCTGTGTAATCATTTTCAACAAAAGCATCTGGGTAGTTATAAAGTGGAATGAGGTAGAGAGGGTGATAGAAATGAGAAGGGAAAGCTTTGAAGTAATTCAGCATGTTTGGAGAAGTTGATTATGGTATTCAGAAGAGATGAGTAAGACGCAACATGATAGTCATATTCATTGATTTGAAGAGTTACCATATAGATAGTGGGGAGGGAGGAAGAGAGGGAATCCGTAATTTGGAAAACGTAGAGAAGCTTTCTAATAATGCATACTGTGGAAACCAATCTTTATTTGGTGTTAAAAAAGATTGGATGTTTACCTGCTGGGCTTTTCTACAGATAGATTTCTTGCATTAGGAGTTCAGATGAGCCAGATTATTTTTGAAATATTTTCCAATGGTGACTAGATTCTCACGTTCCACTAAGCCATGCTTAGATTGACAAGGTTTTGGCAGAATATATTTTGGGAATTCAACCATTACAGTTTGTAAAGTGTGATTTTAGCAATGTGGTGTGTCATTGTGGCTTGTATAACAAACCATGGTTAGAGAATACAATGGATTGATGAAATGTATAAACTCAGGCTATGATTATATTCTCAAGAAAGAAAAAGCATTGCCAGTCAGGGGTTGCAAACTTACAGAAGAGGGTGGGAATATCTATGAGGAAGGGATAATGGTGGTGAATACAAAGTTTTCTCATTATTTGGTATTAGTTAACATCATGATATTGTTATAAAATGATTTGCTTTGGCAAACTACTTTTTCCAGGAATCCAGAATCTCTGTAATGACTTTCTGATCCCAATTTGAAGGTGCTTGTATAAACTGTTTTTTTAAACATGATAAAGGAAAGGAATTATTTGGTAGAATGAGATAATTCATAAAGAAATTGTACATAGAGTGAAAAAAACTACCTTAGATCTATTTAATTGTTTCTTTTCTATCATAGTAATTTTATGCCTTCTTTCAGTGAATCTTAGGCTGTGTAAAGAAGATGAAATAATCTTGTATAAGGATATTCAGTTTCTGGTAGTACAAATATTGTTGCTGCTTGTATAGGTTTTCCATGCCAGTCTTTTTGAATAGCCAAGCTTTATATTTTTTTTTAGCAACCTGGATTACAATGTTCAAAGACCATTTTTAAAATTCAGTTGGAACTGGATACATAATCCTGCATTTGTTTCCTTTTGACAAGACTACAATTTACTTTAATATTTTAAACATGGCTGCCTTAAATAAAACCCAGCTGGGTCAAATAAACCAAACAAATCAAGTTTGTTTTGATTTAAAAAATTATTTAGAATTTATAATTAATTGAGATGTAATTAGAATATCTTCAACTTAAATACATCCCCATATATTCAGTTTGTTTGATTGGCTGTATTGGTTGCCCTATTATCTGCTGGGGTAATATATATCGTATTTCCCCAAAAATAAGACTGGGTGTTATATTAATTTTTGCTCCAAAAGATGCATTAGAGCTTATTTTTTGGTTAGGTCTTATTTTCAGGGAAATATGGTACTAAATGCGTCCTCTGGCTGATGATCTTAACTGGGGCTTATTTTGGGGGTGGGGCTTATAGCAATAGCACTTAGACTTGAAAAAGTAAGGTTCTACATTTAGGCAAGAAAAACCAAATGTACAGGTATAGTATAGGGGGTACCTTGCTCAATAGTAGTAACTGCGAGAGGGA
>NW_015386550.1:531944-534069 GCF_001527695.2 Protobothrops mucrosquamatus
TCCGGATGATTCCGGATCTCCTCACTTTCCGCCGCGCCCTCAAGACATGGCTTTTCCAGCAAGCGGGCCTGACCTAAGGAGGATTTTATTTAGGGACGATTTTAAGTATAATTTTAATTGGAACACAGCTTCGAATATTTGGTTTTAATTTGGTTTTAGAGGGGTTTTTATTTTTATTGATATGTATATCTGTTTTAATGTGCTGTGCACCGCCCTGAGTCCTGCGGGAGAAGGGCGGTATAGAAATTAAAATAATAATAATAATAATAATAATAATAATAATAATAATAATAATAATAATAATAATAATAATAATAATAATAATAATAATAATAATAATAATATGTTGCAAATCTGGAAGTGCCCTTGCCTGTTATTTTTTCACAAATGTGGAAGGCATTATGAAAGTTGTACTTCAACACATCTGGAGAGAGCTGACTTCCAAAGGGTTGCCCATATCCATGCAAAATGCTGTCTTTTAGTTTCAGTATGTTCTTCTCTCAGTAGAAAGATGGGACACTGTGACATGCTGCTTAGGTTGTTCTGTTTGTTTCAAATATTTATATCTTTTATGCCACAGCTGCCTCCTTGAAACAAAGCAAAATTAATAGACAATCTTTCATTATGTCAAAAACTGACAAAAGTATTCTGCATGCAAAGTCCTTTTGACTCTTTTTTAAAATTGTGATGCCATCTGATACCTCCTGTGCTTCACAGGTAAAGATTTTTCTGCCTAAAAGTGTAGATTGCTAGAGAGAGGAGTTAAAATGCATGTTGTGTCAGATTTGCATGTCTTCAAAGCATTTTTAAAGGTTTTCTTGACTACCATAAGGGGAATGCACTATTGGGGGCTTATAGGGATAAAGTAGAAGAAGAGTACTGTAAGTTGTACTGTAAAATGATGTAAAGGTTTTAACTGGATAGAAGGGATTGATTAAGATCTGAGGGGTCATTCAAGAGACCAAGATCAAAATTAAAATCTGCCCTTAAAAAAACTAAAAACCGATTCTACATTTAATATGGAATTGGATACAAACTTAAACATGATTCAAGTGGTCGAAAAGAAAAAACAAAACAAAGGATGAAGCTTGTTATAATGATTATGGTGAAACCAGTTGTGAGTAATATGCCTGAAAATATTTGGATGCCCACAAGATGACAGGAAAGAATATATATCTGATGCCATTTAGTGGATATCTGGTTTTTTGGTAGTAATCTTTGGCTGTATGATTTTTCTAGTACATCTTAATTCTATTAAGTTCACTAAAGACAAATGATGTCCAATGAAGGTTATCATGTATTATGGCATGTGGTTTTCTACAGACTCCTTGGGATCCAGAAGTTGATCTTTGGTGGCATGACATCATGAAAAATGCTAGCAAGGAGTGTGAGCCTGTCTGGTGTGATGCAGAAGATGAATTGTTTATTCTCTACACCAGTGGATCAACAGGGAAACCGAAGGTATGTTAACATTTTCCTGGACTGGTGTTTAGAGAAATACAGTACTGCTTTTGTCAAATCATACTCTTACTGCTCGGTGCTATGTCTACACTTTGTTTTTAAACTTCATTTGTTTATAGTTCTACTTGAGATAGAGTACTGAATCAATGATAATTATAATAATGTAATCAAAGAATGCCATGCTTTCTACCCATTCTGTTCCATTAATTTGCAGAGCTCCAAAAACTCTGGAGCTGACACCTTTGAACACAATAGAAGAGAATCTATCACAAGGTTGAACTGTGGGATCTTTAGTGCTTAGTCCTTAAAAGGGAGTGGAGGTTTGCAGACTTTTATTTATTTATTTATTTATTTATTAATTACATTTATACCCCGCCCTTCTCCTTACGGACTCAGGGCGGCTGACAATCAGATAAAAACACACACATTATACACCTATTAAAATTGATTAAAAAGAAATATTTGAACTCGTCAAATTTAAAAATAAATAAAACCCCTTTAAAATCCCTTAGGCCAGTCCCGCAAGCTGGAACAACCACGTCTTGAGGGCGCGGCGGAAGGAAGGGAGATCAGGGATCACCCTGATCTCTGGGGGCAGTTCGTTCCAGAGGGTGGGAGCTCCCACAGAGAAGGCCCTCCCCCTTGGGGTCGCCAGCCGGCACTG
>NW_015386550.1:535353-566095 GCF_001527695.2 Protobothrops mucrosquamatus
AACCTGATAAAAAGCTCCCCTGGTCACGGCCGCCAACTGGTCATCCAGTGTCAGCCGCGAATCCAGGAGAACACCCAAGTTGCGGACCCGATCCGAGGGGGCCAAAGTTTCGCCCCCTATAGTCAGCGATGGAGTCAGCTGACTATGCCGGGGCGCTGGTAACCACAGCCACTCGGTCTTGGACGGGTTGAGTCTGAGTCTGTTCCTCCCCATCCACTTCACTCTTTTGTAGAACTGATGATGTTATCTAGTTTGGTAATGAAATGTCTGCAAGAAAACAACCAAGCTGAGAGAGCACCCCACCTTCAAGAATGGCATATTGAAGATTGGTGCTGGTTTTGTCTTTTTATTATAAAACCTACATAGAATGCTATAATTCTAAATGTACTGTATTGGGGAGGCAAATCATAGCCTAATTAGTCTACTGTGGAATTCTATGGAGGGTGGCAGAGTACAAATAGAGGCCTGTGTCGGCAATAGGATATAGATACATGCGCTTTTTCAGTAAGAATTAATTGTGAAGTGATTGATAAAACTAAAGGGAACATTTCAGAAAATTTATTTATTTCTTTGGAAACTTTATATAGTAGCTTATCATAAGCAAATAACCCTGGGCAATAATAATACAAAACCAAAATAAAACACAAATATACAGTTAAAAATCAATAAATACAAAAGCCAAGGTGTCTAAGATAAAACTCAGTATTCCAAATGCACATATATAGGGTACTGCTAACAATCCAGCCCTAACATCTGAAGGAAAAACTAGGTTTTTATAGCTTCACTTCATATTTTCCTGAAAAATCTGATCATACCTTGTAGACGTGCATTGGAATATGATAAATTCAGCAAGTTAAAACTAATTTCCTGCTGGCTGTTATATCTTAATATACTGGTACTTTTGCAATGCTGCAATTTCTGGCCAATGAGAACTAATTTATGTTTAAATGTTCCTTTGCATGGATATTTTGTATTCTATATTTCAGGGTGTTGTACACACAATAGCTGGATATATGCTTTTCACGGCTGCTACATTTAAATATGTTTTTGATCATCATCCTGAGGATATTTACTGGTGCACAGCTGATATTGGATGGATAACTGGCCATTCCTATCTCACATATGGACCCTTGGCAAATGGGGCAACCAGTGTCTTAGTAAGTTCTATGATAAAGTCTGACTGTATGGAAACATCAAGTCTTAACTCTTTTGTAGAATGAATGGTATCAGTTTGTCTTACAACTTTCTTAACAGAAATGAGTGAGGACGCAGTTAAGATAATTGAAAAAAATAGCTCCCTAAATTATATTTTGACTCAAGATCTGATGCTGATTTTAAAAAAAGAAGAATTTTTTCTTGTTTTGACAGGCTTAAAAGAAAGTTTCATGGGGTTTCTTCTCCACTCTATGCTTTAGTGTTGTGGAGGTTTTCCTCTGCTAAGCAATATTTCCTGAACTTAGGGAGCATAATTAGGCTGTAAAATGTGGATCCATGTGCTGAAATTAGCAGTCAACATGGTACATTGTTAATTGCTATCTCTTTTCAGTTTGAAGGGCTCCCTATTTACCCAGATGTTAGCCGTATGTGGAACATCATAGACAAGTACAAGGTGACCAAGTTCTACACAGCACCCACTGCCATTCGTCTCCTCATGAAATATGGAGATGAACCTGTCAAGAAGTAAGCATGACTTTAAGGAAAACAATAAGACTGATTGCCTGTAATTTCCAGGAATGTCCTTTGGAAATACATATGTAGCCCTGGTTTAGAGCACTAGAGCAAAGTAGACTATTCCAGTCAAATCCCTAGGCATCTGTGCTTTGGCTACATGTTTATACTTAACTTTTGTCCTGAATGTCAAAGCCAGGGGAAAGGGGAATACATGTGGGTAGAATTGCATTTAGTTGGAGCTCTGGTGACTGCTAGAGAATGCCTGTCTGAAACTCCTTCAAATTTTAAAAAAGGTAAATTGAAATGTCATGGGAACATGGAAGAAAATGGGCACGGGGGACTGCAGGTTAGATCCCAGCCTCTCTGGAAATAGGACTGGAAAATATCCAGATTAGGGCCATATGATATTTTTCAGGCCAGTTGTGATGCCTGCATTCATATCAGGGCTGAACTCCAAGGGATATTTCATGGCAGGACAAAGAATCATGTATGATTAAGAAAAAAGCTAAATTTAAATAATATATTTCACCTTTTATTGCAATAAAAATTATGGTTCAGTTCTAGAGAATCTGGGGGCTGTTTGTAAGTCTGTGGAGAAAAGTAACCTGAGACCTTATCCAGATCAGATTAGATGTTGTGCTAAACATCTTTATTTTTAATTAGCTTTGTTGAATGTTGTGGTAGCTGCCTCATACATAAACTAATTCATGAATTACAAAACCAACACGGCTGTGTCCATGTAACCAAACCTAAGCAGGCTCCATCATATATTAGCACAGTTTGTGAACTCTATCTGCTTTTATTGTTCAATCATCTGAGAGGGAGTAATATTCAGGATAAATACTGATCAGATCAGATCACTGAAACTGTCCAAATGTTTTGGATTTCAGTTTTTCTCAGCCTCAGGCAGCATGACATTAGCAAGCTATTATAGGAATTTACAGGACATTGAAATTAAATTGCCTTTGTGAAGGATAGTTAGTATGTTTTTGCTTTACTTAAGTCCATTTTTTATCAGGCAAAGGCATTGTAGATTTCTGAAAATGTTCTTGTTTATTCAGTTCTGGTAAATGATTAGTTTTGAAATAAAATTGTAAAACAATTTTTCTTTCTGGAACAATTTTCTTTTTAAAATTCATACCCTATTTATTCAGATACAGCAGGAAATCCCTGAAAGTGCTAGGAACAGTTGGAGAACCCATAAACCCAGAAGCTTGGTTGTGGTTTTATAGAGTAGTTGGTGAAGAACAATGCCCTATAGTGGATACCTTCTGGCAAACGGAAACTGTGAGTTCTTTATATTCAGCTTTCTTATTATCCTGTGAATTACTTGGTTATTTCTGTGATTCCTTGTTCTCCAAGGCCTGGATTTCACACTTACCTGCCAACTCATTACAGCATGTCATAATTTAGGTGCTGTTCCTTCGTTGTATATTTGTACCATGTAGTCTCTTCCCGAAGCTATTACTGCGTCTCCTTACCATCAGGGTTTCCAAAATCCTATTAGAATCCCTCAGGATTCCAAATCCTATTAGAACCTGATTTTTTCTCTTTCTTTCATTACCCATGCTCTTCTTATGCTGTGCTAGGCAAGAACTATTCCTTGTAGAGCCTCCATGACGCTTTTTGTGCTTTCTTGGTTGAAATACAATAAAATGGTCATGAATGTTTTAAAAATAAAAATTGAAACAATGATTATGATGGTAATGTCTGGAATAAATCTTTGTATGTTCATTCAGTTCAGACTCTGAAAATATTGTGTGAGGCATTTTTCACTGGTTTAACTGTTTCCGTTGCTGCTTGTGGTTTCTTCCCGCAGGGTGGTCATGTGTTGACTCCTCTCCCTTATGCCACACCAATGAAGCCAGGCTCAGCTGTAAGTATAACTCTGGCATATTCTCTTTGTATATTCAGCAGAGTTATTGCACAGCTTAATGCTGTGTGCCAATTATGCCCTTATCTGGACCAGGAGATACTACACACATTCATATACATAAATCAATGGGGTAGCTGTCAGGGAAAGTTGCAAGTTGTTGGGATAAGTCTTCCTCACCTGTGGACCCTCTCCCAGCCCCTTTATGCTTGTATTGCCCTAGCCACTCACACACCCCTGTGTACCCTCCTTAAGTGTCACCTCTCTGCACCCTTATGTCCCCTATCTGAACCTCACTGCATCTCCATTGCACCCTCACACAGCTCCATGCACCCTCACACACAGTTCCAAGCTTTACCACACACTCCTGTGCCCCCATGTGCATTCTCTATGAACCTTACCTACATCTTTTGCACCCTCCCTGACTTTTGCTAAATCTCACTCCCCGCACACTTTCCCTGAGCCTTCTTTTGTCTCCCTTGCACACCCTCTTGTGCTCTTCCCAATCTGCCAGCAGCCACTTATCTACCTGCCAGCGAGCCACCAGGGACTTGCAATTTCCTGCTGGCTTCCCCATTGAGTTGGCTGTGGGAAGCTGGGAGAAAGCTGCCTCACAATGTGGGATTCAGTTAATCATGGCAACCAGCATGCAGGAATTGCCTTTGTGAGGCAATGCAATTATGCTTTATGGTCGCATTGCTTAGCATTGGAAATTCCGGTCCTAATTTTTATCACGAATACCTGTAAACTATTTCATGGGTTGTTTTAGGGGCCATCTTTCTTCAGTTCTCTTTACCCATGTGGTCAGTTAATTGAGCACAAGTGGTGTGGTTGTTGTTTTTCTCTCTTGCCATAGCAAGCTTGTTTCATGTTTTGTTTGTTTTTAATTCTTTGGTTGTATGGTTTTTAAATTTTGTTGGCCACCTGCAGCCACATTTACAAAATGAGTAGCCATATAAATCAATTAAGTGAATGAGTAGTCTTTAAACAAAAAAGATTTAATTCTTGGAATCCAGCCTGAAATCCAACTAGAAACTTTGAATTTAATGTTAAAGCTATATAAGTTTTTAAAAAAGAAATCCTTGGAAATCTCTTTATATAATTGCATAGGTAGGCTGCAAGCCACCTATAGCTGTCTTGGTGTTTCCAGCTCTATTTTCTTTGGCAAGCTTCTGCAAAGCTTAAGTACCCAGTTTCTTCTTTAAACTCGTTTCAACCACATTAAAAAATGACTGAATATCTTTAATTCACCTGTTTCAGCTATACATTCCAGCAGTCTTCTTTGAAGCCTCCAGATTGAACAAGATTGCCATTCCTATTAGAGATGGAGATGTCTTCAGCTCTGGGTTGAAGTTTCTTTCTTTCTTTCAAGTCTAGCTTCTATCTGTCCGTATACGTAGATTTGATTTTAAAATATTTCTAAAAATATTTCTTGACAGACTTTTCCTTTCTTTGGAGTGGTCCCTGCAGTGTTGGATGAATCTGGGGAAGAGTTAGAAGGAGAAGCTGAAGGTTATCTGGTAAGAGAACATTATGATGATTGATAGCATTGCTTAATCACTATATGAAGTTTCATGGCCCAAATTCCAAGTTAATAACAAGTTTTGCCTGGACTGTGCTTAACTCAGTTTCCTTACAGCATTTTGAGATCCTGGATGGATGCTGATAAAAGAACTCTATGTTTGGTTCTGATTTTTTAAAATAAATGTTATAAGTAGTTGTGCAGTGAAGACCCTTTTGCTTCAAATTGTCTCTCATAAACTTCTGCATTTCCCATTTATCAGGATTAGTAACTGTTTAATTGTATATAAACTGTGGGAAAGGAAGATTTCGATGAGGAAATAAATACAGAAGATATCACCTCTTCCTCTTCCAGTACTTGAGCACAGCATTTATTTAAACATACCAATCAATAATAATCCATTCAGTTGGGCCTTCTGTATCACAGATATTTTGACTCTGTTCAGTACTTTATGTAGTTTTCAGAGAGGGTTTGAGCAGTTCAGATTGATTTCTAGAAGTGGATACACTTTGTCTGCTTATCTTGGGTTAATTTGCATGGCTTTTTACCAGTATTTTTTTTATCAGGAGTAGGAGATCATGGATATGCCTGCAGAATAGACTGGTGCCCACTAGCTGAAAAATAACAGGGTGAGGTTGGAGGACAAAGTTGCTTGGGAGCTATCCAGCCTCTGGATCTGATTACTACATTTCTGTTTATCTAATATGATATCATTCTGTTTCTGAAGTTAGTTACTAGTTTGATTTTAGAGCAGACTAGTCCTTATTGTTTGTGCTAATATTTATTCATTATGCTATGACTTAAAGTTATAAAGTAATACATTTCTAAAAATCAGGTGGGGACAATATGAAATTTTCCATGTCCTATCACTGCTGCATTCCTGAACGCTAAAATACTTGTCAGTATATTGTCTTTTTTGTTTTAATTCTGTGCTTTGACGTCAAGCAGACTTCTGTCCGAGTCCTTTCTTAATATGATGACATGTAGGTGGGAATTTGGGCTATTCTTTTTATCATACCAAAAATATGGTATGTTGAACAAACTACAGATGTGTGGATCACGGACAGTGCTAAAACATTAACCATGATTTATAAGCTCCACTGTTTGGGTTCATACACAGTACTAAATCTGAATAATTTAAACCACATTATACTTTGTATTTTGCTTGACCTCAGCCAGTGAAGTTTTCTACTTCCCTCACATTTCTCACATATAATCATCTTTAGGTTTTTAAGCAACCCTGGCCTGGAATAATGCGCACAGTATACAAAAACCACCAGCGGTTTGAGGCAACCTACTTCCAAAAGTTTCCTGGTTATTATGTGACTGGAGATGGTAAGTTTTCACAAAGGAACTCTGACTCAAAAAAATATTAACTTTTGAAGCTTACTTCCTGTTTAATTTGGAAATATTTAAGTGTGTTAGAAGTCCTCATACTTTTCTACTATGACCTCATCAGTTTCCAGCAGTTACATCTGAATTCTTCTAAAGTAGAACTCTTTTATAGATGTCAGCTTTTTGAAAATACTATTCACAGCCCTGGAATGAAGCACACTTTCTCATGCATGCAATGATTTGACTGGTCAGCTTTTCAGGTTTCTTCAAGCAGAGTTCCCAGCCTTTCCCCTCATACTCCTTACTGCTTCACCTCTCACGCTCCTGGTGAGATCTTCTTGAGTAGGCTTCCATAATCCACTCCTTGATAGTCAATTCTTTGTCCATTTACTTAAGAGGAAGTGTGGAAATCTCTGCTTTCAGCTTCCTTACCCTTTCTCAAGCTTATTAGAGCAGCCAAAAAATACTGAATGTGAATGTTAATTCCAGAAGTTAATTAACATTAAATTAATTGAACAGTGAATGAGGGAAAGGAAAAAGAAAAATATTATGAATCATGCAGATTTTACTTAGTGGCTATTATTTTGGGTAGCAGTACAGCTACAATCAATATTATACACATGACACACACACAAATGCACACTCTATAACTAGTGCCAATTAGAATTTAGGATTGAAAGGAGCAATTCAACTTAACTCATGAAATAACCAAAGGAGTTTAAATCTCAGAATTTCTTTTTTAGAATTCTAAAAGCTCTGGCAGACTAACTAGTATGAATGATTTAGATTTGATTATAAACTCTTCTGGGTTTGAACCTCTTTGGCTGGGATTTATTTGCATTCATTACAGACCCAGGTATAAAGGCTGAAAAATTGAGGGGCAAAGATTGAGAGGAACTTAAAGTCTAAAGGCCTTAATTTTGTCTCTCTTCCAGGCTGCAGGAGAGATAAAGATGGTTACTACTGGATCACAGGTCGAATTGATGACATGCTGAATGTTTCTGGTAAGAACCAAATTCTTGTGGAAGGATAAAAGTTGCTTGTACAATTCTCTTATTGGCATAAGGTTTTTAACATCTTTAGACCTTGGTCTTTGGGGGCTGATACGTTTTTTCTTCAAATAAGAATGTGCTTGGTCATTGTTGGAGAACACAAACAATGATAAAGGAGCAAAATATCCAGTAATCACCCTTTGTCCTACCAGAACAGCCAAATCAGGACATGAACAAATTTAAGTAATTTCATGTTGCTAGTTTTAATGGGACATTTAGAAAATTAAAATGGCAAGAAATAAATGCTTATGTCCTAAAAATTGTTTCTGTTCTTTTAGCAAAGGAAAAGTGAACCAAAAAGAGTTTTTTTACCTATATGTCTACAGCACACATCTATACATTGGCTGTAGTATTATATTTATATAATTTATTTTTTATATTTATATCCTAATATTATTTGAGATTTTTTTTTATTTCCTCTAAGAAGCTTAAAGGTTGTCCTTTATTTGTACCTCACAAATACAAATACGAAGAAAGCTGGCATATAATATATTAAAATTATAATTATACAATTAATATTATATATTTAAAAATAAAATATGCCTTGCATCAAGAAGCCATGGATTCTCTTATGGCAGACTATTAAACACTGTTGGGAGAAATGGAAGCTTTAAGTGCCTACTAAAATTGCTAACTTTATTGGGTACAACTATAAATTTTCATTCTCTATAAAATTGGCTTTTCTAAACTCTTGTGCCAAAATTTTGTGATCTTAAATTTTATTTTTCAACTTTTACAGTATGATTATTTCCTAAGAATAAAGAAATAAAAGCAAAGGAATTAATAAAAAATGTGACCAGCTTTATGCTTTACATTCTGATTCATAACTTGATTCAATAATATATGCTTTTATATGAAAAGAAAAGAATGGTGGGACAAGACCAATTTAAAAAAAACTTTCTTTTTTTTGCAGGGCATTTACTGAGCACAGCGGAGGTTGAATCAGCACTTGTAGAACATGCTTCTATCTCAGAGGCAGCCGTAGTAAGCCACCCACACCCTGTAAAGGGAGAATGCCTCTACTGTTTTGTGACTCTGAAGGATGGACATGATTTCACAAACAAACTGATTGATGAACTGAAGAAACAAGGTAATTGTGTTGGCTGAAATCAGAGAAGCACATTGAAAATTGTAGATCAAGCCAGATAGACTTATAAAAAACAATTAGATTGTGGGAAATAGGATACAAGGATCCTGAATGTAGAAAGCAGGAATGAGCAGTTTGTGGTCCTCCAGATCTTGCAGAAATTAATTTGCAGCAGTCCCAATAAGAATGGGGTCAGTAATGGGGAAGGTTGGAATTTATGTTCTATGAGAAGGCTATGGTATGCCCATTTCTGTATTCAAGTCTGAGTGTAATCTCATTAGATTACTAGTGTTTCTCCTGGTTAAATGTAATTGTCCCAAATCTAGCACTTCCAGATTTTTCAGGGCTGCAGCTTCCTCGCCAACATGGCCAAATTTGGGGTTTTGCCAGAATTCTAGATGCCAGACTTGGAAAAAGCTGTATCAAATTATTAAAAGGAGATGGCAAGAATACCACATGGGACCCTTGATATGTACATTATGCAGTCTGATATTTTGTGGAATCAAATGTCTTCCCCATTAGTGGAACTGATATAGCATCAACATGTACAGCAAAAGGGAAGTCCTATAATGGATGTAATGGTCTTTATCCCATGATTACCCATGAGCTTTGGTGTGGCTTTTCTGGGATAAATCCTTTTCTGGGATAAATCCTTGTCTAGTTCCTCAGCCTGGCTGAAAGAGTGCTTTTCAAATCAAAGGGACACCTTTTGGTTCTGCCAAAACTAAATTTAGTCCTTGCCTTTCATATGCCCTTGCGGCCAGTTGGCATCCACTTTCACTACTTAAGAGCACACTGTATACACATGAACATGGTGGGAATTCTGCAAAAATGTGTACATAGTGACTCTCCAACTGTCAGCAAGTAAAGAATGCATTGGCATACTTTGTGTTTATCTGGCCCAGGCCTTTTACATAATTCTGTTATTTCTTAATACGCAGAGGGAAAGAATTGCTTGCATTTCTTTTTCCTACAATAGTCTTTTGGGGATAAGTAATTACTGAGTAGTCCATTTACAGTTAAACATAAGTTCTGAAAAATCCTTGTGCCTTTCAAAAGCATTTTAATGGAGAAGATTTTCCTAGGAAATACATCTTGTATTTTGACTTCTAAGATTTTTAATCTTGTGTTCGTAACTGCAAGAGCTTGTGAGAGTGGGAGTATCCAAGGTCATTCTGTTAGTTCCTATAGGAAAAGGCATGGCCAGGGCTCCAGGGGAACTGTAACCAGATGTAAACATCCCCACCTCCCAATTTCTATGCAACACATAGGGATTCCATAACATACATTATTATAGTTGTAATGGAAGCAAATATTTGTAGCTCAGAGGTGGCATGTTGCCTTGCCTGAGATTTTTGAACTTGGTTTTTCGGTTATAAACATGTAATTATAATATCTAAGGGACTGCCACAAAGAAGCAGTGCTTTTCAACCTTTTCACAGATTGTACCACTTTTAGGATGTGACAATATTTGAATACCACTAGTGCTTAGCATGATGTCAAAAACCTGATGACCAAAAAAAGGAAAAAAGTACCGGTTTTAATTTCTTCGGTGGCGGTTCCTTTGCTGAATCACTTTCCCTTTGCACTGACGAACATATGATGAATTTATCCATATTTATTAATATGCACCACTACCTTCGTGGTCAGGTGGCTGGTCAGCCCTTCTTCTTCTCTCCCTCTCCTCTGTCTCTCTTTTACAGCCTTTACTCCTTCGTTGATCCCTCTGCTTGTCTCACAGAAGCCTCTCCTCTTCTCCCTCTTTCTTTCTCGGTCCCCTTCTCTTTCTCTGTCTTTTTCTTCTTTTTTCCTCTCCCTCTCCCTCCTCCTTTTATATCCTCTCCTCTCCCCCCCTCCTCCTCCTTTTCTCTTCTGAGTGCGCCATCTCTGGGACTCAGGGAGAGCTCCAGCATCAGTTGCTACCCTAGTCTCATTCCCCCACGCAGTCACCCAATCCCTGGCTGGCGATTGCACATAGTGCTGATCAGCTGGAGCTGCGCGCGATGATCCTGGGGCCTCTGCCGAGTCCTGGTAGCCCTGCAGTTCCAGCTGACTCTCTCACCCCAAGGCCTGTCTGCTACTCCCAGTGATAGCAGAGGCTGTCAGAAGCGCCGATCAGTTAGAGCTGCACGTGCTGATCCTGGGCCCTCAGCAGAGCCCCAGCAACACCGCAGCTCCAGCTGACTCTCTCCCAGGCCTGTGCTGTGCTGCCACCACTTCAGCTCTTCCCCCCACTACAGTTGTCTAGGTTGCATACCACCCGCCAGGTGCTGAAGTATCACCAGTGGTACGTTTACCACTGGTTGAAAAGCCCTGCTCTAAAGCACATGAAGGCAGAAAAAGCAGCAATGGATGGAAGCTAATCAAGGAGAGGACCATCCTAGAAATAAAGAGAAATTTCCTGACGGAACAATTAATCAGGGAATGGCTTGCCTTCAGTAGTTGTGGATGCGGTAATCACTGAAGACTTTTAAGAAGAGATCGGCCAACCACTTGTCTGAAATGCTATAGGCTCTCCTGATTGAGCAGGGGTTGGACTAGAAGATCTCCAAGGTGCCTCCCAACTCTGCTATTCTGTTATAATGACACTACTAGACAATTTCATTGTAAAATTCGGGAAAAGTGAGGTTGTGATTGGCATTTGTTGAATATCCTTCAGTTTTACTTACTTTCTGAATGCTTGTAGGGGATGATCCTCTAGACAGATGTTGTTTTGCAGATGATTGATAGCTCCATGCTGATTATTTACTTGGATTGATAAGATCATGGCTCATTGTATTGGTGGCTTCTTGTAAGGTTGATGGTGTTGATAGCTGTGTAATGGGGCTGCTGGTTGGGGTGTGTGCTGGAATCAAATTCATCAAAGAAGGAAACAACAAACTACTCTTTTGCCAGATCCTTATCAGCAGAAAAAGCAACAGCAAATCACAAAACCAAGTCCACTTAAAAGCAACCTATACAATCCAAATATTACTGATACACTTTATGTACACTTTAAGGAGTTTTCTGAAAATAGACATCAAGAAATGCTGGGCAGAAAAAGCAACTTATTTAGATGAAATAAAACAATGATATAAGTTGTTAAAAAGTGAACTATTGTTACATGAAAGTAGAAACTGTAAAAGAACATTCTCAATGACAAGGCAGAAAGTAGAAACGCTAAAGGGAAGTTGCATTATGATTTATAAATGTCAATTTTTATCATCATGTCCATTCCTCCTGAAATCCCTACTGCATGTGTATAAATAGATCTTGTGAGGAAAAGTAGCACTGTGGAATTTGTTTTGGGTTGAAACCTGCCTACTCCTCCATCCCCCACCTTCAGGTTTTGTTTCCTCCTTCAACAATTGGTCTTTTTTGTGTCCCATCACCTTAAATTCTTTTTTTACTTGGTTATTATTTTTCTTAGCTATTTGGTTTTTTTTTTTAAAAAAAACCTTAAACCTTCCTCTAGTCTAGTGTGTAAATGGGATGGTTCTGCCTGCTTAAGAATTATTCAGATAGCATATGGTAAATTCATATGTTATGATTTAATATTTCATATTTAAAAAGTACTCATATGTATCATCCTCTAGTGGCAGATTGCAGTTCAGAAACTGACCATATCTAAATAGAGATAAGACCCCAATTATCAGCCATCTTATAGTAGAGATCAAATGACTTTTCTGAACATGATTTTTTTTTAAAAAACTACTCAGTTTTTTTTGTTCATAGGAATTATGAAAATTTTCATTTTCTTATTTGCAGTTAGAGAAAAGATTGGTCCTATTGCAACTCCAGATTATATCCAGAATGCTCCTGGTCTGCCCAAAACCCGCTCAGGTATGTTTTGATTTTGATACCGTTATGTTGCAGTTTCTTGCTAGCTACTAAATGCTATATTTGTTGTGTTTTAAGAATCAATGTGAGATTTTAAGTCTTTAGGAATGAATGGGCAACTAATCTGTAAGTATACAGCTTGTAAATTACACAATCATTTATTTGTACACACACACACACGCACACGCACACACACACACACACATGGACGCACACTTACTGAGCTAAGGGCACATATATTATTATTACAAGCTATGGGTAGGTGTGTATACCTATTACAGGATAAGGCCGAACCTGCTTTGGCCAGAGCATATCCTTTTAGAATAGTGATTATTCTTTTGGCAAAACATATTTGTAGAACAAGGCCAAACCTTTTTTTTAAAAATTGATATCTCAGGTTAGAATATCATTATTTTAGGATCCAGGGTCCCTGGGTGTATCCATTATGTGTCAGATTTGTGAATGGATTTTAATTGTCTAGAATCCTATATTTTGTACAGTTGCATAAATCTTACTGTTTTGCAAATCATTTTACTTCACTTTCTTTGCATGACATAAATTATTATCTGTACAGGATTAATAATTAACCAATTCCCTAATTTCTTTATCATAATCAAAGTCAACTTAAATACTGTACTTTCTTTGTAGGTAAAATTATGCGGCGGGTATTAAGGAAGATTGCAAAAAATGACCGGGAACTGGGCGATACCTCAACAGTGGCAGATCCAGTAGTTATAAGCCATCTTTTCAGTAACAGGTGTGAGACGATAATGTAGCATGGCTATCCTACAAAAACAGCAGAAATGCAAGAATTTGATGAGAATATGGCCCCTGAGAGACAATGACCTGAAATGGGAAATTACTGTGTGCTGATCTCAATATAAGATCCTGAAGAGAAGACAAACTGGTGCTCCAACATCCAGTCCTTTCATGTTGTAAATCTAGCTTTGTGCCTCTAGCATTATGTGTGTTATTTTATAGTCCAATACTCCACATATGAAATTTCAGCCTCATTCATACAATATTTCAATTATTTTTATTTTTACATTTAACATGCTATAATTGATGGAGCTTAGAACATGCAGATTCTGGTATGAAGAGGCTTTCCTCCTGAGTTGTAGTTATGAGCCTTCAAAAGGCTTGAGGACTAATAGATTAAGCAGTAATCCTCATGTTGAGGTAGTAATATTGAAATGCATATTTTAAGAATTAACCATTTGTTTTTAACAAAAATTATCCTGAGTATCCCAGCTGCATAGCATAAAAAATGAGACATTTTAAAGAAAACTGCAAATATGAAGCTGTATAAAATTATTTTTCCAGGATTATCTCTGTTGAAATATAGGCTGGAAAGGATTATTATACTTTTTTGTCCCCCAAAGGAATAACACTATTTACAGATTCTAATTTTCAATAATGCTTGTGTGCTTGAATGCACACATTTGAATGTTTGCAGTATATTGTTCCATGATGAATGCAACTTCAGTTGTTCTAGACATTAAAGCTGTGCTGTATGCCTAGATATTATATAGAGGCTTTTTTTTTCCTAGAAATATTTGGTACAATGTCAACGCCAGTTGAATCTGGGTAGAGAGATATATCTATTATTTTCATTAATGGATGAGAAGCAGATGCTACAAATATTAAAGGAAGTCATTGTGTGATCAGTTTGTGTTCCACAGTCAAGTAAAGGAAATGAATAAATATAGTCAGAGTTTCTGGACTGTTGGAATGCATCTGGTTATACTGAGGAAGTGTCTTCCAGATATACCTAAATTTAGTCAAATTGATCCTGCTTTCTCCATGTGATCATTGTGTAGATCATGTGTATGACCAAAGTCAAGCTGTTGCTCTTATGAAAGAAAAAAAATGGCCACCAACCAGCAGACACATTTTCTTCAGTCAGATGACTACTCATAGTTAATTAATCTTGTTTCTTCTTGAAATTAGGGTGGTTCAAATTTAGTTTTAGATCGGATATGGATACTTAGGTGAGGAAAACACGGCCTTTATTCCTTGCAGATTAATAAATGCATATGATGGGAAAGGCTTGTTTAAAATTTGCCAAGGTATTATATAGCACTTACTGTTATTCGCCTTGGAATGTCTTTGTATTAGAAATTGCCATTTACTATCTGAAACATTTTTTTTTTGCCTGTGATAATTATGTTGTTGCATCCCTGAAGATATCTACATTATCCACAGAGCAACTTATTACTGTATGCCCCTCATATTGTGTATTTCATTACTGTGGCCATTGCTTTATCTTTGCTCATGGGTATATTTCTCATTTTTTAATCTGCTGGTGGTAGTCTAAATGTACTTGTGTGTGATCTGCAACATTGATATGCATATAACTATGTTCTACAGCACTGATAATAAGCCAGTGGCTTACTCAAATGCTGTTAATACAAATTCCTCTTATTTTTGAACACAGAATGATATAAATATGGCTGGGAAATGGGAAAAATGTTTTAATTGGAATAAATTAAGAAGATAATACCTATAACACAATAATAGCGGGTGTTTTATGTTCCTTGTTTTGAATGATAAACCAGGACTCTAGTGTGTTTTGCTTAACTTTTCTGGCATTGTTTCTTCTGTCTACATTTATTTATAAATTAGTAAACCTAACAGTTAAGGCATCTACTAAATTGTATTAAACTCTTTACAGATAGTCCTCAATGTACGACCACAACTGAGCAAAAAAAATTTGTTGCTAAGCAAGGCAGTTGTTAAGTGAGTTTTGCTCCATTTTATGACCTTTCTTGCCACAGTTAAATGAATCGCTGCAGTTGTTTAGTAATATGGTTACTAAATGGGGTTGCTTCCCCATTGATTTTGCTTCTCAGAAGGTAGCAGGATGCTGCAGCTGTCATAAATATGACTGAATTGCCAAGTGGCTGAATTTTGATCATGTGACCATGGGGATGCTGGAATTATCCTAAGTGTGAAAAATGGTCATAAGCCACTTTTTTCAGTGCTGCTGTAACTTTGAACGATCACTAAACGAACTGCTGTAAGTCGAGGACTACCCGTTTTCAAATTGGGACTCGTTATTAGGGCTGTGCATTGCTCTGGATTCAAAGGCAGGCGGCTGATTTGGAGCATGTACCAGTACTCGGTTGCATCTTCCTAAGCCAAGGAGTGTGTTGCAGTTGCACATATCAACCGTGCAATCTCAAGAGGTGGCTGCTTTAAAGAATTGCAAAGCTGTGTTGTGTAAATGTCCCTGTGCACCAGAGCATATTTTTCCTTTTGAATTCAAAACAATGCATATTCTTGTTGTGGTATTGATTATGAATTGGCTGCAGTGAACTTTTGTCAACAAAGGTAGATAAAAGTACATAATAAAATGTGATCTATTGACTTCATTTGCTTCAAGTCTAGTGAAAATGGTCTACTAGCTTGCAGTAGAATTTAAACTACGTAATAAAGCTAAAAGAAAATGCAAAAGAAAAATCAGTAGCATTTCTTCTGCATTATGGAAGAGTTGAACTGGTGGATTATGAATTTGTCTACTCAATGCTTCAGATTTGAGGTCCACTTATCCTTTTTCAAATTGTGGCTACACAAATCTATAGTTTATACCTAGTAAGGCCATACATGACTATATATATATTCATACCAAATTGCTCTCTCCCAAATATGCTGATCACATTAACTGGATTCTGCTGGTTTGTTAAAATGTAGGATTTAACATCATAGCATATAAAATATCATAACATAAAATATTTCCAACTTTAGAAATATAATACTTTGCAATTGATAGAAATGTCAGAATGTAATGACCCCCCCCCAAAAAAAAACCCCACTGGTTCTATGCTAGAAACTTAGGAGGGGGGAGAGATATAATTGTCATTAATTATTTTTCAGAATATTTTCCAATCTATAACATTATTCTGATTCTTAATATTGTATTCTCAAATAGCTCCATTAATTCTCTAAGCCTGTCTTCTAAAATTAAATAAGGCTGTAGTCAAGATATCCATGTGTAAAGTGAGGTAGTGCTGTTGAACGAAAGAAATATATATAGAGAAGATATCTTTTTAAAGCAAAGTGCTAAGGTGTGAAAGACTGAAAAGATAGTATACTGTCAATAATATTACAAGAAAGATATTCTGTTTTCTGCAATGAGACAAAATCCATTGTTTCAATTGGAGATTTAAGAATCTGAGTTTAAAAAATAACCATAACACACGTTCTTCACATCAGTAGATCTGATTTTTAAACTTACACATTTGCTATCTTACTGATACTTTTTTTATATTGATACTTTTTTTTATAATCACCTATCAGTTACTTAGACATGAGACAGAACTGATGAGTCTTTCACTACTATTTTTAGTTCAAATTAGTTCTAATAAACCTGGCTGCTATAGACATTTTGCATGTTAAAGTTGGTTTTGAAATCTTCTTAGATCTGTTGCTTTATAACATACAGATGGGTACAGGGATCACTGAAATGGAAATGATTTTACACTTTTTATTATGTCTCTTTACCTAATGCTAGTGTTTGTGCATCTTTCAATGGAGCTTATCACAAGCACCATAAAAACCAAAATGGATACATCATTCTTTTTTGTTTTCGGGTCATTTTTATGCAGAAACAGAGTGAAACAGGAAGTTTCCCAAAAGACTGTAATTCCGGAAGAATTTAATTCCTTATTGCTACTTTGAGAAAAACAGAATTATATCTTGAATACATAGAAAGTTATCAAGAATATTTTCTATCAGAAATCTACATGTTCTTTTAGGAGATACTTATCATCCAGTTGATCATGATTGTTAAAAAGCATATTAGGTCCGTAAGATGCATCTTTGACAGGATATTGCAGAAAATTTCAGTGTAGGTAATTTAGAATATTTTCTGCGTAAGACTGCAGATTATTAAAAAGAATTGTTATAAGTTTGATTACCAAGTCTGCTATTTGGCAATCATGCCTTTAAAAAAAATGTGTCCTTTTTTTTTATATCACATAAGGAGTATCCAAGACAGCTACACCAGCTGCTACTCCACCATCTGCATGTTCTATAGCCTTTGTTCTCAAGAGATGGCCCACATGCTTGTTCATCACAAGAGTCTGACCATGTCTGCAAGGGAAAAAAAAAGTATATATAAGATTGCTCAACCATTTATCTGTAATCTTGTTAGAGTTCCATTAAGCAAAGCTGCTTGATTCTAAGCAGATCATTTGTGTATGTACACTTGCTCAACAATTCTGCAATGGCAAGCCAAAACACCTTACTCTTCTTATAATATCACTGAAAATATTTCTGTTGTAAGCAATGGAAGAATTTGTTTATTTAAAGTATACGGCTGCCCATATTATGGCACACAACTGTGGACAGCTAACAAATGATTAAAAACACAAAGTTATTTGTTTAATTTTTTTTAAAAAAGCAGGCGTCCACACCATCATCTACATCATTGATCTATGCAGCCCCTTGACTCCAACTTTATTATCTCAACACCTGGGGGGAAAGCCAGTTCTGGAGTTTTAGAGCATGGGACTGTTGTAATCCATCAGAAATCTACTTAAGAATCAGTATAGCTTAACAGGTAATACTCAAGCACAGAGTATCCAGAAATGTGCTTGGAAATAGCAGGAAGATTATCAGGAGGTGGCAGATAGGATTACTTTCTTCTAAAATTGATTTATTTTACATTCCCCTATTATGTGGTTTCATTAAACATAGCAAGGTGGTATATTAAATTGACTAGTTGTGCTGAGGACTGGACAGATATTCCTATATGTACATGATAAATTTAATGCAACATGTAGTGATTTCTAGCACCTAGTTCATCTTTATGGTCAGTAAGTTAAATTGAATTGGATCACTAGTCTATTTAGCTTGGTACTGTCTACTGTGAACAAGTCTTGAGGCTCTAGCACACGGATATCAAACTCGATCGTGTCACATGAAGTATCGTGACGTATCACAATGTTTTTTGCCTTTGCGGAGCCGGGGTGGGCGTGGCCCGTGCATGATGCATCTGGCCCATGGGCCGCCAGTTTGACACCCCTGCTCTAGCATAATACTTTTTTAAACCACAGCTTCAGATGCCAAGAACTAAAGCATGTGACTATTTGCATACAAAGTATGCTTTACCACCAAATATTTTATTAAAATGCTAAATTAAATTTCAGTTCAATATATATAAAGTTGGGTACTTGGCACATGATTCAGAGTGCCGTACATTATCAATAAACAATCCACAATCCATACATATATTTAAGAATAATATAATGAATAAATAATTTTAAAAAGTATAAAAACATAAGGACATAAAGTACCAGGAAAAATTCAACTAACAGAAGCATACTACTCCTTGATCCATGACTGGGAAAGGACCAGACGTTTAATATCTTTCAAAGACAGGCAGTCTGGGCCAATGAATCTCAAGGGGCTACTGTTCCATCCTCACGAAAGGATATGGTCTAAAATGATAGGACCTGAACACACCAACTCTGTAGGATGTTACAGATGAGCAGAAATAATTCAAGATGGACAATTCCACTAATAACCTGGCCCATAGCCATGAAGGGTTTTACAGATAAGAATCAGCACCTTCAATTGAAAGTGGAAGCTCACTGCTAAACAGCAATGATAATGATAATTAAGGGTAGCCCCATGAAATGCACATGGTAGTAATCCATCTGAGATGCCCGAGATATGAGTTGTCATAAGCAGGGCCTCTTGATCCAGCAGCAGATGCAACTGGCACACAAGGTGGAACTGTGCATAGGGCCTCTGAGTCATAGCTGCTACCTGCCCTTCAAGCAGGAGCTATAAGATAGAAGGACCCATATGATGTACTAGTTCTACCTGAAGAAATGTAACTCTGTCTTGGAAATCTCTGGATCCAGGGAGTACTACAGTCACTAGGTCTGTTTTCCCCCATCCAAGTCCCTATGGCTTTCACACAACAGTATCACAAGAAGGCTTGCGGTGGAAATATACAACTGAGTGTCATCAACATCTGATAACACTGCTGGTATATGACCTCACTAGCAGTCTGGGAAGTGGGAAGTGGGAAGAGAACTGAGCCTTAAGATATTCCACAAAGCAAGGACCTTGGGCTAGATCTTTTTCTCCATTAATGCTAACTGAACACCAGAGGAAGGACGAGTACCACCTCAATACCATGCCTCCCATTCCCAAACCCCTGAGCCGGTTCAGAAGGGTATTTTATCAAATATCAGCAAGAGTTCAATATGATGGATGGACCAATCCCATTCTGGTTCTGTCACAAGCCATCACCAAATGTGACAAATGTTGCCTTCATACCATGTTCAGGTAGGAAAAGAAACCCAACTGAAAGGGATCCAGATAATTATGCCTCAGCCAGAACCCTTTGAAACTGTAGCCTGATCATGCTCTCAACATGGAGACAGGCCAGAAACTATCTGGCAGAGTTGAATCCAGCAATGAGACTTAGAAGAGGGTGACAGATGTGACACCTACTGAAGTGCAGGTAGGCCCATCCCCTCTCAAGAAAGAATTCGCCATTGCTTGGACCCAATCTCATGTTACCTCCTGGGAGGCCTTAAATGAAACAGGAGGGGCATGAATTTAAAATATAGGTGCATGCACTCACAGCACCCAGGAGCTGTCCATTTCTTCAGGGCCAATAGGAACTTCCCAGATAACCATTATTCCTTATGCACTTAATGTACAGATTTTATCCAAAGTGTTAGCAATTTTTTTTTAAAAAACCCTGCAGACAAATAGGAATGTAAAATTTTGGTATCTCACCTGATATAGACTCCAAAGATTCCCAATTCAGACACACATTCTGATATTTTCAGTGGACAATGAGCCCTCAATAAGTAATTTAGTGTTGGGAGAGGCTTTATCTTATCCATGAGAATATAAGAAGTCCTCTCAGAACCGTCCTTAATTTTCTCCAGAACTTGCTTGAGCTCATCTCCGTAGAGATTATTCCCTGGCAATGCAATAGAAGTTAATATTAGACACAACAAAGGTGTTAATTTGTACGTTATCCCATCCAGCAATATCAAACATGAAAGACAAGTTGAAAGGATAAATAAAGAGAAACAGTCTCCTGTAATTAGCAATGTTTTACATGGATAGATTTGCGTTTCTCCCCAAAACTGTACAACATACCATGTATATGTGTGATCTGATAAAGAGCATTTTTTGTAGGATTTGTGGAAGGTAACTTCATAGTGGAATGCCTTTTTATTGCTTAGTTAATGCTAGATTTGCTGCAGTTTAATAGATGATATTAAGTATTTCTATAGTATTTCAGACTGTAGATAAGAAATGTTTATGGAATAACTAAATTCTTCCAGCATAGCAGAATTATATTTTGGTTAAACTATCAGCAAGCAACGTTTTCATCCTTTAGAAGTTTTTAGAATCACCAAGTCAGAGATAATTGTGACTGTTAAGAGTTACAAAAAATTAAAAATTGATAAATTACTCAATATTTTCTACTTAATATTAGCCCTATTCAGGAGTTTAATTAACTGAAATTGTATAAATAAACTAACTTTAAAACAAACTATAAATAAACTGTATTTTAACAATTAACAGGCAGTTGACACTCTTACCCCTGCTATTAGTTTGCTAAGAGATGTGCATATAATGAACATTTCTGCACACAGTGGGGAATGTATATAATCTCAAACTCTTTTGGAATTACAAATGGCATAAACATTTCTACATATTTAGTTGTATATATGAAGGCTCTCTTCTCTGCAGATATTTGCACTATATGCACATAGAATACAAATCAGGTTCTATTGCAAACATGGTATAAATGAAGTTCATATGTTTATATAACTTTTAAGCAGAATGCCTAAATAGCTCTACTGTTCTGCTATTGTAGAATTTATGTGTCTGAAGGTGATTGTTTCAGACTTTTCTTATTTGCAATGAAGATACCACAGATTTTTGAAAATATTAGATTCTGGAGCTGAAATTCTGATTCTGAACATATTTAAACACTACTGTATAACTCTTAGATATCTGATGGTATTCACTAACACTAAGTGGTTTTAGAACCAAATATTATGTTTATAAATATACCATGTTCAAATAGGAAACCCAACTGAAAGGGATCCAGATAATTATGCCTCAGCCAGAACCTTTGAAACTGTAGCCTGACCATGTTCTCAACAAGGAGACAGGTCAGAAACTGTCTGACAGAGTTGAATCCAGCAATGAGACTTAGAAGAGGGTGACAGACGTGACTCCTGAAGTGCAGGTAGGCCCATCCCCTCTCAAAGAAGAATTCTCCACAATATAATATATTATATTATTATGATTAAAAAAATAAATTATTAGAACTTTCTATATACAAGCCCAGAGAATAATTACCTCCCCCTTCCCGTTGTGGTTTTAACACGAATCGATCTGGATCAGCAATAGCAATGGCAACCATCTTATCACCCTCTTCATCCTTGAGGAAAAGAAGACTGTTGCAATGTAGTCATACCAAATGCTTAACCTTAAACTTTAATATTCCAGTACATATTAAACATGCATAAGAGCCCTAGACAAAAATTAAAATTCATAATGTACCAAAAGATTTTATTAAAGGTATATACTTTATATGTATTATCGCTACTGTGCTCTTCAATTTTATACTGCATTATAGTACTGCATATATTAAATGTATATTTCACACAACACATTACTACTTACCAGTTCCAAGGAGTAGAGACCTGTGAACGTTGCTCTCAACCGAGCCACTGCTTCTGGTTCATTTGGCAAGAATCTTTCCAGGACTCCTGGTTGGCTGAGCTCCTGTTGAACTTTTTTAGTTCCAACAAGTTGTGTAGCTATATCAGGACATTTAACTGCTCTGGACTTTTCCAGTAATAACCGTGCCTCCCAGTTCTTAAAACAAAGAAGATAATTTCATTACAGATGTTTTTGTAACATGTAATATTTAACACATTGTACAACTGTTGTATATTATACAGCTGAAGAAACTTATATCTTATATGTTCCTTCTCCCCCTTGTATCTGCATCTTCTGCAATAAACTAACAAAAACTTACTCCATGAAAACTGCAGGACAAAAGAAAAATTAGCATATCTCTACAGAATCTTTTAGTATAAAAACTGATAAAACTATGTATATATCACTACTGTTTAATCAGGTAAGAAGAAACACAGATAATCCTCTGAGTACCTAAATATTAGCAAAAGATATACACAAAAATATCTCTTTATCCATTGGAATAGCCAGCCTGCATTTGACATGTCAGTCAAAAGTACCACTACTATTAAACTTACAAAGTAATTCCTCCCAGTCTTCCGACTGAAATAATTTCAGAACTTTGTCATTGTTTTCTAAATAATTTAGAAAGGAAGTCATTTAAGCATCTTAGCAATGATCAATTTAAATTAATTCAGAGAAAGACAGCCAACTATCATAGAAAGAATGGAATAATTTTCAGTGAATTTATTTCACAACTCATGGACCAAACTCTTAGCATAATTGTATATATTTTAAATGTATACAAGACTTTAAATGTATACAAGATTATTTCTGTTTAATTATTATATGATTTAGATTGTTGTAGTTCACCCTGAAATTTGTGATAATTGTCTAAATGGTCCTTAAAATAAATTATATATTTTATGCCTAGCTGTTAAAGATCATTATGGTACTAACCTGTTCATTATAACTTGTTGGCATATAGCCTTCCCTGTAGTATACCACTGCTACTTCCTGCCCATCTCTGAAACAGAGCAAATATGTAAGCAATTTTCTTCCTTTTTAAGCCCTCCATTTCTAAACAATTCTCTCCCTCTCGCTCTCTCTCACACACGCACACACAAACAGTGCAACACATTCTATTAATGCAAGTAGATTTCTATTAATTTTGAATGCTTTGATTACATTTTCAAAAACATTACATTCACTTACTGAAATACTGTAAAACCAGCATTATCAAACACATCATTCTATCACAGTTCTGCTGATAAATAATAACTGATTTCCAATCTTTCAGTGAATTAGGACAAAACTAGCTGTGCTAAGGACTGAAACTGCTTTAATAGCAACCACGACATCATTCACCTAAATTCTTGAATGAACTCTATTTTCATCAGTACTAATGTAGTCATTCATTAGCTACTTATTAAAAGAGTTGTTTCACATATCCAGTTAAAAACATTTTTTTATTTATATTCTGGTGATCATGTGAACATTTCCAAACACCTGGTACTATTTTTTTTAACAAATGCAACCAAATATTTTGTAGTGCTCAAACACTATAGGTCAGTGGTTCTCAACCTTTTTAATGCCGCGACCCCAACCGGTCGTAAGTCGAGGACTAAACCGGTCGTAAGTCGAGGACTAAACCGGTCGTAAGTCGAGGACTACCCAACCGGTCGTAAGTCAAGGACTTTCCCTGCCCGGGAGCGCTGCGCATGCGTGGTTCTGCCCCCTGCGCCGGCTGAGGCGTAGCTGGCAAGCGGCAGAGACGAAGCAGGCCGACCACCAGCTGGCCCAGCCCAAGGGAGGTAAGGCACCCGCTGGAAAAGGGGGGAAAAATGGCGGACAAAAAAATGGCGGACAAAAAAAATGGCGGACAGCCTTGCTTGGCGACCCCCATGAAATGGTCGATCGACCCCAAATGGGGTCCCGACCCACAGGTTGAGAACCACTGCTATAGGTGATATTGGTAGATATATGAAAATTAAACTTACATATGAGCTATCTATGTCCTAATCCTGGCTGACAGAGTTACTGCTCTTTGCCAACTGTGAAAACTGCTTTCCATGTTGAGGAAAGATCTTTGGAAGGTGAGACATTGCAAAGAAATTTGGCCTTTGATGCTATGGAAAATGTTAGTTAAAAAGAGGCTAATATGTTGTGGCAGAAGTATTGCCTTGATTCAGCAAAGCTTTTCTAAAATGACATTAGAGGCTGGATGTAGACAAGAATGTTTTCCACCTAAGATAATTAATATATTGTATTACCACTAGTGTTTAACAAAATTCAGCAGCAGACTTATGGACACTACTTACATGTACAATTTCTTTTCACTTTTCAAAGAGGCTTTTTCAAACACATCTTTAAAACTTTTTCGGATCACCTTGATATTCCTTAGGGTGCAAGAAAGACATGAATTGCAATTTTAAATAGAAATCAAGTGTTTTCAAGTAAAAAAGGGCTTTCCATTTTATGTGGAACTAATGCAAAAGAATTTCTTGCTAAAAATGCAGCAGCCAAACAAAGGGATGGCAAATCTCTGGGTTAGATAATTTTCATCCAGGAGTTCTATGAAAAATCAAATATAAAATAGCTGACCTAACAAAAATATTTAATACAGTTGAATGATCAATTTCTCTGTCAGGAAAAGTAACTAAACTAGTATCAATCTTTAAATATATAGGATCCTTTTAATAACATTTTATTTAATAATACTTTGGGGAACATTATTATTAAATATAAAAAATTTAAGGATACCAAATAACAAGCTTGCTGATGAAGAATCAGAACAACTTCTGTAAGTCTGACCCCATTTATCTTTTAGAATTAATGGGACATAGGAGGAACATCAAAGAGAAGAACTGGTGTTATGAGGAGGGACAGAGTGCTGGTATAGTTATTAATATGCTTCATTTGATAACGTATAGATATGCCTATTATTGGGTTAAGTTTCATTTGGCCTGCATTAATGAGATAGCTTTTCCTTGGAGTTTACAATCTTTTTACTTACTTGGAAACATTTCACATAGGATCAGGATGAGCTTGGTTGGGGAAATGATACTTGGCAATTGTAGCAGTGTGGGTTGACTTTGAGATATTGATCATAACACTAGTTGGCAATGTGCTCTCTTAAGATGAAGAACACTGATATGTTTTTCTCTTAAACTTCAGATGACTAATATTTTCTGTAGTAGACATCCAATGTTAACTGGACTAATATAAAAATGATGTTTTGGTTAAGCCCTGAGCCACAGCTGCTGAGGAGGATGTTCTGAGGTCATGTGGTAGCACTGAGTGTCCCAAGGGCTATGTTCAGTTACTATGGACTATATTGGATTGTGGAGTTCCTGGTAGCTGAGAAGTATCATACAACGTCATCTCTCCATTAATAAAATCTATGTGTTGTATGCACTAGCACCACAGAGCATACATTTTTTGTAGTTTTGAAACAGAAAAAAATTAAAAAGCTTTGTACAGAAAAACCAAATGGCATAATTAGCAGAATTCAAGCTGGAAAATAAAATTGCTCTTTGCAATGAAGTGAGAATCTTCTGGGATAGAAAAGAGTTAAAATTCTGGGACTGCATATCAGAATCAAAGAAAAAGATAATAGCAAACGATGTTTAACTGTTTCACAAGAAAATTAATGGACTTGGTCATACTTTTATTACTATTACTTTGGGAAGCAGAGAGCTGCTACATATAAGACAGTTAAGTTATTAAAATTAACATGCCTGAGATTTTGGAAGAGATAGATATTCATTGTTTTCCTTTTTATTAATTTCTCAGCCTTGCTTTAAGTTTTAAAATTTGAAGATTTATCTTCAAAATATATGTTAAGAACCAAATATTAATGATGTAAGCTTTCAGGGAATTAATTTAATAGCAGAGATATGCTTGAAGTATTCAAATATGAAATATCCCATTTCAAGCGCAAAAAACATTCCCACATCAAATGTAAAACAGCCGTTTCAAGTACAAAACAGGACTGCTTGGAATATTTTAAAAAGTGTATCTAGATCAAAAACAGGAATTCTGTTTCAAACTCAAAACACCTATTTCAAATTTGAAACATTCAGCTTAAGATATTTTGCCCAGCACTACTGAATAGTATGCTGATCCTAATTATATGAGACTATTACCTTATCCATAGTTCATTTTCTATACAGCGTTGGTCAAAAATATTTCTCTGAGCCTCTTCAACCAAAAACATCACCACTGCTCTGAAATAAAAATACATTATGGAGTAATTGCATTAATTAAAGTGTTCTAATTTTGAAATACATTATTTAGTGTTTGTTACATGTTGTGTAGCATCCAGAAATAGAGATTGGCAATCTGCAAGAATACAAAGGCAAAATGTGCTTCTACAAATCCAGTACTACGTTCTTAGGAGCAATGCAATTTTTATGTTCTTAAAAAAAGTAACTATAACAAAATAGTTGTATTAAAGCTGAGCTAGACGTAATACATTATTTTTTCTTAAAAATAATGTGTCCTACCCTCCCAGTATTATCAGTCTCATATTTCTTCTAATCTTCAAACCTTTAAAATGGGTTTGGCCAACCACAAAAAGGAATCTACAAAAATAATTTTCACTTTATGCATTTATGTATACATAATCTCAATCTTTATGTAATCCTCTAGGGTGTTTGGGATGATCTTCTATTTGTCTCTTTGCTTACAATATGGTTGTCAATCCTTCACATACAGTACAATAAATACTGCATGGCCTCACTTCACTTCCTGCTTATTTCCACTGATTTTTTTTGAAGCTCCAGTCATAGACTTCTGTTACTGTTGCCACTATTCTACTTGCTACCTTTAGATCTTATTGCCTTCAATCAAGTTTTCAAAGATCACTACTACTACCATTCATGGACTATTGAAATGCATTTTAAATGGGGCTACACTTGAAGACCACAAAGAGGCTGCAGCTGGTCCAAAATATGGCAAAGTCAGCAGTAATTAGTATGCTATGATACGCCCAAAGCAGTTGACATTTACTGCTTTGCAAACTGCACTGGTTACTAGATAGTTTCCAGGGGCTTCCAGGTGCAATTCAAGATTTCAACTTATAAAGCCTTTCATGACATAGGGCCAGGTTATTTGAGGAGTTGCCAATTCCTCCAATTGTTTCTGCCCATCTGGTGAGATTAGGCAGAGTGGGTGTGCTTTATGTCCCTTCAATTAAACCTAGGAAGCATGCCTTCTCTGTCACAGGGCATCAGTTATTCATAAAAATAACATGCACAGCTATGCAGATATTTTATAGGCTGCTTATCTTACCTATCTGAGCCGTAGAGTTCCCAAGCTCTTGCAATGCCCATTGCAATTCCTTTGGATGGATTATTGGAAAGCAATTTTGAGGCTTCCTTTGATTTCCCCAAAACATTCATCACATGCCTATGATTGGGATACATAGATACAGAAGTCATAAAAGATTGAGGATACACAACTGCCAGGACAAAGCTATTAGAGGTAAAAGATCTAAACGCTTTCTGAAACATACACTCTAAAAATCCTTCATGAGTAATGCACATATATACAAAACATTTTCAGTTGCAAAATTAAAGCAAACATGGAAAGATTATCATTGCCATATATTTTATGGTCAAAGCATCAATTTATTCAAGGGTGCTATTAATAAATGTTATTATAAAATACATTCTGAATTTGGCAACAGGTTTAATCAAGGAGAAAATCACAACCCATCAAAATGGCAAGGCAAGCTACAGTATATAAACAGAAAATAAACTCCTCACTCACTGTGATTTTACCCCTAGTTGGATAATGAAACATTTGCAAGGACAAAACCAACTTCAGAGAACACCAAGGAGTCTGTAGTTCAAGCCTCAGCTACTTATACTCCATTGTATCGAAACTGTCTGTCTTTTATAACTGCACCTTACAAGTGCAGGAACAATAATTCAAGGCAAAAGTCAGATGAAGAATTTTGAAGAAACTCAGCTTTATTTTTAATAAAGCAAGCATAAAGAATCAATTTATGATATTGATGGTTAGAAGGATTCAGAATTTTATGCTGATGCCTTTACAGTTGCAGTGGGAATATTCCAAGAGAAAGGACTTCTCCCATGGTGCTTGATACTGGATGAGCAATGAGCTCACAAGTAGGTTGCATAGATGAGAAGGTGGCAGCTTTGAATTCAAGTTTTTATTTATTTATTAAATTTATATACCACCCATCTCTGTCAAATGACTCTGGGTGGCTCACAATATTAAAAAGCAAGTACAAAACATTAAAATATTAAACATTTAAATACACAGATTAAATTAAAAACAGATTCAATGGGCTGGGGTGGGTGGGATCTTCCCAGTCTACTAACCACCTCCAGCATGGAACATCCCCTTTGGAGCCCCAGGCCAAATGTCAGAGCCAGATTTTGAGACTCTTTCAGAAGGCCAAAAAAATGGGAGTGGATCTCATCTTGAGGGGCATGATGTTCCAGAGAATAGATATAAGTAACTTATATCCTCAGTTGGACCTTGACTAAGGCATTTCAACTATCCTTTTCTCATACACTTCTGCTCTATCTGAGCCAGCCAAAATTTAGTGATACGTGATATTTTTAAGTAGCCTTAAAGTAAGAGTTGAAAACTTGCTGGATGAAATCACAAAAGGTGAAGGGCAAATCTTCAGCATTTTACATAGCTTCTTGCCATCCCTATTACAGAATACAAACAGCCCTGAATAAATATTCACAAGCAAGCATAGGGCAGAATTCCAGTCAACTTTGATACACAGTGAAAGAACCCAGGTTTACTGGCAACCTTACCGATGTACTGTAGTGGTTCGAGATGTGAGGCCTCCAAAGCTTGCAGCAATGGTGTTTATTTCTACTTGTTTTAGAGCTGCAGAACCATCTGCACCATAGTCAAACATGTAATCAGAACGATTGATTCCTAAAACCACTGACTAAGTAAGACAGAAACAGAAGTAAGACAATAAGAGAAACTTGCCACTATATCAGAACCTACAGCGGTGGGAGTATTCCAAAAGGAGATTTATTGTGCATTATTATTCATCGAATATCAGTTTGTTAACTAAGCACTTAACCATAAGATAACCCACATGACAGCTGTTCTGGGACTAGCTTCATGTTTCCATAGGGACTGACTACCAAGGAATGTTTTAAAGGAGAATTTTTCTATTGGTAATAGGGTAAAGGTTTAGGGTTAGATGACCATGGGATTGGCTGATATAAATGGTTACACTGCTTTGTAGAACATATTACAGTAGCCCACATGGGAGTTAACTAGTGCACGAGCAACTGTGAGCAGAGCATAACAATGGAGTCACAGAGACTCCCCAAATTTTAGATCACTTTGCCACTGCTCTGACAGGAAAACCAGATTGAGTGTGTGACCACTGTCTTGCATCAGGTTCTGGATGACTTGGGATAGTCCAAGCCTGGCATGGATGCCATGAACTTCTGAGCCACATCAGACCCCCTCCCAAGAAATGCAGATTGAAATCACCAGAACAATAAGCAATTTAGTATTTGCTGAAGTCTTAGTCTCTGATTCAGCATGATATGAGAGTTAGTTTTAGTGTAAGTATCTAGGGTAAATGGTAGTTTTAGAATTATATAGGATAACCTGTTTCAATAACTTAGTGGTTCAGATGATCCTCAGTTAATAACCACTTGTTCAGTGACCAAACATATGACAGTGCTGAACAAATGTTACTTATGATAGGTCCTTGAAGTTCTAGCCATTGCAGCACCCCTGTGGTCACTGCATTTTGTAACCTTCTCTGCTGGCTTCTCACAAGCAATGTCATTGGAGAAGTTGGTAGGAAATCAGAAAGTTAAAATCTTATGAGGTACTCATTTAACTGTCTGTGATTCACTTAATGATAATTGGGAACAGTCAGAACTGCAATCACTACATGGTGCACTCATGTGAGATCATGCTTTATGACTATGTAACTTTGCAGCAGGAGTTACTACTGTTAAGCAAGGACTTCCTGCCCTCTGTTATGATAGGGATTGCCTGACAAGATAACTTTTAGGGTATTTTTCCCTATAGTTAGGGTTAGGTTTCCTTTTGCTTTACACTTACATTTAATGTGAAGGTTACTTTTTGTGTGAATGTTTTCCATTAGTAAAAGCATTACAATTATGCTTTAGGAACTGCTTACTATTAAAATTTTAGGTTAAAAATTAATATTGGTGGGAGTATGAGAAATTAGGGTAAAAATTAGGGATTTTTGACATCTTGGATTCATTTTCATGTGAGGATTAGCTTTAGGTTGATTTATCAAACTCATGTCAGTAGCTCTGAGGCACGTCCGGGTGGAAAGGATTAGCCGGTGACATCATCGTTGCCTGGGCGGCACTCAGTTGGGGGCTTCTTTCATGTACCCAGCAGGAGCTGGAGTGAAGGATGGGAGCTCACCCTGTCCTATGGCAGCACTTGGATCTTGAACGGAGGCTTGTTAACCTCCAACCCAGCATTTTAACCGCATGAGCCACCGTGCTCCTGGCTGATTTATGCAAATGATAATGTTAGGTTTATGTTACATGAGGACCACCTGGTTAAGGTAATTGGTAGGGCAAAAAAATTTGCCAGTAGGCTGAAGTTAGGATTAGGTTTCCTTGAGGTCCAAGATTGTATTTAATAGGTGGCTAGAACATTCATTTATTCCTTATATTTAT
>NW_015386550.1:566309-570784 GCF_001527695.2 Protobothrops mucrosquamatus
TAACCGCATGAGCCACCGTGCTCCTGGCTGATTTATGCAAATGATAATGTTAGGTTTATGTTACATGAGGACCACCTGGTTAAGGTAATTGGTAGGGCAAAAAAATTTGCCAGTAGGCTGAAGTTAGGATTAGGTTTCCTTGAGGTCCAAGATTGTATTTAATAGGTGGCTAGAACATTCATTTATTCCTTATATTTATGTAACTGTGCATTTCACTATAAACTGTAGGTGACGTTGGGGTGAGTCTTTATTATTATTGATATTTTTAAGTTTAATGCTATAAGGATTATGTGTTTGAAATAAATCAGTAGCTTTAGCAGCTTTTATGAAATACCTGAGCAATTCCTTCATCCAAAACCTGCTTGTAAATTTTAAACAGTTGAGCTGTAAAGTCATCCACTTTAATGATACTAGGAAGAAGTAGAAAACAGAGATCATATGTAGAATTCAGACTTACTGTAAAAATACAAGGATCATCTTGATCTAAAACCATTTTAAAAAAGACACAAAGTTCCCTAGAATTCTTCACAAGTAGGGCAGAGAAGTCCAAATATTAGACCAAATATTTTAGAGTGATGTTTATTCCTCCATAGCATTTTCTATTTGTTGAACAAAGTTGCTCATTATATAAAAATAGGTTAGCAGGAAAAGATCTTGAATGAGCCTATTTTTTTAAAAAAAAATATACCATTTTAGGAAAATATTTATTACTAGGAAGATTTTTTTTCATTATTTTCCTCAGTTTACTGCATGGCTGTTATTTCTTTTAAAAATCCAGTTCTTCATATTTCTGATGCTATTTGGACCTCCAGCAGCAATTTATGTGCAAAAAATCCTCTCAAAATGTATACATTAATTTTCAACATACACATAATGCCTGGGAGTTCACATTATGTTTTTCCAACTGTCATGTAACCACTAGAATCACAAGACCATTCAGATGAAAAAGTATAGCAATCTTGGAATCTATAATATATATACTGCTTAAACATGACAGAACATGAAGTGCGATGCTGGTTGATATTTATTTACTTAGAAATAAATTTATAACATATTTCCTTAATTTTCCAATCATTTCCAAACAATTAGACAAATATCACTGGAATAAAATAGACACAGAGAGGACGCTGATGTGAACAGTGAGGAAGAATGTATGAATGTTCCTTCTACATTCCGCGAAATCAATTTTAATACAAGTTGTCCTTAATGGCCATAATTAATTGGGACCCACAATTGAGTTGCTAAGCAACATAGTTATTAAGTGAAACATCATGTGACTGTGCCTGACTTATGAGATCAGTTCCACTATAGTTGTTAAGCAATTCACCCATAATCATTAAAAATGACATCATGTGATAATGACTTGCAACTTCTGCTAGCTTCTCCACTGATTTTGCTTGTCAGAAGTTGGCTGTGAAGCTTGTAAATGGTAAACATGGCCCAGTTTAAAAGCACCTGAATCACAATCACCTGACCACGGGGTGCTACAACAGTTATAAATTCAAGGACCAGATGTAAAGCTGCTTTTTCAACACTCGTAAATCTGAACAGTCACTATACAGAGAATTTGTTAACCGAGGACTACCCATCCAGCAACTATGAAAAATGCAACTGAAATAGTTTTTTCCCCTTAATATACAATAGGCAGACATACCTAGCAAGAGTGCACTCTAGGAATTCTGTATCCTGGCTAACTTTATCCACTAGCAGGTTAAAGTCTTGTTGAATGGAATAGGCTTGTTCAAGCAGATCTTTTGGTACTGGAGATGGGAGCAATGTAAAAGGTGCATAATTCACAACCTGTTAAAACAAGTAAAAGCAATGGATATGGTGGCTCATTCCCTTTGAACAAGTAACCAAACAAGGCTCTTTCAAGCTTTTAAAGCATACTGAAAGTATGTAGGGGAGGCAACTTAATAGCATTACAGCAGAATTATATTGACAGCATTATGTACTTTCAGAAGCAGAGCTTTAATGGAAACAAGTGTTCCATAAATGACATAGCTGCAAAGGAAAGGCAAATGGGAGCAAATAAAAGAAACAGGAGCTTTCCATGTATGTTTTGTCACTGTGACCTGCTTGCTCGCATTGGAACACTACATGCTGCCAGATTCATTAATGGTACCATACATGAAAAAAATTACCACATGGAGACGAATTACTGCAAACGTTGCTTTACAGGCAGAAAATTGTCAGCTATGTTCATTGACCATTATATGATGGAATTTCTCTACCCATTTAGATATGCAAGTAGATAAAATGATAGTGGAAAATGAGCAGTACATATAACAAATATAAAATAGTTATGGTTTTCAATCAACCAATCTAGGAATAAAGGACATGTAACTAATAAAGTTGTAGGAAGTATATAGTTAAGTACGGTAACTACTAAGCAATAATATTGCTATATAATAACATAAGAACTTGTCTTAAGACCTGTCAAGTAGATATCTATGTGGTGCTACAAAGATTTTGCAACATAAATTCTAGTTTTGAACTTACATCAGAAGCATTGGGGTCATCTTTGGTCCTCATTAGAACACCTTGAAGTAGTGCTATATCTATTGCGATTGGAGCTACATATTGAATGAGCTCCACATTTTGCAAAATATCTTTCCAAAGCGTAGTCATTGCAAAGACTGAAAAACACAATAAAATTCTAAAAATGGTATTTTATACACACATACAAGATGATGTGCAGAGAAAAATAAGATTCCATATCCATTAAAAATATCATATTGCAATAAATTAAAATTTCAAGATGAAATCGTATAATATTAAGTTGTATAATACATTTAAAACAGTGCGGAAGCTTGATATTTAACCAACCAAATAATTAGCAAAAGGCAGATTGGAACATAATTAGATTTTAAAGATTGATTTAAAATTCTCACAATGGAAGGAATTTTTATAAGTTTGAGCCCCCATCAAGAAGTTAATCTTATTCACGGATAGATAATTTTGTAACTTAGTCCTAAAAAAACACTATCTGCCTAAAATATACCTGGGAGTAGATCCCACAAAAAATATAGTGGTACTTTATATAGTAGCATTCAAAGTCTCTTAGTGAACTTCACACTTGACCAAAGACATGAGAATACATATCTAACTCTTAGATCCAAGATATAAGTTCACAAACAATTAAGAGACTGATCTTTAAGTCTGATTATTTTTATTGAAGTAAATATAAAAACAAATGAATTACAAAATTCATGGATAGCAAATAGCCATTTTCCTTCCAATTACACACAGGCACACATATACACACAGGGGAAACATTGTTTTACAGAAATATACTGAATGATTCCTAAATACATACTGTAGTTATGAAGCACCTTAAAATGAAATAGTATTGTAGATAAAATCAGATTTTCATGACCGCTGGAGAACAGAATGAGTGGAATACACTACTGTATCATTATATTCTGTCCATTCCCAGAACTTTCCTCTTTGTTGGTATAGATTTCACATAGTCATCAATTTATAATGCTGTCTTTTGTAACAATGTCTGTGTAACCTGTGTCTGAGCTCCAAGAATACATTTTTTTTATCATACTAGAAAAAAATGCACTGATTGAATATCTTTTTTTAATCAGAGGAATTCCCCAATTTCTGATTTATTTTTAGTGTAATCTGGCAGTTATACCTCTGGGCAAAGCAGTAATCTATTAACAATAATCATGACACGTGTCTCTATGAGCCAAGAAGTACAATAATGAATCTCTATAGAGATACAGATCTTGACAACTTATGTCAGAACAGCAATTATAATCTTTTAAAACATTATACAGAAACCCAGGCTAATGGAAATAGTTTGTTCAAAGGAAGCTTCATGCTAAACAATGTAACCAAACACTGTAATAATGAGTTACTTTAGAAAGAATTTAAGCTATTTACTTGAACAAGTATAGACAATTTTGTTTTATTAGGTTCAGTAAAGTACCTATTGTGACTTGCAATATTATATATCTATGGCTGAAACCATGGAGGGGAAAAAATCAATTATCTCTGAAACACACTAGTATCGTTTTAACATCAATTAAAATAAATGAAAGCAAACAAAGGAGTGGGGGAAAAAAAATCTCAACCGTCATACACAAAAAGCAAATGCTGAATCATCTATGATGGCCTGTCTTTAGTTAATAAGTGTTTTTAATCACTCTTTCCCCCCCCCCTCACTTTCTGTAAACAGCAGCATCTTTTAGAATAGATCTCCCACATTCGCAGTCCAGAATCTGTGGAAGTGAAGTGCCTTCCATCATAACATTTGACAGTTCCGTTATAGTAGTTTTTAAAGAGGCCATGTTTGCCTCTCAGGATTGACCTCTGCATCCCAAATATTGGCTAGCTTTGGTCCCGGTCCATTTCTGCTTCTCCAAGGCCCTCGGCAGCTGCTTAACTCTTTAGACCAAGGGTAGTCAACCTTGGCTCTTTTATGACTCGTGGACTTCAACTCCCAGAATTCCTGAGCCAGC